>NW_024080641.1:2882301-3122424 GCF_003009895.1 Hyaena hyaena | reverse complement strand
GAGAGAGAGGGAGACAGCGTGAGCAGGGGAGGGTCAGAGAGAGAGGGAGTCACAGACTGAAACAGGCTCCAGGCTCTGAGCTGGCAGTCAGCACAGAGCCCGACGCGGGGCTCGAACCCACGAACCGCGGGATCATGACCTAAGCGAAAGTCGGACGCTTAACCGACTAAGCCACCCAGGCGCCCCTGCTTTCCTCTTATAAGGACCCCGGGGACTGCGGAGTCCCCTCTAAGATTCCAGGACCCCTGCCCCATCTCAAGATTCTTAATCACATCTGCCAAGTCCCTCGTGCCACGTAAATGAACACTCACAGGCCCCAGGGATTAGGATGCGACATCTTTGGGAGCCAGTGCTCAGCCTGTTTTTATCGTTTTACAGATGGGGACCCTAAAGCTCAGAGATGTTACATAACTTCCCCAGGGTCCCACAGCTCAGGCGGCAGAGCTGGGATTTGAAGGCAGCCTGGTTCCAGAGGCCATGCTCTTACCTGCTCTCCACAAGGCATCCCTGTGGTCAGGGAGTCCTGAGTTCAAATCCCAGGTGGGCTTCCTGGTAGCTGGGTGACCGAGGGGCAGCGCCATCGGCTCACCTCCTGGGCTGGCGGGAAGGGACAGAGAAATCGGAACTGTCTGGGGCGACCGGGTGCCTTAGTTAGTTAAGTGTCCCATTTCGGCTCAGGTCATGATCTAATATAATAGTGCATGGGTTCGAAACCCGTGTCAGGCTCTGCACTGACAGCTCGGAGCCTGGAGCCTGCTTTGGATTCTGTGTCTCCATCTCTCTCCATCTCTCAAAAAAATAAATAAACATTGAAAAAACCCACCTCTCTGGGGCTTGAGTTGGTGTCTTGGCTCCAGGAGCTCAGTCAGGGACGCTTAGCTGACCTTGGGATTCTTGCTGGGCGACCTTGTCCTCACTTGTAAAGTGGAGATAAAGATGAACGCTTTAGTTGCTCAGAGTTCTGGGGAAAATGCTCAGTGCCCCAGGGAGGGACTCTCAGGATCCAGCTCACTCTTAATCTTATCTTCTGATCTCCAACAGACATTCAGAGAAGTGCTCTTAAAGTTTCACTTTTTTAAACATTGTAATAGAGACAGATACAAGCAAAGACAGAATCTTATTATTTTGTAACAGAGATACAAGCAAAGACAGAATCTTACTGTACTTCGCCTCTTAGCCAGGGAGAAGCGGCCCACACCACCCCATGACACCACCCTTGGGTCATCAGATTGGCAAAGATTAAAAAAAAAAAGTGATAAAACGCAGTGTCAGTGAGGCTGTGGGGAAACGTGCACTCTGGGCTTGCTCGAGGGAGTGGAAGCTGGCACAGCCTCTTTGCTGAGCTGTCACCATCGGAGGTGGCTTTGCTGTCAGGTGGATGAAGTCTGAGCTTCTCGATGCCTCGTCTAACGGAACCAGGACTCTGGCCAACACCTGAGAGGTGCCTTTGACTTACACTTTTTGATTCTCTTTTTATAAAAGGGCTTCCGACTTTGCATGGACGTCAGGCCCTAAACAGCCTGTGTCTGCCTTGGTTTATTTTTCCTGAAACGTGATAATGGGAATTAACTTTGGACCTGGGTTTTGTCTTCGTGGAAGCTATAATAATGGTCTCTAGGTTCTGGGAATTATTTTAGTCCTTGTGTTAAGCCCTTAGTGTATTAATTTGTTACCCCATTCAATTGTGTGCCACAGGCCCGGCAAGGAGGTGCTGTGATATCTACTTCACAGATGAGGCTAAAGTCCGTCAGGCTCCACCATGACAGTGCAGAGCCTGCTTGGGATTCTCTCTCTCCCTCTGTCCCTCCCCTGCTCATGTGCTTTCTCTAGAAATAAACATTAAAAAAAAAAAAAAAGAAGGATATAGTTGGGGTGCCGGGGTGGTTCAGTCAGTTGAGCACCCGACTTCGGCCCAGGTCATCATCTCGCCGTCCGTGAGTTCAAGCCCCGTGTCGGGCTCTGTGCTGACGGCTCAGAGCCTGGAGCCTGTTTTGGATTCTGCGGCTCCCTCTCTCTCTACCCCTCCCCACTTGTACTCTGTCTCTCTCTCTCTCTCAAAAAGAAATAACCATTAAAAAAAGATATAGAATCCCAGTGTACTATTTATGCTTTTTGCTTTAGAAGGGGAAAAAAAAAAACCAATGGTAATAAAGAGGCACCCATGCATCAACAAAGCTTTTGGGGACAGCTTACTCTGTACGGGGCACTGGGGACCCAGCAAGGTATAAAAACAGGCAACAGAGTGGAGGAGACACAGAACAAGATAAGCAAGTAAAACATCTGGTAGTTTATAGAGGGTGAACATAAAATGGAAAAATAAAGCGAGGAAATAAACAGGGATGGGAGGTTTTGCAACTTTCTAACTTTCTGTCTAACAGACAGTTTCAAGGACGGGCCCTAAGTGCAGGTGACATCTGAAAAAAGAAGTAAAACACTCAGTGCAGTGGTTTGGGGAGTTATAAGAAAATTCAGTTGTATGTATAGAGAAGGTGTGTGAAAGGCTGTTCACGGTAACCTTATAAGGGGCAAGGGATTCGCAGGTACTTGCACTTTCCACAATTTAAATCACAAAATAAAATTACCAGCAACCTCAGGGCATCCGGTCTGCCCGCTTCAACTGTGAATATCTTTTATCACTTGTAATGATAGGGTTATCACGTCGGAGTTTTGGTTAGTGCATGTAACCCTTGGGACTCTGCAGCCAAATCAAGCGGATCCCTCAGTGAGTGTCTTCCAGGTCCTGGAATACACTAAGCTCACTCACCACAGGGCCTTTGCACAGGCTGTGTGTGCTCTGCCTGGACCCCCTCTCACCCTAAGCCCTCTCCTCCTGCCCCTCTGCAAGGAATCTCCCACATTTCTGTTTTGGTTAGTTCACATTTACTTGTGCCTTCCCTGGGGAGGCAAGGGATGGGGTAGGCCTTGTCCATCGCCTTGAGTCCTCCCCTCCCCAAACACCAACCCCTCCCCCTGCCCTCTGGACGTGCACTCGGTGCAGATTTAGAGAATTAAAAATTCTATACGTTGTAGGGCGCCTGGGTGGCTCAGTCGGTTAAGCGTCCGACTTCGGCTCAGGTCATGATCTCACGGTTCGTGGGTTCAAGCCCCGCGTCGAGCTCTCTGTTGACAGCTAGCTCAGAGCCTGGATCCTGCTTCAGATTCTGTATCTTCCTCTCTCTCTGACCCTCCCCTGCTCATGCTGTCTGTCTCTCTTCTCTCAGAAATAAACAAAATAAAAAATAAAAAAAAAAAAAGAAAGATTCTATTAAGTAGTATTTTTATTATTATACCATCATAGGGATTNAAAAAAAAAAAAAGAAAGATTCTATTGGTTGAAAATTTAAAGCTTCTACAACCAGCTGACTCTAAGGTGTCATTGGCAGGGCGAGGGGGGTCCCCCCCCCCCCAGCACAAGCCTGGTGGGTCAGGCTTCCAGGAATCATTGCCCAGTGCCCGGTACCTATTTGCTGGAACCAGAAAAGAGGAAGCAGATAGAGACTAGAGAGAGGATGTGTCTCCTTTTCCTGGAAGGAGGTATTCCAGAACACCTCTGAGGACCACCTAGACACACTCACTCTCGCTTCCACCCGTGGCGGGGGGGAGGGGGGAGGGGGGGTGCGGCGCCTTTAAGACTCCCGGAAACAGGCCGGCAGGACCGGAAGTGATTCTTTTCAGTTCCCCTCTTCACGTGGTGCGGGCCGGAAGTGACGCGCGCGGCCCGGGAGCTGCGGACGCGGAGGCCGACGGAGCCGGAGTCGAAGACGCCGCGGGGTCTCCGTGACAGGTGACCGGAGGAGGGGGCCGGGAGCGCGCCCGGAGAGGGCGGGGCCTGGCACCCCACGTGGGGGGACCGGGAGCGGGTGCAGGGGGAGCAGCCTGCCGCTCGCGGAGGCGGGGTCAGAATACTCCGCGGGGGGCGGGGACAGGACACCCACTTGGGAAGCTGGAGGGACGCTGGCGGGGAGGGACGGAGGCGGGTAGGCGGGACCCTGGCGGGCCAAGTTGTGGGCGGGGCCGGGGCGTGGGTGGGCAGATGAGGGTGGGGCTGAAAAGTTGTGTCCGGGCTGGGGGCGGGGCCAAAACGTTGCCGGGAGAACTAAGGGGCGGGACCGGGACGCGGGCAGAAAGTGCTGGGGGCGGGGCCAGAAAGTTTTCCCAGAGCTTGAAGTGGGTTCAGATCGTCGGCCCGGAAGTCAGGGGCGGATCCAGAGGCTGACGCGAAGGTGGGGCGGGCCCAAAAAGTTAACAGGTGGCCGGGGCCGTGGCCAGGGTGCTGGCGGGAATGAAGGGGGTGGAGCCAGAAAGTTTTGCGGGAGCCAGGGGCGCCGTCCGATGGTTGGTACGAAAGCCGGCGAGGGAGCCAGAACCCTGACTGAGGGCGCAGGGGGCGGGGCCGCGTTTTGAAGCGACGAGGCCGGGCTGGGAAGCAGGGGGCGTGCCCGGGAGTTTGGCCGGGCGAGTCGGAGGCGGGGCCAGGGAGCTGGCTGGAAGGCTGTGGGCGGGGCCCGTGTAATAACGCGAGAAGTAGGGGGCGGGTTCAGGCTATTGCTGGAGTTTCGGGGGCTGGGAAAGTAAGAAGCTTGGGCCAGATTTACGAGGCGCAGGTGGGCGGGGTCTGAGGCCTAGCAGGTGGGGCGGGGCCAGAAAGTTGGTCCCGGTGGGGGGGGCGGGGCTGTGGCCGTGGCCTTCGGCACTCGGTGGAGGCTGGAGCTTTTCCCCGGAAAACCGCGCGCGGGCCGGGAAGTTGTGTTCGAGTCGTGGCGGGGGAGTATTCACTGGGGAGGTTGAGCCAGGTCCGGGAAGTCTCGCCATTGGGTACCAGACTTGCTTTCGGGATCTTGTGGAGGTGTTGGGGAGACAGCGGCACCTCTCTCGGGATGCTGGAGACGTGGGCTTAAGATGTTCTCCCAGGGTCCGGGCAGCCTATAGGCGTGGGGTTCGAGCTTGTTTTGAGTGTGGGGTTATGGGACGATTCTGAAACGTTCCTGGGAGAGAGGCGGATTTGGAGTGTTCACAGGGATGGAACAGCACCAGAATGGACACGGGAAGGTGGGCCTAGAATTTTCTTGTACAGGTTGGGGGGTGAGAGGATGTATCTGAAGCTCTCTGGAGATGGAGGCCTGGGTTAAAACTCCCACCACTGGGGTGCGGAGGCTGGATTAGAACCTTCCTTTGGAAGGGAGTGTTGTTGTCTGTTTCCTTAAGCGGTGGGGTGGGGCCACAATTTTTCCCTAGGTGGGTGTGACCCCAGTGTTTAAGGAGCAGGTGGGTGGGCACAAACTACGGGAGGTGGCAGAGTTCAAATTTGTCCTGCAAAGGGGCAGGCTGGCGCTTTAAGAAGACGGCCGTGGAAGTGAGGGCTAGAATCCCCGCGGGGTGCAGGTGTTAATGTGCATATGTGTTTGAGAGGCGTGCCCAGTATAGGAGAGGTGGAAGCCGGCTGGGGAGTCATCGGCCTTCGCGCTTCTGTTCCCTCCGGCCTCAGGAACCCCTGGTACTGTGTACAGAGTCTGCGGGGGACGTTTGCCGGGACCCTGGCCCCACCTAGCCAGTGGCATGGTGAGATGGAAAGTGGGGTCTCCAGAAAAGCTTTGGGGCAGGGAGCCTGGGACGGTGCGGGGGGGCGGGGGGGGGCAAATCTCATCCCCTGGATCGAACTGCGCTGGGGTGGGTGTAGCTTTCTCTTGCTGTCTCTCAGCTGTCTCCTCGTCGCAGTCGGCCACACTGGATCTGAAGTCGAAGGAGGAGAAGGATGCCGAGTTGGACAAGAGGATCGAAGCTCTTCGGCGAAAGAATGAGGCCCTCATCCGGCGCTACCAGGTGCCCTAGCCCCGCCCTGGGAGACCCCACCCCCTCTCCTCCCCGCAGTGAGTTTCCCTCACCTCTCCCTTCCTTCAAACCTTTTCATGGCTCCCCATCACTCAAGATAAAAACCAAAGGCCTTAGCTTGCCATCGCTTCCTTCATTCCACCCACTCATCTTTCATTCATAAATAGTCGCCAAGGTCTTTACTGCCGGGCTCTGGGCTGAGTGCTGTCGGGGATACAGCTGTGACTGAGGCAGCCCTGGGCCTGACCCTCCGGAGTTCACCGCCAAGTGGGGGCACAGACCTTTCTTCAGGCAGTGATGACCCAGAATGGGCTGGGCTGGGGAGCTCAGGGGTCTGTGGGAGCCCAGAGAGGGCTCCTTACCCAGTCTGGAGGATATTAGGGAGGGCTTCCTGGAGGAGAGGATTCTGATACCTGAAGGGTGAGTTAGCTAGCCGAAAAGAAGAACCAAACGTGTTTGAAGCAGAGGGAATAGTTTGTGCAGAAACGTGAAACTTAGGGGATGACTTGGTGACTCAGCTGGTTAAACATCCTACTTCGGCTCAGGTCGTGATCTCAGGGTTCATGGGTTTGAGCCCCCCCTCCTCCCGCTCCCTGTTGGGGATCTGTGCTGACAGTGTGGAATCTGCTTGAGATTCTCTCTGTCCCTCCCCCTGCTCACTTCTTGCCTCCCCCCCCCCCCAATAAATACATTTTAGGGGAAAAAAAAAGAATCTTCAAGGCGGAAGGTCAGTGGAGGGATCTTGACCCAGGGAGGTCGGCAGGGGTCATGACAGAGCTGAGAGTTCGGACGTTTGCTCCAGGGCACTGGGGAACCTTTGAGGGCCTTGAGCAGAAGTGGGATCAGGTCCGCGTAGCTTTTCAGGAAGAGCGCTCTGGCTGTGGGTGGGATTGCGGAGCCCAGAGACCCGGGAGGAAGCTGAGACAGGGACCTTAGCGGGGAGGGAAGGACAGGGCTGTTGTGAGGGCTCTGTGACGGCCAGTGGTGGGGGGGCGGGGAGGGGAGGTGGAAGGGGGGCCAGGATGAGGTCCAGGTCCTTGTACGTAGTGACAGAGCAGGTGGTCACTGAGTGGGACTGTCCCTGAGAAGGAGAAGAGACATGGAGGAGGAGCGGGTTTCATTTCTTCATGTTTCATGCATTCGTTCACTTAAAAAAAAAAAAAAAAGCATGTCGAGTTTCTGTTGTGTGTTACGAAGCGTCCTAGGCTTGGGGTGTATGTCAGTGATCAAAACAGACACGTGTCCCTGTCGTCGGGCACGTCCTGTTGCAAAGGGGAAAGCAGATAATAACCACAATATGTGTGATGCTAGGTATTTGAATGGGAGAAGGGGCAGGGGTGTGGTTTCTGTAAGTGGGTCAGGGAAGGCCTCTCTGAGGAGGGGGCATTTCAGGAGCAGAAACCTGAAGGAGGTGAAAGGCCGAAGGCTCTCAGGGGGCAGAGGGGGCAGCAGGTGCAAAGGCCCTGAGGCAGGACTGAGCCTGGTATATTCTAGGAACACTGAGGAGGGCAGAGTGAGCGAGGGGGAGAGGAAGGGAGGGAGGGTGGCAGAGGAGGTCAGGGTGGTGAGGAGGCCAGACCCTGTGGGGCCCCATAGCCTGCGCGGAAGGCTTCGGCCCTTGCCCAGAGATGGGTGCCACGGGAGGGTTCTGAGCTGTGGGAGAGCATGGCACGGTTTGGGGAGGAAGACGCTGAAGTGACCAGCTTTCTTCTGGAGCTCAGGGAGAGGCCTAGGTGGGGGCTCGTCTTGGGGGCCGTTCGAGGGGGCTGTGGGAACCCAGCTGGTGCCCGGACTGCTGCTGACACCCCCCCCCCCGCTCATGTTTGCTCCTAGGAGATCGAGGAGGACCGTAAGAAGGCTGAACTCGAGGGAGTGGCGGTGACAGCGCCCCGCAAGGGCCGCTCAGTGGAGAAGGAGAATGTGGCCATTGAGGTGGTGAGCTGCACACCGAGGTGGGGGACTCGTTGGGACAAGGGAAGGGGGTGCGATGAGACCTGAGGCTTGAGAGCGCCCCCCCCCCCCAGCTGCCCTCTGGGCTCGGGTGTCCCCGGCTCCTCATCCCTCTACTCGTCCGAGTGACCGCACTTTTTCTCCCTTCCCTCTTCCAGGAGAAGAACCTGGGGCCCTCTCGGAGGTCTCCTCGGCCCCCGCGGCCCCCGGGGGCCAGCAGGGGAGGCCGGGCAGGCGTGGGCCGGGCGGCCCGTAGCTGGGAAGACAGTTCTGGGGAGCAGCCTCGAGGGGGAGCTGGGGGCCGCGGCCGGGGGTCCCCTCACCTCTCTGGGGCTGGAGATGTCTCAGCTGCCGACCGCAAATCTAAGGTGGGAGCCCGGAGTCCTCGGGCTGAGGCTCTTCCTGTCCGTTCCTGTCCTCAGATGGACTGTTTTCCACTTGTCTGGCTTCCTGCGGCTGTGTTCTTCATCCCCTGTGTCGGCTCTGTCCCTCCTCTTCCTTCCCTCGCCCTAACCAGTGTCGCGCGCCCCTCCCCGTGCTTGTGTCTCCCCTTACGGCGCTCTGTCTGGTGCACGCCTGCCCACCCGCCCTCTCTTGCCCCGTCTCGTCTGCTTCTGCCCAGTGCACACGCACTCACTCTCGTTCGCTCTCTCTTTCCGTGTGTCTCGCTCCCTGGATTTGTTCATGGGGAGCGGTGACGTTCTTACTGGAACCGCTCAGCTGCCCCAATGCGGAGGTTGGCAGGCTGGGGGGCCGTTTGGCCGTGTGGCTCAGAGCCCACCATGGACTTGAGCTCGACTTGGTTCCATTAGTTCTCTGTTCTTGAGCAGCTCCCTTCCCTGTGGGAGCTTGGGGGAGGAATGGAGTCAGGTTGAAAGATGAGCCTTCTGTGAACAACACGCAATTGAAAGCCTCAGAGTAAGCGCCGGAGGAATGTTACTTGCGAATGTTTATTTATCTACCTATTTATCTTAGAGAGCAAATGATCGAGGGGCAGAGAGAGAGACTCCCATGAGGTGCAGAGAAAGTACAGAGCAGGACTTGAGCTCACGAACCTTGAGGTCGTGACCTGAGCCGACATTGGGTGCTTAACTGAGCCACCCGGGCGCCCTGTGGATGTTTATCCTGTGTACATGGTCCACTGCCGTCACGTAAAGACCGACTGGTGCCGTTGTTCACACCAGGTGGAAGCTTATTCCTGGCCTGTGTGCCGAGCCCTGGGGACGCAAACGTCCTCTCCTGCAACTTGACCGGGTGCTCCTTTGACACCCCGTCACGAGGGAAGAAGGAGAGAATGGATCGTCATCCACGCCATCTGCTGAGTTACTGCTGTTATTACTGTCCTTAGTGCTGTGGCAGCCACGGCGCATTGGGGTCCCCAGCTCCCTCCCCAGGTTCACTTTTGCCCAGGACCTAAGATCAATTACTGCCTTCTGGTCCTCCGGCGTTGGGCCATGACGATCCACGTGAAGGGCTGTCTGCCAGAGGCTCCCTAGAGACCAGGAGCCTAGGCCTTTCACTGGGCTCTGGTCACGAACAGCCCCTCTGCCTCGCACAGACCCAAATTCCAGATCTTGGAAGGAAAGCCGGCGTTCAGCACGCACCTGCTGTTGGCACAGACAGTGAGGTCCCAGGAGCCCCCTTTATCTGTTAGCCCAGGAGCCGAGTCCCCAGGTGGCAGCCGGGGCCTCTGAGAGCAGGCCTGTGTCCGGGAGAGTGTCCCGCCTGCCCTGGGTGCCCTCCCGCCCGGAGGCCGTGAGCAGTGGGCTTGTGCCGGTCTCCCTGAGGTCTCCCCTCCCTGACAGCGGGGGCCTCTGTCTTTGTTCTCACCGCGTAGCAGTGGGAGGAGCGGCGCCGGCAGAACATCGAGAAGATGAATGAGGAGATGGAGAAGATCGCCGAGTATGAGCGCCACCAGCGGGTCAGTGCCCGGCGTCCCCGCGGCGGCAGAGCACCCCTCCCCCCCCTTCCCCGCAGCGTGCCAACCCTGTCCCCCACTCCCTGTGCCCACAGGAGGGCGTGCTGGAGCCCAACCCCGTGCGGAACTTCCTGGACGACCCCCGGCGGCGCAGCGGGCCCCTGGAGGAGCCTGAGCGGGACCGGCGGGAAGGCAGCCGCCGGCATGGGCGCAATTGGGGGGGGCCCGACTTCGAGCGGGTGCGCTGCGGCCTGGAGCAGGAGCGGCAGGTGGGTGCCAGGCACCTTCCTGCAGGCGGGCCGTCGTTTCTGCCACGGGGCGGTTCTGGTGCAGCAGGGTGGGGGGTGTGGGGGCAGCGTCGACCAGACAGCAGGGAGGTCACGGTCAGGTTTTGCGCCCACCGCAGCGCCCTCCCCTCACAGCTCTCTGGCCTGTGTGGGCCACGTCTCCTAGATCAAGTCAGAAACATTCACTGAGACCCGCTGGGTGCCAGACACGGCCTTAGGTGCTGGGGCCGAGTCTTTTTTTTCTTTTTTTTTTTTTTGAGAGAGAGGGTGCAAGTGAGCAAGGGGCAGAGAGAGAGAGAGAATCCTAGGAGGAGCAGAGAGGGAGAGAGAAGCGGGGCTCGTGCTCACCTGATGTGGGACTCGAACTCACGAGCTGTGAAATCCTGACTTGAGCGGAAGGCAGGTGCTTAAGGACTGAACCGCCCAGGCGCCCTGCAGTTGCGTCGTAAACAAGGCAGAGCCCCTGCCCTAAAGACGTTGATTCTGGTGGGAGCTACGTAAACGGAAGTATAGTGGACTCTGCGGGGAGGGGGCGTAGAGGACGGAGACGGGGTGCAGCTTCAGGGGGAGACCCGGGATGGCCTCTCTGCGGAGGCGCCGCGCGAGCTGACTGCGTTCTCTCCGCCCTGTCCCCTCCTTGTGTGACCTTGAGCACCGTGGGCATGGGGGAGAGGCCGGGGCCCTGACTGCCTGTGTGCGGGGCGGGGCAGGGCCGCCGCGCCGGGCTGGCTGGCTCGGGCGACATGACGCTGTCCATGACGGGCCGGGAGCGGTCGGAGTACCTGCGCTGGAAGCAGGAGAGGGAGAAGATCGACCAGGAGCGTCTGCAGCGGCACCGCAAGCCCACCGGCCAGTGGCGGCGGGAGTGGGATGCTGAGAAGACTGAAGGGATGTGAGTGTCTCTGGCTCCTTGACCTTGAGCCCTGACTTACCGCCTTTGTGCCCCCCTCTGGCGCCCCGCCCTGTGTGTTGGGTTCGAGGTCGCGGTGCTTCATAACTGCCACCAAATGCACATAAATCCGCTCCTTTCCCGCGTTCGCAGGTCATCCAGGTCTGGCTGGTCCACGCTGCAGGCTTGGCTTCTCCGTGCGCGGGGAGCTCGCTTCTGCGCCGTGGGGGTCGCTGTGGGGTCAGGCGCAGGGGAGCAGCTCTCCCGAGAAGGGCGGGTCCCGGCATTTACACTTGGCTCCGTCAGCAGCAGGCCCGGTGCCCGGTGCCCGGTGCCGCTGGGGCCAGAGATGAAGCTGCCTGTAGACGGTGCTGCAGGGCCGGCCGGGACTTCGACGCCGGGAGGGCAAGAGGAATTGCTAACAGTGATTAGCGATTTGCACCCCCCTCCCTCACCATCCTGTCCGCCACCAACCCAAACCCCGCGTCCGGTGGCCCTTGTCCTTATCCGTCTCCGTCCCTTTTCAGGTCCCAGGGAACATCCAGTTAGTCCAAGTTAAAGCGAAGCTGTACCCTTGTGTCACGGACGGGAGACGAGCTTCTGCACTAGGCCGCTGGCCCACGGCGCTCTTAGGGCTTCTCACGTTTTTAATGTTATTTCTTATTACCTGTTAATCTTTATTTTTGAGAGAGAGTTTGAGCGAGGGAGGAGCACAGAGAGGGAGACAGAGTCCGAAGCCGGTTCCAGGCTCCGAGCTGTCGGCACAGAGCCTGATGCAGGAATTGAACTCATGAACCGCGAATTCACGACATGAGCCAAAGTCAGATGCTCAACTGGCTGAGACAGAGACACAATCCAAAGCAGGCTCCAGGCTCGGAGCTGTGGGCACAGAGCCCAGAGCGGGGCTCGAACCCATGAACCGCAAGGTCATGATCTGAACTCAAGTCGGACGCTTACCCGACCGAGTCCCCCAGGCGCCCCCGCAGCTGCAATGTTCGTGCCATCCCACGCCCTTTGGCGCTTTGCGGGTTTTCACGCCTGTCCTGGTTATCGCTGGCAGCGGCTACAGAGAGAGGGTGTTGGCTGCGTGCCTGGTGGTCTGAGCCTTTATTTGTGGATTGTGAGCCCAGCTTGTGCAAGCGTGAGACGTACTCTGCACCGACACTGGCGGATCTTTGTAAGGTGTAGGCGGCTGGGCTTTTTGCCGGATGGGCTCAGGGTTAGGAGTGAGAACGTGATTGTTTTTCCTGGAGCCCCCAAAGCAGCGTGCAGCAAGCCGCAGTGCGAGGGTGTGTCGATTTTGGCAGCAAACGCTTATTGAGTCCCTCCTCTGTCGTGCCAGGGGACGGGGAGTCGGGGTGACGGGGCTACGGCAGGGAACCAAAATGCCCCTGCCCTTCAGGAAAGGCGGACGCTGGAATAGATCCAACGGCAGGTCACGAGGAATGAGAAAGAAGGGTGTGGAAAGGGACGGAAACTCTGGTCTTAGGCTTAGGTGATGTGTGTATAATAATACGTGATTGTTTCAGACCAGGATTTAGGAGCGTCTGAGCGGAAGCCTGGAGGCAGTGAGGGTGCAGGCCGCCGAAAGGTCTGGGGAAGCGTCCCCAGGGGCAGCAGGTGCAGAGGCCCTGCGGCAGGAGCGCTGTGTGGTAGGAGTGATAGCAAGTGAGGCCTGACGGGAGGCTGGGGATCGTGTGCTTTCGAAACTTCTGTTTTAGAGGCCAGACGCTGAGTTCTTTCTGCATTTGTCACTGTCGTGTCAAGTTGGCCTCTTGTCCGTCGCCTGATCCTGTCTTCTCCTCAGTGACCCCCTCTGATTGAATGTCTCTCCTGGGATCTTGATTTCTGACCCTGGTCCCCAACTCTCTCTCTCCCCGCCCCCCCTGCTCCCACTGTTCCCCCAGCTACCTGTTCACCCCCTTCTCTCTCTTCCCCAGGTTCAAGGACGGCCCTGCCGCTGCCCTCGAACCATCCCACCGCTATGGTAAGCGGGTGCCCTTGGGTGGGGCGGGGCTGCTGGGCCAGGCGTGGGGGCTTAGTTTGTGCCGAGCTGCCCCCCCCCATCCCTGACCCCTCCTGGGTTCTGTTGCAGATGATCAGGCCTGGGCTCGGCCCCCCAAGCCCCCCACTTTCAGGGAGTTCCTGTCCCAGCACAAAGCAGAGGTCAGCCGCAGGAAGAGGAAGAGTAGCCGACCGCAGACCAAGGCGGCCCCTCGTGCCTACAGGTGGGGGCACCCTTCCCTGGCGTGTGCGCTCGCGGCAGGGCCGTGCGGCTCCCTCCCTGCTTGTTCTGACTTGTGTGTGTGTGGCTTTGTCGCCTTCTCGGTCCTGGCTCTTCTCCAGTACGAGCCTCTCTGTGGGTCAGGCTCTTGCTTTTGGGGGAGCTGGGGCCTTTCTCTCTGCTTTACCCCCGTCTCTCCCCTCCGTCTGTCTGTACCTGATACCTGGGGACCCCCCCCCCGAGTGCTCCGGCATGCTGGGGCCTCCCCTGCAAACCGGCAGCCCCCTCTCACCTGGAGTTGGATTTTGCAGCCCTTCTCTGGGGAGGACCTGGAGGTGGGGGGGGGGCCCTTTAGCCCGCCCGCCTGGGCCTCACCCCTGTCCTTGGCCCCTCCAGTGACCATGATGACCGCTGGGAGACGAAGGAGGCAGCGTCCCCAGCCCCTGAGGCCCCACAGCCCCCTCCACCAACGGAGAAGCCCTCGCAGGTGAGGCGGGCCTTCCTCTCCTGGCGGGCGGGGTGGGGGTGCTCCGGTCCACGCCCGCTCCCCCCAACCTGCCCGGTGCTCCCCGCAGCCACTGGAGACCCCAGCTCCTCCTGCCCACCGGCCTCCAGAGGACGAGGGGGAGGAGGACGAGGGGGAGGAGGAGGACTGGGAAGATGTGAGTGAGGAGGAGATCGAGGAGGAGGAAGAGGAGGCCATCGAGGAGGAAGAAGAACCAACCCAAGACCACCGCCCCCAGGAGGCTGAGCCCACCGGAAGCCCCACCGGTGAGCAGGCTGCCAAGGAGCCCCCCAGGCCAGAGGAGCCCCTGCTGCTCCCCCAGGCCCCTGCCACGCCTTCTAGCCCCTTCTCGCCCCCCGGGGGCCACCAGCCCGTGTCTGACTGGGGTGAAGAGATGGAGCTGAATTCTCCCCGGAACGCCCACCCGGCCGACGCCCTCCCCCTCTCTCCGGGTGAGGCCTGGCCTTTTGGAAATGCATGAAGCTGGCTGCCTGTGTGTGTGCTGGAGGGGTGCGCTGGCTGCGGTGGGGGGCACCGTCGGGGCTGGGCCCCCCACCCCACCGGGACCCTGTGTATCTGCCGCCCCAGTGGCTAGGGAGGGCAGGATGGCCCATGGCTGTCTGTGGAATGCCTCCTCCCCCCGACCCCCCAGATCCTGCCCGCGCTGGCACTCAGGGCCACAGAGGCCCCTCCCCAATAAAGAGTTCACGTCCTCAAATGATATTCCCCAGGTGTGTCCTTGAACACCTCCCCCCACTCCCCCAGGGCCTTCTCTCATGGTGGGGGGCGTAGGGGCTTGACTGGGCCTCCCCCTTCCCCAGGAGGTGACCAGCCAGCCCCTGCCTCCCTGGAGAGTGGGCCCCGCCTCCCAGGAACCCCGGAAGCCGAAGAGGAAGGGTCTGAGGCAGCCTCAGGTGGGGGAGTGGATGGGGCCCCAAGAGATGGCCTCCTTCCTCTTTTTCTCCCCCTGGAGCTGAGGGGAGGGCTTGTGGGGAGGAGGATAGAGTGGAGCTGGGGGTTCCGGGAAGCCGCCCGCCTGCGGCGGAGCTAAGTGGAGGCCCTCTGGGTGGGGCCCTGGGAAGAATTTTGGGGCTGAGCGGGTGAGTTAGGATGGGATTGCGATTTCAGGCCGACCCCAGGGGTTGGGGGATGAAGGCTAAATATAATAGGCTGGGGCCAAGGGGTAGGGCCGAGGGCAGGATTAGGACTTTAAATAGGTCAAAAGTAAGAATGGAGAGGGCAGCGGGCTCCGGCTCGGGGTTAGGCTATGGGCGGGGAGTTTGGGGGTCTGACCTAGTCGAGGAAATCAGAATGGAAATGCATTTCCCGCCTCTCCACCTCCATCCCTGCGATCCAGGTTGCCAACCAGGGGCCTCCCCAGGCGGGAGATTAGAGTTTGGGGGCAGAGCCAGGTCCAAGAGGGCGGGCACTCTCGGCGTCAGTTTAGGCCCGTGGGGGGCGGGGGCAGCTGGAGTCGGAGAGGACAGAGTTGAGGATGGTGGCCGAAGGCAGGATGTCTGGGGGTTTCTCGTCTTCGTCTTCGGGCCCCGTGCTGCCCAAGTGACCGTCATTACTTCCTCGGTTGTAAACAGGGTTCCGCCGGGGCGCGCGCAGCCTGTGGGGCCCCCTGCGATGATTAAAGTGAGGCCGAGGCCCATAAACCACTTAGCGCAGGGTGACCGAAGCCAGGCTCGGTTGGGATCAGGATGGAACTAGACGGGGTGGAGGGTGGGCGAGACTGTGCCCTCCACTGACTGCCCCCTTCTCTCCCCCAGAGGCGGGCACCGAGGGCCAGGAGACCGCGGAGATCACCGACTTCCAGAGGGTGCGTTTCTGCAAGGTGGTGGCGGCCGCTCCGCCACCGGGGGCCGCCCGCTGACCGCGCCTGCAGACTGCGGCCTCCGCGCTCTGCGCTGCCCTCCCGCCGCCTTGCTCCTCTGTCCTCTGCTTCCGTCCCGCTCCAGCCAGGAGAGGGTTAAATGTAAGGGGGGCGGAGTCAGGGCCAGTGAACGGGGTGGGACCAGGGCAGTAGTCGAGTCTCACGAATGGGGGGGGGCACCGTGGCACCGGGAGGGTTGAGACGCCCCCGAGTTACGCACCTAATGGAAGCCATGGTGGGGGCGAGGTGCCAGTCCCCGGGCCTAGATTCCCGCCTCCTGGAGTTTCCATCTGGGGCATGGCAAATAGCCGGTGACTCTCCCGCAGGACGTGCAATTACCCGGCCACCGGCCGTTTCTAATTAAACGCAGTGCTTCCGCTAACCTTTGACCTGTGTTTCTGGAGGGCAGGCTGGGTTGCTGTGCTTGGCGGGCTTTTCCGTGGCGGAAGAGGCGGGAGGAAGGGGTCTTCCTTCCTCCCCTCCCCTGATACGTCTTCCCTCCCCTCCTCTCGCAGGCCTCCCCGAATTCCTGAAGACGCTGCTGGGAGGGGACTGAAGCTTCCCCGCCTTGACGGGGAGGGGGCGGCAGGAGGGGGTTCGTCTGGATTTCTAGGCGGCGCTCTCTCCTTCCCGGAGACCGCTCTGGATCCCATGGCTTTAGGGAGAGGGAGAAGTTGAGGGTGGTGGGGAGGCCTTGGGGAAGGGGCGTGACTGGGTTACGGGGCAGAGCTGGAGCTTCGGGGCGTGGAGTTCAGATTTCTGGACTCGAGGTACGGAGGAGGTGCCGCCAAGGGCGTGGTTAGCGTGCCTGGGCGGGGCCACCATTCTGGCGGGTGGGGCCAGAGCGCCGGCAGGCCTTAGATGTGGGAGGGGGCCACGACAGCCGGTTTAGATGCGAGTTCCTAACGCGGGTGTAGGGGGCAGCTCTCGGTGGAGGGCGTGATCACTACGGTGCTAGAGCCAAGGGAGCGAGGCGGCGGGAAGGTGCGGAGCCTGGAGTAGAGAGTGTAAATCCAAGGAGAGGAGCGGGTGGCTTCGAATGCTAGAATCGAGTGTGACTCAGAGAAAGGCAAGTTAGAAGCGGGGTGGGCCTGCGGCCAAGGCGGGGCGGGGTTTGTGAGGCCTGAACCTGGTAAGGGCTTGGGGCTCGGAGGCTGGGCTGGATGCCTGGGAGAAGTCTGTATCCCGAAAAGGGACGGGGTTGGGGCGCGGGGAGGAGGCCAGGAGGAAGGCGGGGATAAGCGCTGGGCGGGTTCGCCTGTCCGAGGTGTGGGCGTCACACCTACGCCTCGCAGGAGTTGACCGCTGTATTTGCAGACCTTGGGCGGGGTCAGAGCTAAGTGGGGGTGGGGTCAGAACGCTAGTTAAGGCTTAGCTTGGTAGTGGTTGGCTGGAGCCTGGGGAGGGGGTGGGCCCAGGACGCGGGGAAGGCCCGCCCGCGCGGGGGCGTGCTCATTCTGGCGGGGGCGGGGTTGGGCCAGGTAGATGTAGAGCGCGGGGGCGGGCCCAGGGCGCGGGGGCGGGGCCTGTGCGGGCCGCTGCGCCGGGCGGAGTGGGCTGCGGGGATGCGGGGCACGAGCTGCGTGGGCGGCGGCGGCGAGAGCCCGGGTGGTGCCGGGCTGAGCGAGGGCCCGCGGGGCCGCTGGCTGCGCCTGGCTCCTGTCTGCGCCTACTTCCTCTGCGTCTCTTTGGCCGCCGTGCTGCTCGCCGTCTACTACGGTCTCATCTGGGTTCCCACGCGGCCCCCCGCGGGCCCCGCCGGCCCGCCGCCCAGCGCGCCGTCCGCTCCGTGCGCCGCCCGCCCCGGCGCGCCGCCCGCCCCGGCGCCCGCCGCTGCCTCGATCTCCTGCCTCCTAGGAGCCCCCGGCGGGCCGCGACCCCAGCTCGAGCTGCCGCGCAGCCGCCGCCGCCGCCGCCACAGCGACCACAGCCGCCGCCCGAACCACCGCCAGACACCCGGAGAGAGGCCGGAGGCCGCGGGGGGGCGAGGACCCGGGTAACCACCCCCCTTCCACTCCAAGCTGGATCTCCGGCCCTCGAGAGGCAGGCGCCGCAGCGGCGGATGCTCCGTACCCGTTTGGGCCCGGGCTCCCTCTTCAAGACATTGCCCAGGTCTCCGGAGCGTCACCCTGAAGAATGGGGAGCGAAGGGGAGCCGGCTTGGGGCCTCGCTCCTCTGCCGTCAGGCGGCTCCACCATCAGGCTCCTCTGCCGTCAGGCCGGGGTCCTCCGCCATCTGGCAGACCCTATCCTGACCTCTGCCTTCTGACCCCCTCCGTAGGATTCTGAGCACAGAGCCCGCCCTCCTGCTCCCTGAATCTCCGTGTCCGTAACCCCGCAATAAACTCCAGCCCCAAATGTCTGGTGCTGTGTTTGTTGTATTGTTTTCGAGATGCCTCTCTTTTCAAGTTTGTGAGGGGAAGGCCTTCCTGGCGTCCGATCTTTGGGTCTTTTACCCAGGGTGGGTCCTCCCCTGACCTGGGTGGGCGTGCTTTGCTTTTCCCGTCGCCAACACGTAGCCTTTGGGGTGGGGAGAAGAGGCATCTCGGCAACAGGGCAGTTGAAGGTCAGGCAGTGTGACGGACTTCCCAGCCTTTCTATGCTTGGGGCAGAAGACAAGGGCCTCTGGAGAGAAGCAGACGGTCGGCCCTCCTGACCCCGCCCAGAGGAGGGAGAGGGGGGAGACTTCTCACAATCATTGGGGTCTTCGGGGTTTGGGATTATGATTCTAGTGTTTCGGAGAAGCTAAGTTCCCTGAGGTGTCAGGATGCTGCCAGGAGGGAGTGGGGCCTTCTTCCTGGGGACTGAGAGATGAGGATGGACAGTGGTGGCGGTGGGCTTCTCTGCCTCCCTGGACATCACAGAGCAAGTTACCCAGTACTGTGCTGCCGTTGAAGGTTCATACAGCCTCTGGTCTGCAGTGCTCCTGGTAGGCAGAGAAACTCCCATCCTGCCCCAGGAGTCAGAAGTAGTTGCGTCTATTCCCTGCCCC
The DNA here is from genome assembly GCF_003009895.1 of Hyaena hyaena. NCBI lineage: Eukaryota > Metazoa > Chordata > Mammalia > Carnivora > Hyaenidae > Hyaena > Hyaena hyaena. The sequence goes on along the minus strand of NW_024080641.1, from coordinate 3,103,952 downwards.
CTCCCAGCAGAAGACTGAGGCCTGGCTGGGAGAAGGGCACTGGACTCTAAATGCAGGTAGTGGTTTTCTCGCCTAGCCTCCTCCCTCGAACTGGAGACTTTCTCAGGTGAGTGAAGCTGAGCCTCTGGACAGGGCCAAGAATGTCAGTCAGTCTGGGTCCCTCCCTTCTACCCACTTCCCAGAGGATGTCTCCAGACCAAAGGGGGAATCAGGGAGCCAGCCCCCCCCCCCCCCGGCCTTTATGGTCAACATAGGCCACTGACTTTGGCGCCAGGACGCCTAGATCCAAATTCCAGCTCTTCCTCCTCCTAGCTGTGTGGCCTTGGGCAGGTTCCTCAACCTTCCTGGTCCTGTAAAACGAAGATGAAGATAGTACTTCCAGAGTTTCTGTGTGGATTAAGTAAACCAGTGATCTGAAGCCTTTCCAAGAGCATCGCATGTTCTTTCCACTCACCTCTGTCCCCCAGGGACTTAAAAACCACAGTTTGGATCCCCACAGATGTCGAGTGCACCCAGAGCTCTGGACACCAGCAAGTGGTGAGTGCGAGGGGGGACCGGCTGCCCCTCTGGACCCTCTGGGCTCTTTCTTTTTTTTTTTTTTTAATATTTTTATTTATTTCTAGGAGAGAGAGAGAGAGCGTGAGCAGGGGAGGGTCAGAGAGAGAGGGAGACACAGGCTCTGAAATAGTCTCCAGGCTCTGAGCTGGCAGTCAGCACAGAGCCCGACGCGGGGCTCGAACCCACGAACCGCGAGATCATGACCTAAGCGAAAGTTGGACGCTTAACCGACTAAGCCACCCAGGCGCCCCTCTCTGGGCTCTTTCTATCTCTTTCTAGCTTCCTGCTCTCTTCTCCCCGGCTCCCTTACTCCCCATCCCTCAGTTTCCCTTCCTGCCTTTGTGTCTCCCTCTCCACCCTGCTCGCTCCCCCTTTTCTCGTTCTATCGCTGCCTCTCTGTCTCTCCCTGCCATCTCTCACTGTTGTCTCTGCCTCTGTCCCTCTCTCAGTGCTCTCTGACTCTCTTGTGTCTCTGTCGCTCTCTGCTCCAACTCTCCCTGGGTCTCCTCCTTCTCTCCATTCTCTCCCCGCTCTTACCCCACCCTGCTCTCCCATCCCCCACCCCCCTTCCCATTTCTTCCCTGGTTCAGCCCCCAGGGCCGTATCCCCTCCCCTGTCTTTGTCTCTCTTGCTCATCTTTCCGTCTCTTTTGGCCACTGTCTCTTAATTTCACACTTAACAAACACCTAGCATTTACTCTGCGCCGGGCCATATCCTAGGCCCCCAGGTCACAGCGGTGACCGAAACAGGCCAAGCTTCCTGCTTTCAGGGGAGTTGACATATTACTGGAGAGACAGACAAGAAGCACGATGAGTGAATCAAACATGTGTGTCTGCTAACAAGAAGCACAAAGGAGGAAGATGATCTGGGTGACAGGGAGTGACGGGGTTGCCGGTTACTGGGTAGATGCCCCCCAGGAGGGGAGTGCAGGGCATGCCCATCTCCGGCGGGAAGAGCGTTCCAGGAAGTGGGAACAGCTAGTGCAGTGGCGCTGAGGCTCAGGTACTTGCTTGGCCAGTTCAAGGAACCATGAAGAAGCCAGTGAGTGAGCAGAGAGAGTGAAGGAGAGAGCAGGAGAAAGAGAGAGAGAGAGAGAGAATGGGGGGAGATTGTACAGAGCCTCAAAGACCCATCGTGAGGTCTTTGGCTTTTACTTTGAGTGAGGTATAGCCATGGGAGGTTCTTGAGCTGAGGAGGGACAGAGCCAACTTCGGTGTGAACAGGACCCCCTGATTGCCGTGTGGGAATCTGTAGGGGGTGCGAGGTGGAAGCTGGGGCCCAGGGAGGAGGCCACGGCCATGGTTCAGGCGAGAGTCGGTGGCTAGAAGAAGGTGGTGGCCTGGAGGAGAGGTGGATGGTCAAAATCTGTGTGCGTGTGTAAAATACACATGGCATGAAAGTTACCATTTGAGTCATTTTATTTAAAAATTTAAAAATTTATTTTTTTATTTTTTTATTTCTAGGAGAGAGAGAGAGAGACAGCGTGATCAGGGGAGGGTCAGAGAGAGAGGGAGTCACAGATTGAAACAGGCTCCAGGCTCTGAGCTGGCAGTCAGCACAGAGCCCGACGCGGGGCTCGAACCCATGAACCGTTAGATCATGACCTAAGCGAAAGTCGGACGCTTAACCGACTAAGCCACCCAGGTGCCCCCCGAGTCATTTTATTTTAAATTGTTTTCTTAACGTTTATTCATTTTTGAGAGGCAGAGAGAGCCACAGCATGAGCAGAGGAGGGGCAGAGAGAGAGCATGAGTGAGGGAAGGGGAGAGAGAGACACACAGAATCCGAAGCAGGCTCCAGGCTCTGAGCTGCCAGCACAGAGCCTGATGCGTGGCTCGAACCCAAGAACTGTGAGGTCATGACCTGAGCCGAAGTCGGTCGCTCACTCAACCGACTGATCCACCCAGGGGCCCCAGCAGCAGGGTCCCTTAAAGGGAGAGCTGAGCAGCGCCCTTGGGTGGCCCTTGGGTGGGTGGCCACCACGGGGACCTACACTGTTTCTAGTTCTTTCAGGGCTTAGGGTCAGCCTCATTCCCAAGGGGCTTTTCAAGGTGCCTGCAGATTGAGGGACCTGCGAACCCATTCCCATCCCTGAGAGAGCGGGAGGCCTGACCGGTACTGGTCCCTGGAAGGGCTTTCTTTCGAGTTGATTGGAACTCTGCAGGCCACATGACAAACCTGGCCTCAATCCCTGTGGCGGGGGCCTGTCGCTTGGTTAAGGCTTGGGCCCAGCCACTCCCTGGCGAGTGAAGGCGCGATTACTCTAAAAGTTCTGGCCAGTCAGGACCCACCCCTGGATCAGGCCAAAACCAGTGGACAGGGTTTTGCAGTTCAACTCTACGCTGAACTGCAAGGGCCGGGACTTCCAGGAGGGGGCGCCGAAGAGTCGTCGTCCTTCCGGAATGGAATCCAAGATTTACAATCACAGCAGAGAGAATTTGTACGTACATGTATGGTGGAGTGGGCTGCTAGTAGGGTCCCCTGTCCCTTATCCACAGTCCCGAATTCCAAAAGACTGTGACAACAGCAAACATTTCTTTGGGGGTAGTTTTGGTGCTGTCTCACATGGTGGCAAATCAACGGAGTTATTTACACTGTTTAAAAAAATTTTTTTGGGGGGGCGCCTGGGTGGCTTAGCCGGTTAAGCGTCCGACTTTCGCTTAGGTCATGATCTCGCGGTTCGTGGGTTCGAGCCCCGCGTCGAGGTCTGTGCTGACTGCCAGCTCAGAGCCTGGAGCCTGTTTCAGAGTCTGTGTCTCCCTCTCTCTCTGACCCTCCCCTGCTCACGCTGTCTCTCTCTCTCTCTCTCCTAGTAAAAAAGAAATAAAAAAAAAATTTTTTTTTATTATTCTGGACTGGCGCTAATTGGCAAGGTCATCGAAGGGAAAGATTCTCTTTCTACACGGCTTTATAATTAAACTTTCTATTATTTACACTCTTTATTTACCTCCTTTGGTGTGAACTTTCACACGCGTTGCTGCAAATATATTAACGTGTCTGGTGGGGAGGGGGCTGCCTCAGGCCCCTGGGACTGTTATGCAAAATACCACATGAGCTCAGAATTGCCTGTCTAAAATTGGAGCAATTCTGAGTTCTGAATTGCATCTGTCCCCAAGGACTTCAGCTAAGGGACTCTGGACCTCCTCGGGCGAGCTGCCAGACCTAGATTCATCTTAATTACTTGTTCAACATTTATTTAATGGCTTTGGGAAGAAACTCATTTTCCATTACGATTTTTTAAAAATAGAGAATGGCATTCGTTTTACTAAGTCCCCTTTGTTAATCATATGCTATTTTTAGAATCGTGTGTGTAAGTGACTGTATGAGTTTGTGTCTGTGTCTCCTGTTTTTTTTTTTTAATTTTCTTTTGTTGGTTTTTGGTGTTCTTAGTGGGCTTCACACCCAGTGAAGGGCTTGAACCCATGACCCTCTCTCAGATCAAGACCTGAGCTGAAATCAAGAGTTGGAAGCCTGACTGAGCCACCCAGGCGCCCCCGTGTCTCTCTGTATGTGTTACCGTCTTGCTGTTGTGTGTACATACGTGGGCCTGTGTGAGAATCTGTTGTGTGTGTGATCACATGTTTGCAAGGGTCTAGTTGTGTCTGTAATTGTGTGTACGCTTGTGTGTGTGTGATGTGTACGACAAGAGGCGTAGGTCAGGGTTTAAAGTTTATCTGCTGAAATAAAGTCCGCACATCAGGTGGCCGTCTCTGCCTCCGTCTTTAGAATTGAAAATTACGGAGAAATTTTGTGCCGTCAAGCAATACCCTGTGCCTCCACTAGAGGGCGCCGTGTGGCCAGAAGAAATGTAAAACTAGGGGCGCCTGGGTGGCTTAGGCGGTTAAGCGTCCGACTTTCGCTTGGGTCATGATCTCGCAGTTCGTGGGTTCGAGCCCCGCATCGGGCTCTGTGCTGGCTGCCAGCTCAGAGCCTGAAGCCTGTTTCAGTCTGTGACTCCCTCTCTCTCTGACCCTCCCCTGCTCATGCTGTCTCTCTCTCTCTCTCCTAGAAATAAATAAAACATTTAAAAAAAAAAAAAAAGAAATGTAAAACTACATTTTGGGGGACCATTTCTTTTTTATTTATTTTTATTAAAAAATTTTTTTAACATTTATTCGTTTTTGAGAGTGAGGGGGAAAGAATATTTTAGGTGTGCAGTTAGTGGTCTGAAGTACATTCTCATTGCTGTGTCACCATCACTGCCACTGGTTTCTAGAATGTTTTTTTTTTTTTTAATATTTTTATTTTATTTCTAGGAGAGAGAGAGAGAGAGACAGCGTGAGCAGGGGAGGGTCAGAGAGAGAGGGAGACACAGACTCTCAAATAGGCTCCAGGCTCTGAGCTGGCAGTCAGCACAGAGCCCGACGCGGGGCTCGAACCCACGAACCGTGAGATCATGACCTAAGCGAAAGCTGGATGCTTAACCGACTAAGCCACCCAGGCACCCCAGAGAATGTTTTCATTTTCCTATACTGAAACTTAGTATCCTGGCAACAACACTCTCCATTTCCCCACCTCCGCCATCCCAGGTCACCTCTAGGCTACTTTCTGTCTCTGTGGACTTGCCTCTTCTCTGTGCCTCATTTAGGTGGAATCATACGATATTTGTCCTTTTGTGCCTGGTCTCATTTCACTTAGCATCAGATTGTCACGTTTCATCCATGTTGTATCGTGTGTCAGGATTTCCATCGTTTTTAAGGCCGAGTAATATTCCATTGGGTGCATATATCACATTTTGTTTACCCATTCATCTGTTGATGGACATTTGGAAACTCATTGCATTTTAACATAAATAACTATTTTATTAAAAACTTTTTAGTGTTTACTTATTTTTGAGAGAGAGAGAGAGAGCATGAGTGGGGGAGGGGCAGAGAGCGGGAGACACTGAATCCAAAGCAGGCTCCAGCTCCGAGCTGTCAGTACAGAGCCCGACGCGGGGCTCGAACTCACAAATGGTGAGATCATGACAAGCTGAAGTCGGATGCTTAATCAATGGAAACACCCAGGTGCCCTAAAATTTTTTTCATTTTATTTATTTGAGAGAGAGAGAGAGAGAGAGAATGTGAGCGGGGCGGGGGGCCAGAGAGGGAGAATCTCAAGCAGGCTCTGCGCTCAGTGCGGAGCCCACCAGGGGGCTCTGTCCCAGGACCCTGGGATCATAAGGTGAGACAAAATCAGGAGTCGGATGTTCAACCAACCGAGCCACCCAGGCGCCCCCACATAAATAACACTTGAGATGAAAAATGCTATATTTTCCCAAATAAAAAGGGTAACGAGAAGAGTGACGTCATTTTGCATTTCTGAGAATCTTCAACGTCTGGCTCAATAGAAGATAACTGGATTCTTACAGCTCCTTCTGCATTTGCTGTGTTGCAATGCTGCAAGTCAGCCAGCCTCTGCAAGAAAATTTGGTGGACTCCAGCCAAGGCGAGGAAAGTCCCGAGCCTGAGCTTTTTAAACCCATTAACCCTCCAACCACATCACCCTGAAACTTATGTGCCTATAAAACTGCCTTTAGCCTTCCAGGTCATGTACATTTGAAAAAAAAAATCTATTTATTTTGAGAGAGAGAGTGAGAGCGTGACAGTGTCTGAGTGGGGGAGGGGCAGAGAGAGGGGGAGAGAATCCCAAGCAGGCTCCACGCTGTCAGCACAGAGCTCGATGAGGAGCTCGATCACGAGCTCGATCACACGGACCGTGAGCTCATGACATAAGCAGAAATCAAGAGTCAGACGCTTAACCGACTGAGCCTCCCAGGCGCCCCCAAGTCGTGTACATTGAACATCCAGTTCTGGGTAGTTTCTTACAGTGTCGCCAGCACCATCCTTCTGTCCCTGGCAGTCACATAGTCACATGGCAACTATGTAATGCTGATGACTTCACCAATATACTGCTCGTATCTCTTCACTCCGGTCTGATATTAACCCAGATCTGGGTGTGACGTTCGCGTACAGATGTTTATTTAGCGCATGCCTCTGGGGGTCAGCTGACTGTGTCCGGAAGGCTCTGCTGATCCTAGCTGGCTTCTCCTCGATGGCTGGGGTCATACGGAACCTGACTGACTGAGGCTCTGCATGGTTGGGTGGCTTGCTGATCCCGGCTGGCCTTGGCAGGTGCATCGGAATGCTGGGGACCAATGGGCTATCCCGGGAATACCCTTCTCATAGAAAATGGCAGAGGTGTGAGCCCACCTGCAATGATGCATTTCAAGCCTTCGTGTTCTGTGCACCTTTCATCTTACCAGCCAAGTGCGTTGCAGAGCCTCTTGGTCTAAAGGGGCAGGAAATACACTCCTTGCAAGGACAGGAGATGGATGGAATGAGGACTTCTGAACACGTGGCCATGTTCCAGCCTCAGTGGACATAGGATGAGGGGGTGGGTGGATGGGAGGACCTGAGCCCCGTGCTCAAACCTGACACCGGGAATCAAAGTATCGGCATCCGGGCAGGGAGGGTACAAAGGGAATTCATGTTCCCCTCGTGCCCTAGAGAGGCTAAGGAGTAATTTACAGAGCAACGGGTGCGTGTATTGGGGCGGGTGTTGGTGGGAAGCTGAAAGCCATGCGATCTGACTCTAAAGTGGGCCCCATTTCACTGCTGGCTTGGGGGCTCGGCCCAAACCACATGGGAGAGCCCGGCTGTAGTGTCTCTAGTTGGAAGTCCCCGCTATGCCCCTCTCGACAGCCAGAACCCAGGGCCAACCCTGTGAGCGAGTCGCCTGGGACATCCGGCCCAGTTGGGCCTTCAAATGAGCACAGCGCCCGCCGGCATCAAGAGGCCCCAAGGGAGAAGGGCCCAGAAGTCCGTCCGCAGGACCATGAGGGGCGATACAAATTGAAGGCTAAAGTTTTTGGTTTTACTTGTGACCCTAATGGACAACTGTGATCCTATTCTTTTTTAATTTTTATTAATTTTTTAATGTTTATTTTTGAGAGATAGAGCGCTAGTGGGAAGTGAGGCAGAGAGAGAGGGAGACACAGAATCCAAAGCAGGCTCCAGGCTCTGAGGTGTCAGCACAGAGCCCAACGGGGGGCTTGAGCTCACAGACCTTGAGATCATGACCTGAGCCAAAGTTGGACGCTTAACTGATGAGCCACCCAAGCGTCCCTCCCCCTTCCATTTTTTTTTTTTTTAAGTAGGCTCCGTGCCCACCGCGGAGCTTGAACTCACAGCTCTGAGATCAAGAGTTGGACACTTGGGCAACTGGGCCACCCAGGCACCCCGGCCCTTCTCTTCCAGAGCAATGCTCAGAGCCTGAGAGATCTCTTTGTGGTTTGTCCCCGCTGCCCCAGGAGGCCCGGGGCTCAGGCCTGCGGGGGACTGAAAAGTGTCCTTGCTGGCAGAGGACAGGAGCCATGCAGGAGAACACCTAGGAGGTGCTTGCACTGAATCTGCTAAGGACCAAGGGGAGAGTGTTTCTCGTTCTCTGTTTTCTGTCTGATGATGTGCTGACGGGCCCCATTCTGTTGTGATAAAAAATAAACCAACGTGGTTTTTATCAAGAAGGGGCAGTTGTGACTCTATCAGCTCTGAAGGAGGCTTGTCAGGCAGGGGGCACGGGCAGGGACCCCGAGAGAGAGAAGTGACAGAGGGGACAGTGAGGGCGGGGGGGGGAGGCGTGGAAACTGAGGTGAGCCACCGGGGGATGGGGCAGTGGCACCTCGGGAAGTGTGTGGGGGTCTCTGAGGCCGAATGTGAAAGAGAAACGGAGGCCCAAGGAGATGTCAAGAGATGGCGAGACGGAAACGTGGAGACAAATGCGGGGACAGAAGTTTCGAGAGAGACAGAACCCTTAGACTGTGAGGTGGAGAGGCGGGGGGGAAGGGCGAGAGGGAGAGACAGAGGGAAGGGGGAAGGGCAAGGGCACCTGGGTGGCTCAGTCAGTTGAGCGTCCAACTCATTTCTTTCTTTTTTCTAATTTTTTAATGTTTATTTCTGAGCAAGAAAGAGAGAACGTGAGCAGGGGAGGTTCAGACAGAGATGGAGACACAGAATCCGAAGCAGGCTCCAGGCTCTGAGCTGGCTGTCAGCACAGAGCCCGACGCGGGGCTCAAACCCACGAACTGTGAGATCGTCACCTGAGCTGAAGTCGGACGCTTAACCGACTGAGCCACCCAGGTGCCCCTGAGTCCCACTCTTGATCTCGGCTCAGGCTCTCATGAACCTCATAGTTCGTGGGATCAAGCCCCACGCTGGGCTCTGCACTGACATCATGGAGCCTGGTTGGGAATCTCTTTCTCTCCCTCTTTCACTGCCCCTCCCCCACTCTCTAAAAATAAATAAATTAACATTAAAAAAAATAAGGAGGAAGGACAGATGGCCCATCTGAGGAGACGAGGCTACAAGGGCTGAGTTACCTTGAAAACATCACAGAGACCCCAAGAGAGAAAGACAGAGGGGATGGAGGGTCCCCCCAAGGCTGGGTGAAGGAGGGACAGAGGGAGATGGGGGGGCTTAGGGAGAGGGGACCGCACTGGCAGACAGTAGCAGGAGCGGGGCAGATGGCGGGGGCCCGGGGAAGACTCCGATGGAGGAGGAACGTGTGAGGCTGTACAGTGGACACGGGCCCAGGGAAGGGGATGGAGAGAAGGAAACGCCGAGATTCGGGGTGACTGAAGGAGGAAACTCAATAAGAAGAGAGGGGATAAAAATTCTTTTTTATAATTTTAGAGAGAGCACGAGGGTGATCAGGGGAGGGCAGGAAGAGGGAGGGAGAGAATTCCGGTTCCGTGATCTGTGTGGAGCCTGATGAGCTCGAACCCATGAACCGCGAGACCATGATCTGAACCGAAATCAAGAGTCAGGCGCTCAACCCGCTGAGCCACCCTGGCGCCCCAAGATGGGACAAAATTTCCAGGAAAGAGACAAGAAGGTGGCGCGCAGTTAGCTAGGGAGAGAGGCAAACTAAGACATGGACAGCGTGGAGTGTCATCCTCAAGTGGATAGCTGGAGAGGGGAGAGAGAGCGAGAGCGAGAGAGTGAGAGAGCGGGAGAGTGAGGCAGGGCAAGATCTGGGAGGCAGGTGGCGTGTGGGTCCGGGAAGCACATGGAGACGGATTCGCAGGAACTCCGGGAGACAGGTGAGCCTGTCGCGCGTCCCCACGACGACTGTCATGTTTGGTGACTCCCCAGAAGGACTCACAGGACCCAGAAGAGCTGTTAGGATCACAGCTGTGATTTGTCGCAGCGGAAGGAGGGGGATCAAAGTCAGCCGAGGGGACACTAGGCGTGAGCTTCCGCTTGTCTGTGTCCATGGAGTCGCAGGGACCCGCTCGCTTTTCCCGGCATGTCGTGGCCGCACACCGGGCGCCTTTGCCAGCCGGGGGGGGGGGGGCTCCCCGGAGCCTCGGTGTCCCGGGTTTCTGTTGGGGTCAGTCACACGGGCACGGAGCCTCCAGGGGCATCATTCCACCCATCCCACCAAACAGCGTGATGCAGCTTCGCCAGAAAAATGGACGGAGCACCACACCGAGCGTTTTATTTGTGAAAGAAGCCGGGCAAGAAAGATCGCCTCCCATTGTACACTTCCACTTAGGCGAAATTCTAGAAAGTTCGAACTGGTCTATTATGACAAAACCAGTGGTTTCCCGAGGGCTGAGGGCGGAGGGAGGGAGAGAGTACAAAGAACCTCAAAGAATCTTCTGGGCACTAGGGAAATGTTTGTGACCTTGATGGTGGTGATGGCGTCACATACATACTTCATTCTCAATTATCCTTGAATAAAGTTGTAAAAAAATAGCACATAGTAGCTCCATGGTGCACTTAATGGGTTTCACAGGAGACTAATTAGTTATCTTATTTCAGTTTTGCATCGTCAGCTTTCACTCAATTTCCGCAAGCATTATAGTCATTTAAAAAGATTTATTATGGGGCGCCTGGGAGGCTCAGTTGGTTGAGCATCTGACTTCGGCTCAGGTCGTGATATCACGGTTGGTGGGTTCGAGCCCCGCGTCGGGCTCTGTGCTGACAGCTCAGAGCCTGGAGCCTGCTTCCAATTCTGTGTCTCCCTCTCTCTCTGACCCTCCATTGCTCACTCTCTCTCTCTGTCTCTCAAATATAAAATAAGACATAAAAAAATTTAAGATTCTCTCTCTCTGCGCCTCTCCCCCGCTCATGCTCTCTCTCCAAAAAAGTTTAAAAATTCTGACAACAGCATTGTGCACTAAACATTCTTCCCTTCATTTCGCAGAAGTGGGTGGGTGCAGAGGGGTCAGAAATATGGCCAGTTACATTCAAAGGTTTATCTGACTGCAAAGAGCTCCATGAATTCTGAATTCTTTTTTAAATTTGTTATTATTTTTTAATTATTTTTTTTAAATGTTTGTTTATTTTTGAGAGAGAGCATGAGCAGGGAAAGACAGAGAGGGAGACACAGAATCTCAAGCAGGCTCCAGGCTCTGAGCTAGCTGTCAGCACAGACCCGGACGTGGGACTTGAACCCACGAACCGTGAGATCACGACCTGAGCTGAAGTCAGACCAACTGAACCACCCAGGCGCCACCCCCCCCACTTTTTAAAATTGAGGTAAAATAGACATATCACACTATATTAGTTTCAACCATACAACATAATGATTCATTATGTGTATATATTGCAAAATGATCACTGATGACCTTTTGGGGTGATGGCCGGGTTCGTGGGGTCCGGGGCCGAGGACCAAGAAAGAATTCTTTGAAGACGTCTTTGGTACAAAAAGGTGATTTTATTAAAGCACGGAGACAGGACCCGTGGGCAGGAAGAGCCGCACTCACTCAAGTGTGTGTGTGGGGTGACTGTTTTATGGGGTTGGGGGAGATAAAGTCAAGAGGGAGTTTCGAGAAAGAGACTTCCCCACGCTAAAGACTTCCTGGAGGCCTAGCTATTGTCAAGCTAAGGTTGTTTTTCTCTCTAGCAAAGCATTAACATTAAGATAGCATGGAGCTCCTGGATTGGAGCTCCATGGATTGGATTGGCTTTTTCTTGTAAAGTGGTAGGGACTCTTATTTTTTATTTTTATTGTTTATTGTTTTGTCCTTTCCTGTTTGGGGGTGCCCAGGAATGTCCAAGGAATATCACACAGATCCCAGCTGGGTGTGTAGGGGGGTGGGTGCTAGTTTGTGCTTTGCTGGTCAGCCTGCCTCGGGCTCCCTCATCAACCACCACGATACTAACTAACGTTTTTTTCACATTGTGTGTTCCCAGCTCTCTCTTTTCTCTTCTTCGGAGAGATTCTGTAAGAGAGAAGTTAGAACTTTTATTTTTATTTAATTTTTTTAAAAGATTTTATTTAATTTTAATTTTATTTTTTATTAGAGAGAGAGAGCATGAGCAGAGAGAGTGGCAGAGATGAGAGAGAGAGAGAGAGAATCTTGATCTCTGTGCTCAGCATGGAGCCCAATGTGGGGCTTGATCTCACGACCCTGGGATCATGACCTGAGCCAAAATCAAGAGTCAGATGTTCAACCGGCTGAGTCACCCAGGCACCCCTAAACATTTTATTTTTAAGTAATCTCTGCACCTGATGTGGGGCTTAAACTCATGACCCTGAGATCAAGAGTTGCATGCTCTACTGACTGAGCCAGCCAGGCGCCCCTAGAACTGTTATTTATATCATCCATATATCTTAATTTTTTCCCTTAGAGTTTGTCTCTCTCTGTCCCATAAGGATGCCTCTTCAGATAGTATTTTCAGCTTGCTCATGTATTCTTTCTCTGTATCTATTCTGCCATTCAACTCACCCATTAAGTTCTTTATTTCAGTAATTATACCGCTCATGTCCCTTGTCTCCAGTTAGGTTCTACTTCATAACGTCTTCTTCTTGCTTCAAATTTTCAATATCCTCCCTTGGTTCTCCAAGGATATTTATTATGCTTGTTTTACACGCCTTATTAGCTCCACTTCATTGGGTATGGTTTCTTCCAAGCCTGACTGAGACATCTGAGCCTCCCAGGGAATGCCGACAATTTTGCGCTGCAGCAAAGGTAACAATTAAGTGCTCCTTAAACTTGCTAGTTTTACACGATTTTTCTTTGAGCATTGATTTCGACATGAGGCAGAGAAACTGATTTCTAAAAAAAAAAAAGTGTGGACAGAAAGTGAGTTACAGCTTCTGGCCAGAGCAGAGACAATTTCCTGGTTAAGAAAAAAACAAGAAATTGTCAAGGAGCATCTGTGTGCCTCTCCTTCCCTGGGTTCACCTGCACTGGGGCTGACAGTCTCTGGCACATGGCCGGCCTTCCAGCTCGGCACACAGGGGGGTGTCTCCTCACGGCTTTTTCTGGCATCGCTTATTGGGACTCCAGGGACCAGCCCCCGACGTGGGAGGAGTTTACTATCTTCCAAGCTGGGACGACCCATACTCAAAAGGGGAATAGAATGGTGACAGCAATGCCTGGCTCCCCACTGCTTCTTTGGGAAGGTCCTGTGGAATGTTCCGTCTGGTTCCAGGGCACCTGGTTGGGTCGGTCTGAAGAGTGGGTGATTCTTGATCTTGGGCTGTGAGATTGAGCCCCATGTTGAGTGGAGAGATTAAAAATAATTTAAAAAATAAACAAACTTAAAAAAAAAAAGTGCATTTAACTGTGACCAAACACAGACCCTAAAAAGGAAAAGGCTTAAAACATCCCCATAGCAGGACGGCATCTATGAGGGCAGAACAGGAAAGTTGGCCAGTTTGTCCAGTGAGGCTTGGGTACAGCACTTAGCCTTGAAGGTGCCCAGGAGGCACCTTGTTAAAATATACATTATGATTCAGCAGGGTGGGGGCAGGGCTGGGATTTTTCATCTCTTACCTGCCCAGGACGCCCTGGCCCTGGGGACTGGTGCTCTTTGGGAAATAACGGGATTAGAATCGGTGGTAATGATGGATAAGCGGGGTGCCTGGGTGGCTCAGTCAGCTGAGCGTCCAACTTTGGCTCAGGTCATGAGCTTGCTCGTGGGTTTGAGCCCCACGTTGGGCTCTGTGCTGACAGCTCGGAGCCTGGAGCCTGCTTCGGATTCTGTGTCTCCCTCTTTCTCTGCCCCTCCCCTGCTTATGCTCTGTCTCTCTCTCAAAATAAATAAACATTAAAAAAATTTTTTAAAAGATGGATGACCCAAGGAGGTGCCACCCCACCCCACCTGACCCATTTCCCCCTCAGTCCCTCCAAAATCAGTGTAGGATCTTTAAAATAAGAGAATTCAGGGCACTTGTGCAGCTCAGTGTGTTGAGCATCTGACTATCGATCTTAGCTCAGGTCTTGATGTCAGGGTTGTGAGTTCAAGCTCTGCCGTTGGACTCCATGCTGGATGTGAAGCTTACGTAAGACAGAGAGAGAGAGAATTCGCTTGTGGGAATGCAAAATGGGGCGGGCACTTTGGAAAACTCTTTGTTGCTGTAGTAAGTTGGTGTCCCTTCCAAAGATAACAGCCACCGGGAACTTGTGAACGTGACCTTATTTGGAAAAACGGTCTTGGCAGATGTAATCAGGGATCTGAAGATGAGGTCATCCTAAATTATCCATGTGGGCTCTAAACCCAATGACAAGTGTTCTTGTAAGAGACAGAAGACATAGGGGGCGCCTGGGTGGCTCAGTGGGTTAGGGGTCTGCCTCTTGATTTCAGCTCAGGTCACGATCTAAGGGTTTGTGGGATTGAGCCCCGTCAGGCCCTGCGCTGACAGCACAGAGTCTGCTTGGGATTCCCTCTCCCTCCCTCTCTGCCCCTCCCTTGCTCGCACCCTCTCAAAATAAATAAACATTGAAAGAAAGGAGAGAGACAGAAGACTTAGAACAGAGTAGGGGCCATGTGAAGACGGAGGCGGAGACTGGAGGCGTCCACGAGGCAGGAGTGTCTGAAGCCGCCAGCAGCGACAGGATGGGTGGATGAATCCTCTCCTGCACCCTTGGGAGGCGGGCATGGCCCTGCCCTCGCCCCGATTTCAGGCTTCTGCCCTCCATGCTTGTGGGACAATAAACTACTGTCACTTTAAGCCACGCGGTTTGTGGACATTTGTTACAGCAGCTACAGAAAATGCACACGGTGGGTTCCTTATAAAATGAAAACACACATTAATGTGCCCTTAACAGACACGCTGCTGCAATGAAAACCTTGAAAGCTTTTATTTGCACGGAGTCTCTGCGCCCCACGTGGGGCTCGAACTCACAACCCCGAGGTCAAGAGCCGTGCGACGATGGAATACCATTCAGTGATTAAACAGGGACTTCTGCTCCACACGCGGTGACGGGGATGAATTGCAAACGTATTACGCTACGGGAGAAAAGTCGGATTCAGAAAGCTACGGACAGTATCATTCCATTTATAGAACGTTCTGGAAAAGGTGAACCTGGCGATGGAGCCTAGCTCAGGGGTTGCCAGGGGTTACGGGTGGGGGAGGGGCTGACTGCAAAGAGGCCTCGGAGGGAATTTTCTGGGGGGTGATGAGACTCTTCCGGGTCTCATTTGTGGTGGTGCTTCCACCCCTCGGCGTTTTTTTTTTTCTTTTTTTTATATTTTATTTTATTTTTTATTTTTATTATTATTTATTTATTTATTTATTTCTAGGAGAGAGAGAGAGAGAGATAGCGTGAGCAGGGGAGGGTCAGAGAGAGAAAGAGTCACACACTCTGAAACAGGCTCCAGGCTCTGAGCTGGCAGTCAGCACAGAGCCCGACATGGGGCTCGAACCCACGAACCGCGAGATCATGACCTAAGCGAAAGTCGGACGCTTAACCAACTAAGCCACCCAGGCGTCCCCACCTCGGCGTTTTTCTAAAGATGTATAGGACTACACCCCCCCCCCCCCATGGGCATTTTTGTATTGAGTTCAAAATAAATTAATAAATTTTTTTTTTTAAATCTTAAAACTGACATTTTAGGATCAGAGATGCTCATAGTCTTCGTATCTGTGCAATTTTATTTATTAAAAAATATTTTTTTTAACGTTTATTTATTTTTGAGAGAAAGAGAGAGAGAACATGTGAGCGGGGGAAGTGCAGAGAGAGAGGGAGACACAGAATCCGAAGCAGGCTCCAGGCTCCGGGCAGTCAGCACAGAGCCCAACAGGGGGCTCGAACTCACAAACCACGAGATCATAACCTGAACCACGAGATCATGACCTGAGCCGAAATCAGACGGTTAACCGACTGAGCCTCCCAGGCGCCCCAGTCTTGTACTTGTTATTGGTGGTGGTGTTTTCCACGAGCCATCTAGGGGACCCTCTGCCTGACGCGTCTTCTGGCTTCTTTCTCCCAGCCTCGCACTGGTGCTTCTTGTTGCCCTCTGGTTTCCAGGTTCATCCGGGGGTGGAACTTCCGGGAGTCTGTGTGGCCAGGGTTAGAAGACTGTGCCACCCAACCACTGCTGGGGCTGGGCCCACCACATCCTGTCTCATAACATCCTGTGGTCACCACTGAGGCTGGCCAGCGTCTGTCTGGCTCTGGGCTTCCTGTGACAGGCAGCAGGGGGTGGCGGGCCTCAGCTGCTGTTCTCTGGGGTGTGGTGGTTCAGCCGCAGGATTGGCCCACCTGCTTTGCATGAGTAGTAGGAAATCAAAATAAGACGTGATTAAGTAGGATTCAAAATCACATGTGATTAAAATTTTTTTAAAAATATTTTATTTTTTATTAAAATTTTTTTTAACATTTTTTTATTTTTGAGAGACAGAGGTCAAGAGGGGCAGAGGGAGAGGTGGGCTCCAGGCTCTGAGCTGTCAGCACAGAGCCTGACACAGAGCTCAGACTCACAGACTGTGAGATCATGACCTGAGCCGAAGTCAGATGCTCAACCGACTGAGCCACCCAGGCGCCCCTGTCCTTGAACTCCTTATAAACAGATTATATAAATAGATTATATAAACATATATGTGCACTTGAGTGTCTGGCTCCTGTCATTCAACAGAATGGCTTTGAGTCTAGCCATGTTGTTTGTTGCATGTATGCATTACTTTTTTTACTGTTATATAGTATTCCACGGTGTGAATATACAATTTCTTAATCTCTCTTTTTTAAATATATTTTTTAATATATATATTTTTTTATTTCTAAGAGAGAGAGAGAGACAGCGTGAGCAGGGGAGGGTCAGAGAGAGAGGGAGATACAGACTCTGAAATAGGCTCCAGGCTCCGAGCTGGTAGTCAGCACAGAGCCTGACGCAGGGCTTGAACCCACGAACTGCGAGATCATGACCTAAGTGAAAGTCAGACGCTTAACCGACTAAGCCACCCAGGCGTCCCTCTTTTTTTTTTTTTTTCTTTTTTTTTTGCAAAAGCAAAGGGCGTTTATTCAGGCTTAAGCTCGGACTCCCAGACCTCACCAACGCAGTGGATCCGTGCTGAGAGCCCCCAGGCGCCCCTCTTAATCAACTCTACTGTTGATAGACTTTTGGTTGGTTTCTACTTATTGGTTATTATGAATATTTAGGTATGTTCTTTGGCCGGACATGTTTGTTCCCCTGTTGGGAAAATATCTAGGAGTGGAATTGCTGGGTCATAGGTTAGGTGTGTATCTGGAGATACTATCCAATAGTTGTCTAAAATGGCTGCACCGTTTTACATTCTCTCTGGTGTGTGTTCGAGATTTCAGTTTGCTCCACATTGTCATCAGCACTTGATATTTTCCTTCTTTTTTCATCGGAGCCTTTCTGGTGGGTGTGTAGTAGAACCACATTGTGTTTAATGTTTGTTTATTTTTGAGAGACAAAGAGACAGAGCACGAGCGTAGGAGACCCAGAATCCGAAGCAGGCTCCAGGCTCTGAGCTGTCAGCACAGAGCCCGACGCGGGGCTCAGACCCACGAACCATGAGATCATGACATGAGCCGAAGTCAGATGCTAAACCGATCGAGCCACCCAGGCGCCACAGCCCATTTTTCTATTGGGTTGCCTTTTTTTTTTTTAATTCTTTATGAGGGTGCTCACTGTGGTATGAACAAAAGTGTCAGAAACCACCTAATAACCACAGGAAATGATTAAATCAACGGGTTTCAAGCCAAGAATGGATTTATTATGCTGTTGAAAGGGGGAAATAGAGGTGTTTTAAAGTGTATTTACAAAAACATCATTCAGAAAATGAAAGTGATGGGGCCCTTGGGTGGCTCTAGTCGGTTAAGCATCTGACTCGGGTTTGGCTCAGGTCATGATCTCACAGTCATGGGATGGAGCCTTGCATGGAGGTCTACGCTGACAGCACGGGGCCTGCTTGAGAGATTTTTCTCTTCCTCTCTCTCTGCCCCTTTCCTGCTCTCTCTCTCTCTCTCTCTCAAAATAAATAACCTTAAAAAATGGTAAAAGCACCTTATTGGAACAGTTGACGAAATTTGAATAAGAACTGCAGATTCCATCGGTATTACATTTTCTACTTGCTCTGTGGTGAAGAGGCATGGGATTCCCAGCTCACTCTCTAGTGATTAAGGGGAAAATGCAAAGATATAGATATATGTACCTACATAGACGTAGAACTTCTGCATCAAGTTCCCACGGCCTGCCAGCCCCCACAATTCCAGAAGCCTGTTTCTGAAGACAAATATCCCGCTCTTCCTCCTTCCTTGTCTCACTCTCTCTCTCTTCCTCTCCTCTCCGTTTCTTTATCCTATTAAAAAAATTATTGGGGTGCCTGGGTGGCTTAGTCGGTTAATCGTCTGACTTTCGCTTAGGTCATGATCTCTCGGTTCTTGGGTTCGAGCCCCGCGTCGGGCTCTGTGCTGACTGCCAGCTCAGAGCCTGGATTCTGTTTCAGTCTGTGACTCCCTCTTTCTCTGACCCTCCCCTGCTCACGCTGTCTCTCTCTCTCTCTCCTGAAATAAATAAAAAAAATATTAAAAATAAAAAAATTATTCTGGGGTACCTGGGTGGCTCAGTTGGTTGAGCCTCCGACTTCGGCTCAGGTCATCATCTCACGGTTCGTGGGTTCGAGCCCCGCGTCAGGCTCTGTGCTGACAGCTCGGAGCCTGGAGCCTGCTTCGGATTCTGTGTCTCCCTCTCTCTTTGTCCCTCCCCCGCTCACGCTCTCTCTCTCTCTCTCAGAAATAAATAAAACATTAAAAAAATAAAAAAATAAATTATTCCGAGAGAGCGAAACAGAGAGTGGCGGAGGGACAGAGAAAGAGAGGGAGACACAGAATCCACAAGCAGGCTCCCCACTGTCAGCGCAGAGCCTGGTGCAGGGCTCGAACTCATGAACCCGTGGGATCATGACCTGCGCTGAAATCAAGAGTCGGATGCTTAACCGACCTAGCCAGCCAGGTGCCCCCCTCTTTATCCTTTGATTCTGTTTTTCTAGAGAACCCTGACTGATTACCTGCGGCGCTTCGAAGCATACAGTGGGAGCATACTTTTTTAATTTTATTTTAATGTTTTTTTATTTATTTCTAGGAGGGAGAGAGAGAGACAGCGTGAGCAGGGGAGGATCAGACAGAGAGAGAGGGAGTCACAGACTCCGAAACAGGCTCCAGGCTCTGAGGTGGCAGTCAGCACAGAGCCCGACGCGGGGCTCGAACCCACGAACCGCGAGATCATGACCTAAGTGAAAGTCGGACGCTTAACCGACTAAGCCACCCAGGCGCCCCAGTGGGAGCATACTAAAGACAGCACAGCACATGGGGCAAATGCAACAGTGAGTGAATCCAGGTGAAGGGCATACAGGAATTACTTTTATTCTCCTTGCCACTTTCATTTAAGTTGCAAATTACATCAAAATAAGAAGTTGCAAAAAGAAAGAAAAATTCTGAGAAGTTCGTGCCTTCTTCTAGGGCATAGGACACATTAAGAACCCATGGGGGTGCCTGGGTGGCCCAGTCAGTTGAGCAACTGACTTCTGCTCTGGTTTGATCTCACTGTTTGGTTCCTGGGATCCAGCCCCGCCCCAGGCTCTGTGCTGACAGTGCAGAGCCTGCTTGGGATTCTCTGGCTGTCTGCCCCTCCCTTGCTCATGCTCTCGCTCTCAAAAAGAAATAAACATAAGAGAAAAGAAAAGAAAACGTGAAGAAGCCGTGATTTAAGGCAACACACAACTTTGGTCCAAAACTAAAAAAGCAAAATCAAGGGAGTGTGGCCTGGCTTTCTGAGTCTCTCACAACTCAAGCGCCCCCTTGAGGTCAGGGTCAGTATAACAACACCTCCTCGCTACCGGCACCAAATCTTCACAAAATGGCCCTTCTAAATCCTTGCTGAGTACCGGTAGACCAGTGGCACTAAAACTTGCCCAACATTGTGCCCCCTCCTGTCGGTCCCCAAACACAAATACCACACTTGTAAAAGTCTAGGTGAACACACTCTGAACTCCATAAGACCTTCAGAAGCCTGGCAGTGGAGATCGGTTAATTTTCTTTTTCAACTTTTCTTTTGGTAGGAGGAGTGTATTTCTTTTTCACATTTATTTAATTTTGGGAGAGAGAGACAGAGCGTGAGTGGGGGAGGGATAGAGAGAGACTGAGGGGGAGACACAAATCCGAAGCAGGCTCCAGGCTCTGAGCTGTCAGCACAGAGCCCTATGCGGGGCTCAAACTGTGAGATCATGACCTGAGCTGAAGTCAGGTGCTTCAGTGACTTAGCCACCCAGATGCCCCTCATTTCTTTTCTAAGTAAACTCACCATTTAACGTGGGGCTTGAACTCACGACCCTGAGATCAAGAGTCGTGTGCTCTCCCCACTGAGCCAGCCAGGTGCCCCTATTTCTGTTGTTCTAAGCCTCTTGGTTTGTGGCTTTTTGTCACAGGAAACCAATACAGGGTCCCCCCTCACCCCAGGCTCCAATGTGTTTCCGGGGGAACCCCGAAAGAAGGCAGAAAGGATGGCTGTGTTTAGGGGATTGATGTCAAAACGCCAGGAAAGAGGATTTAACAGTCCCCAAGTGCCGGGCCACCTCCATGGACCTCTCTGGGCCTCAGAGCAACCTCTCCGGGCCTCTTTGGGACCCCAAAGGAATTTGATCCAGTTGGGTCTCTGAGCTTTTCTGCAGCTACCTGGGGCCCTAGAAGGTCCCAAATGGGGGAAACCAAGGCAAAGAGACGCGCTGAGCCTAGATCTGGGGGTGGGGGGGTCTCTTATCTGGATTCCACCCTCCTCAGTCCAGGAACTTCCTCAGTTTTGTGAGCCCAGCCTCCCTCCTCTCACTGGAAGGGGGTGTTCAGAGCCCTCTGGGTGAGGGCCCGACGGAAGTAGCCCCAGATGGGGTGCCCAGTGCAGACCAATGAGAACCCCAGAGGGGAAAGACTGGTCATTTCCTCCTTGCTGTTTGCACCCTCCCTTGGGGTTTAAAAACCACGGTCTGTGGGCAGGAGGGACCTTTGATCAGCGGGGAGCCCAGGAGACCTGAATATGGTGAGTTCCCCGCTCTGCCCTCCCCGCCCCTCCCAGGGCAGGATCGTGGGTTTAGGAATCATCTCCCTTCCCTCTCGCCTTGCTGGGTCTCTCTCTCCCCACCTCTCCCCTTCTCGCTGTCTCTCCCTTTCCTTCCTCCTCTCTGGGTTCTCCGTCTCCCCTCTTCTCCCCTGACCCTCAATTCAGACTCTCCAGGGCTGGGAAGCAGCTAAAAAGTAAGATCAAGGGATTATCTGCAAGTCCGCAGGGCCGGGATCAAAGAGGTCCCCAGGGCAGGAAATTGGCGTGTTGGACCGGGTTAGATGACCAGATCCTCAAGAGGAGAGATCTAGGAGAGAACGGCAGGAGCAAATGTTGGGAGCCTGCAAGGAGCCAGCTTGCAAGGAAGGGAATTATTCACCCGGGCTTATAGGTGTTCTGGATTGTAGACACAGGGAAACTGAGGCCCAGGGAGGAGCAGAGATGGCCCGGGTCCTTCAGTGGTTGGTGGCAGGCCCAGGCTGCCCCATGGGTTCTATGAGTGTCAAAGGGAGACTGTCCCCAGGCCCTGGGAGGGCTCCCCGCTCCCCCGCCCCTGCCCCCTTGTGCGCCCAGTGCTGGGGTTGAGAGAAGCCGGGCTGTGATTTAGCACCTGCCTCGCTAGGGGTTCTGGTCTTGCCTCATCTGGCTGAAAGAGGAAACGGAGGATGCGTTAGCTGACCAGGGAGGGGCTTGGCATTGCCTCACCCCACTTTTGAGACCTGGCTGACGCCAACGGGACTTTGCGAATAGGACCGATTGCTGGCTTCGACTTCTTCTGGCCATAAAACGGTCCCAAGTACCAAAGTGGATTCAGTGAAACGTCATTCTCCCTGCCCAGCCCAGAGCCTCAGACTCCTCGTCACGGCCCCCCTGAGGCAGTGGTAGGCACCCCTTTGTGTTGGATCCTTCCAGAAACAGTCTACAGGTGCTCAGGGACAGATGTGTGGGGAATATAGGAGGGGGTAGTTTGACGTGAGGGTCACGTCGAAATAAGCTTCAATTTCTGTCTCTCCTGTGCGATAGACAGGCAGACTCCTCTTTCCTGAGCTTCCTTCTCTTTACCTTTAAGATGGGAAAACAGGGGTGCCTGGGGGGCTCAGTTGGTTAAGCATCTGACTTCGGCTCAGGTCATGGTCTCATGGTTTGTGGGTTCGAGCCCTGCGTCGGGCTCTGTGCTGACAGCTAGCTCAGAGCCTGGAGCCTGTTTCAGACTCTGTGTCTCCCGCTTTCTCTGCTCCTCCCCCACTCGTGCTCTGTCTCCCTCTCTCAAAAATGAATAAATGTTAAAAAATTAAAAAAAAATAAGATGGGGATAACAATCCTACAAGCCTACAGAACCTAAGCCTACAACGTAGGACCATTGAAAGAATTAAATGATACACGGAGAGCTCTTATGTGCATGGTATACAGTAGGTGCTCAATGCATGTGACATGTCTATCATTTCTTCCCCCTGCAAATAGAAGTACGTTCTATGCATTAGCCTACATCTTGCTTTGTTTCTTGAGTAACATATAGTGTTATTAATCAGTATTTATTGAGCGCTTGCTGCATGCCAGGCGCTGTCCTGTGCACTTTCCATCTACAAGGAAGACATTATTGGGATCCTTGTATATTTCAAGGGAATTTCTTCTTTTCTTTTTATCCACTGTGTCCCAGTCTTCTAGGAGGGTCTGTCCCCTGTCAATAGAGATTTAGTTTGTGTCCCATGTTTTGTCTTTTTTTTTTTAATTTTTAAGTTTATTTATTTGCTTTGAGAGAGAGAGAGGGAGAGAGCGAGAAAGAGAAGGGCAGAGAGAAAGGGAAGGAGAGAGGATCCCAAGCAGGCTCCACACAGTCACCACAGAGCGTGATGTGGGGCTTGAACACATGAACCATGAGACCGTGACCTGAGCCCAAATCAAGAGTCGGCCACTTAACTGACTGAGTCACCCAGGTGCCCCTGTCTTTATTTTTTTAATTTAATTTTATTTAAACAAAATTTTTAGGGGTGCCCGGGTGGCTCAGTCAGTTGAGCGTGTGACTTCGGCTCAGGTCATGATCTCACAGCTCCTGGGTTTGAGCCCCGCGTCAGTCTCTGTGCTGACAGCTCAGATTCTGTGTCTCCCTCTCTCTCTGCCCCTCCCCCACTCGCTCTCTGTCTCTATCTCTCAAAAATGAATAAATGCTAAAAAAAATTTTAAATATATTAAAAAAATTTTCATGCAATCTCCACCCCCAATGTGGGGCCTGAACTCAGGACCCCGAGACCAAGAGTCACACACTCTACCAACGGAGCCAGCTAGGCACCCCCCTCCCCTACATTTTGTCTTTAAAACCAAAGTTACATCTTTGGACCCAAGTCTGGGGTTCCGGAACTGCAGATATGGAGTCCACGGGCAATTTCTCTTTTAACAGATATCGCCAAAAGTTATACCAACTTACACTTCCCATCTGCAGTGCAGGAGAGTGTCTTCCTTCCCACCCCAGCCCCGTCCCCTCCCCCACCTGCACTATTACATCAAACTTTTTTTACTTTTGCCAGCCTGAGAGGTTTGTGTGTTTTTTTTATGTGGTTTAAAAAATGTGAGTGTTTGTAAGTCAGGATGCCCACTCTCACTCTCATATCCCATTTCTCAGAGGACACGACCTCTATTGGCTCAGTGTGTTTCTGTGGGTGTATTATCTAAAGATGTCGTGTCCATGCAGGAGCAGGGAGGGGGGTGTTCGGGAGGGAGGGGGGAAGCAGACCTTGCCTGCTGCGTATGTATACAGAAGGCGCTGATGGCATTCCTCAATGGGTCTGTTCTTTCCACTTTATTTATTTATTTATGTTTTATTTATTTCTGAGAGAGAGACAGCGTGATCAGGGGAGGGTCAGAGAGACAGGGAGACACAGAATCCGAAACAGGCTCCAGGCTC
Organism: Hyaena hyaena; assembly: GCF_003009895.1. NCBI lineage: Eukaryota > Metazoa > Chordata > Mammalia > Carnivora > Hyaenidae > Hyaena > Hyaena hyaena. Next base: position 3,080,204 of record NW_024080641.1, on the reverse strand, counting down.
TGAGCTGTCAGCACAGAGCCCGACGCGGGGCTCGAACCCACCACTGTGAGATCATGACCTGAGCCGAAGTTGGACGCTTAACCCACTGAGCCACCCAGGTGCTCCGGTTCTTTCCACTTTAATGAGGCCGCCGCCCACAGGATCTCCCCTGCTTGGAAGGCTGGGGAAACAAGCCAAGAGACAGAGGCGAGGGGCTGGGACAGTGTTTACTCTGCACCAGCTGCACCTTTGTGTCCAAGTCACGCATCTTCTCTGTGCTTTCAAATCCTCCTCCTTCTCTTCCTCCCGTTGACCGTGACCCCCATCCGAGCTCCCATCTTCAGTGGGCTGAGCCCCTCCTCACCTCCTCTCTGGTCCTGCTGCCTCTCGTCTTCACCTCTGTGTTTCACCTTCTCACAGTGGCCGGAGCGATCTTTCTACATGGACGCTAATCTAGTCCCTCTGCGGATCCAAGACCGCCCATGACTCCCTATTACCCAAGGATAAAATACAAATTCTTTTTTTTTTTTTTTAATTTATTTCTTAGGAGAGAGAGAGACAGCATGAGCAGGGGAGGGTCAGAGAGAGAGGGAGTCACAGACTGAAACAGGCTCCAGGCTCTGAGCTGGCAGTCAGCACAGAGCCCGACGCGGGGCTCGAACCCACGAACCGCGAGATCATGACCTAAGCGAAAGTCGGACGCTTAACCGACTAAGCCACCCAGGCGCCCCAAAATACAGATTCTTTTTATTTTATTTTTATTTTTTTAATATTTTTATTTATTTCTAGGAGAGAGAGAGACAGCGTGAGCAGGGGAGGGTCAGAGAGAGAGGGAGTCACAGACTGAAACAGGCTCCAGGCTCTGAGCTGGCAGTCAGCACAGAGCCCGACGCGGGGCTCGAACCCACGAACCGCGAGTTCATGACCCGAGCGAAAGTCGGACGCTTAATTGACTAAGCCACCCAGGCGCCCCCCAAAATACAAATTCTTTAACACGGCACGGGTGGACCTTCCCGCCTCGTCTTGGTCACCTGCCAGCTACAGGGCGGTCTTTCATCCCCTCGCCCGCAGCGTGCAGCTTTGGGTGCACACCCCCACTCCCACCGTCCTGGAGGGCTCTAAGGCTCAGGATTTCTGGGAAAAACTCAGTTGTCCCAGCTGTGAAATGGATGTTGCAATCGGCCCTTAAAATGAGCCTGTGAGAGGCGCCTGGCCGGCTCAGTTGGTGGAACGTGCAGCTCTTGATCATGGGACTCTGGGTTCGAGCCCCATGCTGGGCATAGAGATTACTGAACAATAAAATCTTGGGGTACAAACTGCATCTGTGAACTTAGGAGCCCTAGGACCCCACTGGCTGTTGGGACATAAATGCTGTTATCAGTTAATTAATGACACCTGGGAGGCGCTTAGAACAGCACCTGGCACCGAGCGGTCCCCTTGGGGCCCCTGACCCGCGCTGTACCATCATGTCCCCACTACCCGCATGTGGTTTTGAAATTTAATTAAATTGACATAAAATTCAAAGTTCAGTGCTTCAGAGATGTCGGTCACGTTTCACGCACCTGGGAGCCGCACATGGCTGGTGGCCACCCTCCGGGACATGCGCTGGCATTCCAGAAAGTTCTATTGGCTGGGGCTGCAGGCTGTCCTCATCCCACACCTGGCTGGGCTCTCCATCGGGCACCCAGTTCTCATCACTGGTGCTTAATCTCTCTCTCCTCGTGGGCTGTAGGCTCTCCGCGGCAGTCCTGTCGCCGGTTAACACGATCGCAACAACGAAAAGCTTAGAATTGTCCTAGAAGGGGGTGCCCGGGTGGCTCAGGGCGTTAAGCGTCATGACTCTTCATTTCAGCTCAGGTTGTGATCTCGCAGTTGGTGAGATCGAGTTCTGCATCGGGCTCTGTGCTGGCAGCCAGGAGCCTGCTTGGGATTCTCTCTCTCTCTCTCTCTCTCTCTCCCCCCTTCTCCCCCACCCCCGCATCCCCCCAGCAGCCATCTCACATGCTCTCTCTCTCTCTCAAGATGAATAAGTAAACTTAAAAAAAGAATTGTCCTGGAATTGTGGAATCACAAATTCTTTTACGTTTTCTGTAAAACATCCGGGTTTGGGAATGGGCAGTGCACCACTACTTTGGTTTCTCATACAAGAGGAACAAAACATATACAGGGAAATCCTTCCTTCCAGGGCCCATTCCTCCCCCCCCTCCGCCCCCCATAACCAGCTCGCAGGGACAGCCAGTCAGTCATACAAGCTTCCTCTGTCGGTTCTGGGGATTCTTGGCAGAGAGAGACAGGTGCAGTGATAGATCTCTGTGACAGACACACAGGAGAGGGAAGGAGAGAGAGTGAGAGGAAGAGAGAGACTCTTCTTTCACAGGTGGGCTGCCTGACACACTGTCTGGTCCTTGCTTATTATTCTTTTTTTTTAAAATATTTTTATTTATTTCTAGGAGAGAGAGAGAGGGAGAGAGAGAGCGTGAGCAGGGGAGGATCAGAGAGAGAGGGAGTCACAGACCGAAACAGGCTCCAGGCTCTGAGCTGGCAGTCAACACAGAGCCCGACGCGGGGCTCGAACCCACGAACCGCGAGATCATGACCTAAGCGAAAGTCAGACGCTTAACCGACTAAGCCACCCAGGCGCCCCCCTTGCTTATTATTCTTAATTATTTTAAGATTTTTACTTAATGTATTTATTTTAAAATATTTATTTTCTAAAAAATGTTTATTTATTGTGAGAGAGAGAGAGAGAGAACATGAGTGAGGGGAGAGGGAGGGAGAGGGGGAGAAAGAATCCCAGGCAGGCTCCATCCACCCTGTCAGTGCAGAGCCTGATGCGGGCCTCCATCTCACCAAATGGGAGATCAGGGCCTGAGCCGAAATCGAGAGCCGGTCCCTTCACCGACTGAGCTGTCCAAGCGCCCCTGAAATATTTTTATTTATTTATTTATTTTAAAAACAATTTTATTTTTTAAATGTGTGGGGTTTTTTAATGTTTACTTATTTTTGAGAGAGAGAGACAGAGCATGAGCATAGGAGGCAGCAGAGAGAGAGAGGGAGACACAGAATCTGAAACAGGCTCCAGGTTTGGAGCTGTCAGCACAGAGCCCAATGCGGGGCTCGAACCCACGAACTGTGAGATCATGACCTGAGCCTAAGTCGGATGCTTAACCGACTGAACCACCCAGGTGCCCCATATTTTTAAGTCATCTCTACACCCAGCTTGGGGCTTGAGCTCACAACCCTGAGATCCAGGGTTGCATGATCCGCCACCTGAGCTAGCCAGGTGCCCCCTGTCCTTGCTGTTTATGCGTCGCCCTAGCTCTTGGGGCCCCCGGCACTTCAGGACATAAACTCCTCATCCTCCCGGGGAGCTGCGCAGGTGTGTTCTGTTGCCCGGATGTGCCACCATTAGCCAGGCCTTGCTGCACACGCTGGTCATTTCCCATCTGCGTCGGGGTGCTGCAGGCAAAGCTCTTCCCAGCCACTTGTCCTGGAGGATTCTGGAAGCCACAGGGCATTCGCATCGGCACTTCCTTTTTTTTTTTTTTTTTTTTAATACCCCTTGCCCTTATGAAGTCAGTGAAAGGAAGTGTTAGGCCTCCCTTCCCAAAGGAGAATCACCGAGAACAAAGCCCACAAAACACAAAAAGAGTTGGTTATTCTGGCTTATTTTAGTCCCGAACACCCGAAGACCCCGAAGAGTCATCGGAAGAGCGCCCCGCTGAGCCATAGCTCAGGGTTTATATAGGGAGAGGGGCGAAGCCAGTGTGCAGAAGCGAGAATTTTGCGGTTAGAGTTGGGGGTTGCTTAACAGATGCTTGAAGAACATGTTTGACCGTTCTAATCACAATGTTCACCAAACATTTCCATCTGGGGGGGGGGGGGCGGCCTGGGGCAGCCAGGAGGAGCCAGGTTGCTCAACCCCTGACCTTTTACCCCTTTTACCCGAATAGAGGTTAAGATCAAACAATGGTTGGTACTTCCTATTTGCATGCCCCTCGCCTTTTGGCCCAAGGGAGTTTTTACACGGTGAGCTCACAGCCGGAAGAAGCTTGGTCAGCTGATAGCTGGAGTGAGGAGCCTGGGAGCAGGGGTGGGGGGTGGCGGACGTAGAGATGCTCCCTTTTTGGAGTCTGAGTCACACTGTAGCCAAGGAGGCCTGGGATGGGGGAACCAGCAGCTGCAAAGCTACTGGCTTCATGCTTTGCATCCAAAGCGAACAGTCACAGTATTTAACAACCTGCAAGGGGCAGAGACACCCCCCCACCCCAAGTAGGTCTCCAGCCTTCTGCTGTGCCTGGCATTAACCCTTTAGTAACTGGAGCATGGGATGGGGGTGGGGGAGTGGAGGGAGGAGAGGGATGAGTGGGTCCCAGAAGGAAATGGGAAGAAGCCAGGGTGGGAGACAGGTGGGAGGGGGGTATGCCATGGCGGGGGGGGGGGTGTGTGGAAATGGTAAGGGTAAGACTCCCAGCAGGGACTATTTACCAATAGAAACATTGCGACAAGATGAGCTTTCTATTTTGAATATTATCCCCCTTACAGAAAAATTGTAAGAATGATACAAAGAACTCCCGTAAGACTCTTTACCCAGATTCTCCAAATTTGCTTTATCATTCAATGACTTAGCTTTTTGCCATCATCTATCTATCTATCTATCCATCTATCTACCATCTTTTTTTTGGAACAATTTGAAAGTAAGTTGTAGGCATCATACCCTTTGGCTCTTATATACCTTAGTGTTTATTATTTCTTCTTCTCTTCCTCCCCCTCCTTCTTCTCCTCCTTCTTTTTTAAGTGTATTTATTTATTTTGAGAGAGAGAGCACCCACAAGTGGGGGAGGGACAGAGAGGGAGGGAGAGAGAGAATCCCAAACTGGCTCCACACTGTTAGTGCAGAGCCGGATTCAGGGCTCGAAGTCCTTAACGGTGAGATCATGATATTTGACCAACTGAGTGCCCCAGGCGCCCCTGAAAGTGCTTCATCTCTGACTAGGACCCCCTTGCAGGATGCCTCTTCTGTCCTTTTGACATGTCCCCATCATTCTTTAAAAGTTGCTTGGGGCACCTGGGTGGCTCAGTCGCTTAAGCGTCTGACCTCGGCTCAGGTCATGATCTCACGGTTCATGGGTCCAAGCCCCGCATCAGGCTCTGCGCTGACAGCTCAGAGCCTAGAGCCTGCTTCACATTCTGGGTCTCCCTCTCTCTCTGCCCCTCCCCTGCTCACGCTCTGTCTGTTTCTATCTCCCAAAAATAAATAAACGTTAAAAAAATTTTTTTTTAAGTTTCTTTACTTTCTTGTATGAGATGTTCTGGGCTCATCTTGTATATTTCCTGTCCCAGAATGGGAATCAGTCCTGGGTTTTGGGTTTTTTTTTTTTATTAAAAAAATGTTTATTCATTTTTTAAAAAACTTTTTCTCATGTTTTATTTATTTTTGAGAGAGAGAGAGACAGCGTGAGCAGGGGAGGGTCAGAGAGAGAGGGAGACACAGAATCTGAAGCAGCTCCAGGCCCTGAGCTGTCAGCGCAGAGCCTGATGCGGGGCTTGAACCCATGAACCGTGAGATCATGATCCAAGCCGAAGTCGGACGCTTAACTGACTGAGCCACCCAGGCGCCCCTGTTTATTCATTTTTGAGAGAGAGCAAGAGAGTGCACGAGCAGGGGAGGGGCAGAGAGAGAGGAGGACAGAGGATTTGAAGTGGGTTCTGTGCTGACAGAGGAGAGCCCGAGGTGGGGCTTGAACTCAGCAAACCTTGAGACCATGACCTGAGTGGAAGCTGGACGCTTAACTGACAGCTCCCCAGGTGCCCCGACCCTGGGCTCTTTGAAGGGCAGAGGGCCATTAAAGACCATAATCTGATTGGTAAGGTCCTCTTTGTTCTCGAACAGATATCTTTCTCTGTTCCTGCCGTCCCTCTGTCCTTCCTCTTGCCATCCCTCTGTCCTTCCTCTTGCAAGGCAAACATCTATTTCTTATTCCCATTTCTCATTCTTCATCTTGCTGTCCCCCAATATTTTCTCTCTGCTCTGAGACTGAGGTTTTGGAATGACTTAAGCTAAAGGTGACGAAAGGCTGGGAGCCAAGCAGGAAAGAAACAGACGCACCGAGCAGCAATGGAACTTGCAAAGGGCCGGGCGGGCTTCAGGGAAGACAGTTGGGATCTGGCCCCTCGCCGTGCTGAGCTATCTGGGGACCCAGAGCACAAGGGCACATGTGTGCCCTTCTACACTTAGCGAAATAGCCTCCCGTAGTTTGAACCAAGTGGAACAAATAAATACAGCGCTACTCAAAGCTCCCGGAAAACAAAAAAACTCTCACAAGTCCCAGCAGCGGGGACTGTACATAACGCCCCGCATTGCCTGATATGTTTTCTTGCCACAGTCAAGTCAGAGACCCTGCTGTCCTGGAGAGCACTGTGGTCTGATTGGACAGTTCCTACTGCACAGTCATGCAAGGGCAGAAAACAAAGACAATTTGTCTTTATTTACAAGTTGGATGTTCCCCCGCCTCTGATTTTTTTTGGGGGGGGGGCATTGATTTTGATTCTTAAAAAAAATTTTTTTTAATCTTTACTTAGTTTTGAGAGAGAAAGAGACAGCGTGAGCAGGGGAGGTGCAGAGAGAGAGAGGGAGACAGAGAATCTGAAGCAGGCTCCAGGCTCCGAGCGAGCTGTCAGCACAGAGCCCGACGGAGGGCTTGAACCCACAGACTGTGAGATCATAACCTGAGCCAAAGTCGGACACTTAACCGACTGAGCCACCCAGGCGCCTCGCTCCTTGCTTAAATATCACACCGAATCACTCCCTTCTCCAGGAAGCTGCTCAGAGCACAGAGCTGTCTCAGTGGGTGGGAGGCAGCAAAAGGGGGCAGCGGTGGGGGTGGGTGGCGGTGGGGGATGTACCTGGGGAATATCATCTAAAGCGTGTTGGTGACATGAAAAATAGCTAACAAGCAGAGTGTCGTGGGTACGGCCCAGGAAGAGTGGATAGTGATCACAACATTGAAGCAGGGCTAGGGTTTGCTCATTTGGTCACTGGGTCCTGGGGATGTCCAGGGATGGTAGCGGGAGGTGCCGAGCCGGGAGGGTGGCGGGCGTGACGCCCCAGCTGGGTCTCGGCCCCCCACATCCTCGTTTCCCCGGGGAGAATCCTGGGGCTCCGAGAAGTGATGTGACGGGCTTCCGGCCACGCAGCTCTGATGGTCCCTTGTCGCCTCTCTGGTTCCACGCAGGACCCCCTGAATTACAGCGCCACTGAGTATCCCCTATATGACTGGACTGGGGACCCCAACGTGCCGGTGGACCAGCCTTCGAGAACCTCCAGGCTGCCTCTTCCGGAGGTGTTTGCCCTGCTAATCTACGTGGTGGTCTTCTTGGTGGGGGTCCCGGGCAACACCCTGGTGCTCTGGGTGACGGGCTTCGAGGTCCGGAGAAACATCAACGCCATCTGGTTTCTCAACCTGGCGGCGGCCGACCTCCTCTCCTGCCTGGCGCTGCCCATCATGTTCACCTCCGTCTTTCAGCAGGGCCACTGGCCCTTCGGCGACGTCGCCTGTCGCATCCTGCCTTCTCTCATCCTGCTCAACATGTACGCCAGCATCTTGCTCCTGGCCACCATCAGCGGCGACCGCTTCATGCTTGTGTTTAATCCCGTCTGGTGCCAGAACTACCGGGGGCCCCACCTGGCCTGGGTGGCCTGCGGCGTGGCCTGGGTCGTGGCCCTGCTGCTGACCATCCCCTCCTTCCTTTACCGCGCGGTCTACGTGGAGTACTTTCCGTTCAAGATAAAGTGTGTCGTCAACTACGGCCAAAACAGGGTCCCCATCGAGAGGGCGGTGGCCGTGATCCGGCTGGTGGTGGGCTTCCTGTGGCCGTTGGTCATGCTCGGAATCTGTTACACGTTCCTCCTGATTCGCACCTGGAGCCGCAGAGCCACGCGCTCCACCAAGACGCTCAAGGTGGTGGTGGCGGTGGTGACCAGCTTCTTTGTGCTCTGGCTACCCTACCAGGTGACAGGGATGATGCTGGCCTTGCTCCCCTGGGACTCAAAGATCTTCATATTCGCGTCCAGTGTGGACGCCCTGTGCATCGCCTTCGCGTACATCAACTGCTGCATAAACCCCATCATCTACGTGGCTGCTGCGCAAGGCTTCCACGCTCGCTTCCTCAAGTCCCTTCCCACCAGGCTCCGCAACGTGTTGACCGAGGAGTCCGTGTCCCGGGACAGTAAGAGCTACACCCTGTCCACGGCGGACACCCCGGCCCAGAAGAGCCAGGCGGTGTGAGGGGAGTGCTGCCGCCCGGCCCCCCCACTTCCCACCTGTCCATTCTCTCTCTGCTCATTCGCGGGGCCCATGGAGCTGTCGTTTCCGCCAGCTGCCCTCCGTTCCCTCCGTCTCTCCCAGACGTGTCCTCCCTCGCTTTCAGGACTAACACGTCCCTCTAGGGATCCCGTCCTTTCTTTCCACCCAAGGACTTTGGAAAAACCAGCAGAAACTCATAATACTGGGAGTCCCCTCTCCCCAAACGGCTCTCTGTCTGCGTGGGCAGAGATTGTGACTAGAACACATCCGCTGCATAGAAGACAGACAGAGAGAAATATTTTAACCTTTGAAAAATAGCGAGGGGCGCCTGGGTGGCTCAGTCAGTTGAGCGTCCGACTTTGGCTCAGGTCATGATCTCACAGTTCGTGGGTTCCAGCCTGGCATCTGGCTCTGTGCTGACAGCTCAGAGCCTGGAGCCTGTTTCAGATTCTGTGTCTCCCTCTCTCTCTGACCCTCCCCTGATCATGCTCTTTCTCTCTTTCTCTCAAAAATAAAATAAACATAAAAAACCCTAAGTGTGTTGATTTAAAGAAAAACAGGAAGTTAAAATGTTACTCCATTGTGGTTTTTAAAAAATGCCTTAAGTAAAAAGATGTTAGAAGGTCCTGGTGAAAAGCAAGTGTGAGGGAGGGCTGTTGTAAGGGGGGGGGGCATGTAGGGAAAGAGTTGTTGGACCCTTCCGGGGAAGGAGGAATATGTGTTTTTACTTTGTAAACTGCTATTTTGTTTGCATTTCTAAAAAAAAATGAAAAGAAAAGAAAAGAAAAGAAAAAGGAAAAAAGAAAGCAAAAAACCCAAAATACTTTTAATTTTGGTATCATTGTAGACTCACGTGAAGCTGTGAGCATTATCGAAGAGGGATCTTGCATGCCCTTGACCTATTTCGCTCCGGGAACGCCTTGCAAAACGACGTTGCAAGATCTTGACCGGGATGTTGACATTGATATACTCAAGGGGCAGGACGTTTTCATCACCCTGGGGAGTCCTTCATAATGCCCTTTTCCAGCCCCCCTCCACTACCCTCCATCCCCCCCGCTGCCTGGTCTCAGGGACCCAGGCAGCCGCGATTCTTCTCCCTGTCTCCAATTTTGTCCTTACCAGAAATGTCTTATCAAGGGACTCATACAGCGTGTAACCTGCTGCCTTTTGAAAAAACTTGTCTGCTGCACGTGAATAATGAACATAAAAAACAATAAATGTTGAAATGCTGTGCTATTTAGAATCGACTGTAAAACACTTCTGTTTAGAGTTTGGTGCGTGCGTGCGTGTGTGTGGCTGGGCTAGAGATTGTGCAGACCAGCACTATTCAACAGAAATATGCTGTGAGTCTCATACGTAGGGTCCAATTTTCCGTCGCCGCACTAAAAAGGTAAGAAGAAACAGGGGCACCTGGCTGGCTCAGCCAGAAGAGCGTGTGACTCTTGGTGTCAGAGTTGTGAATTTGAACCCCATGTTGGGGTAGAGCTTACATAAATAAATATGCTTAAAAAATAAAAAAAGAAACATGAAATAATAGTAATGTATTTTATTATTATATTAACAACAATTATATGAATAGGATATTAGTGATAGCATATGAATATTATATATTATACAATTATATGTTATATGACTATCAGGATGTTATATACTAATTGTGTATATATTTCAAAGATTTTATTTTATTTATTTATTTTTAAAATTTTATTTATTTACTTTTGAGGGGAGGGGCAGAGAGAGAAGGAGAGAGAGAGAGAATCCCAAGCAGGCTCTGTGCTGTCAGCTGATGTCAGTCTCGAACTCACGAACCCGTGAAATCATGACCTGAGCCGAAATCAAGAGCTGGAGCCTCAACTGACTGAGCCACGCAGGCTCTCCAAAGATTTTATTTTTAAGTAATCTCTACACCCAGTGTGGGGCGTGAACTCACAACTCTGAGATCCTGACTGAGCCAGCCAGGCACCCCTATAATAATTGTATTTATGATTCGACGAAATAAAAATACATAACCATATTATATAATATAGAGGATATAGCACACATTTTAACATTATATTAATGTATATAATTTATACCAATATATTATAGTAATAGGAATACTATTAAGATACTTATTATATTATTATATATAATGACATTTAATATATAAAATATGCATGCAGTCAATACTATATTTTGCCAAACAATATATCCAAAATATTTCTTTTATAGTTTTTTCCCCTTTTTCCTCCTATAACTGTTTTTTTAATTTGAGAGACAGAGGGAACGAGAGTGGAGGAGAGGCAGAGAGAGAGAGAGAATCGTAAGCAGGCTCCACGCTGAGCATGGGGCTCAATCCCATGACTCTGGGACCTGACCCCAAATCAAGAGTCAGACACTCAACCGACTGAGCCATCTAGCCACCCCAACCGGCCTGTTTTCAAAAGATCATCCTGTCAGGCACCTAGACGGTGCAGTCGGTTGAGCATCTGACTCTTGATTTTGGCTCAGAGCATGATCTCATAGTCATGAGATCAAGCCTGGCCTTGGGCTCTGAGCTGGGCATGGAGCCTGCCTAAGATTCTCTCTCCCTCTACCCCCTCCCTCTGTGCACACACACGTGCCTGCGTGCATGTGTGTGTGCTCTTTCTCTCTGTCTCAGAAAAAAAAAAAGTTAAAACAATTAAAAATCAGGGGCACCTGGGTGGCTCAGTTGGTTAAGCATCTGACTTTGGCTCAGGTCATGATCTCACGGTTCGTGGGTTCGAGCCCTGCTTCGGGCTTTGTGCTGACAGCCAGCTCAGAGCCTGGAGCCTGTTTCAGATTCTGTGTCTCCTTCTCTCTCTGACCCTCCTCCACTCACGCTCTGTCTCTCGAAAATAATAAACATTAAAAAATTAAAAATAAATAAAAAATCGTCCCTGTGCCTATTTTACCTTCATCTGGGTGCAGCTTCCTCCAGGAAGTCCTGCTTGACTTCCTCCTCTGCCTCCCCTCCCCCCTTCCCTCTCCCCTCGTTCTCTCTTTGTTCCTAGCCAGCGGCCAGCTTTCCCAGTTTGGGGGAGTCGGCTGCAGGCGGTGAGGTCTTTGCCTCCCTCTGATCTGGGAAGGAGATGTCATCCCAGGAGCTGGGGCCCCCGCAACTGTCTTCTCGAATCACCTGGAGTTTAACGAGTGCGATCCAGGTGGCTTCTCTGAGGTGCTGGGCCGCCCTGCCCAGGAGGGAAGTGGGCCGAAGGGCTGGGCCATTGCCAAATCTGGGGCTCGGGGGATCTGCTGGGCTCAACAAGTTCTGAAGAGGAAGTGGTGGGGAAAGGAAATGGATGATTCGGTTTGGCTGAGCTGGCTCTGTCCATCCCCCGTCCCCTGCCAGTCAGCACCACCAAGTCCCCCGGCACCCACCCCCAGATTCCTCAGACTGGGCTCCCCAAGGCCCGGGGCAAAGCCTCCTCCCTGCACCTGTGCCATGTGACCTTCCCCCCCCCCCCGCAGCACCACACGTCTACCCCCCAGGTAGGTATTGCTCAGATTAGCGTCAGCTCATAGGAGCCCAGTGTGAGCCACACGCGTGATCGTACGTTCTGTTCAGTGGCCGGGCACGGGGCAAGCAAAGAGAGACAGAAAGAATCAGATACAATTAATTTGAATGTTATTTATATTTTAAAATGTTTATTCATTTGTTTTGAGAAAGAGAGAGAGAGAGAGAGAGAGCTTGTGTGTGAGCAGGGGAGGGGCAGAGAGAGAGGGAATTCCAAGTAGGCTCTTGCTGTCAGAACAGAACCCAACTTGGGGCTCCACCCCGTGAACCGTAGGATCATGACCTGAGCCAAAATCAAGAGTCAGACACTTAACGGGCTGAGCCGCCCAGACTCAGGGCTTTTGGAGCTCTTTCCGTCTGGGATTCAAATAGTCTGCGACTAAATCTGTCAGATACCTTGGGCCAAATAGCTTATGATTCCGATGTTGTAAGAGTCAGTGATTCCAACACTTCAGTCTTTGACATAGACCAGGGGTCAGCAAACTCCAGCCTCGGGGCCATATCCGGCCCACTGCTTGTTTCTGTAAGTAAAGTTTTATTGAAACACAGCTATGTCCATTTGGTCTGTGGCCACTTTCAATCTACCAAGGCAGACTGAATAGTTGTGGCAGAGGCCACAAGTGCCCTTGCGACCAGCAGACACTAAAATATTATTCCTTTCCTGAAGAAGTTTGCTGACACTTGATGTAAATGTTCAATGATTCTAAGATGGATGGTGACTTTAGAGATAGACATTCATTTGATTGTTGTTCTTTTCAGCTTATGCATGTTACCTGCGCTCTTTCACGTGCATCAGATATCACGTCACAATATCCATTGTTTGAAACACACTCGTTTCCCCATCTTAGGCATTCACCCTTTCTGGCTTCTATAATTGTGTTAGGTTGGGGTACCTGGCTGGCATCATGGGTAGAGCCTGCGACTCTTGATCTCGGGGTTGTGTGTTCGAGCCCCACGTTGGGAGTAGAAATTACTTAAAAATAAAATCTTTAGGGGTGCCTGGCTGTCTCAGTTGGTTAAACGTCCAACTTCAGCTCAGATGATCTCACAGTCTGTGGGTTCAAACCTCACGTCGGGCTCTGTGCTGACAGCTCAGAGCCTGGAGCCTGCTTCCGATTCTGTGTCTCCCCTTCTCTCTGCCTCTCCCCTGCTCATGCTCTGTGTCTGTTTCTCAATAATAAATAAATATTTAAAAAATAAAAAAATTAAATCTTTAAATAAATAAGTGAATTTAAAACATCATGTTAGGTTGAACTCTGTGAAATTGCCAAACTTCATCCCATTTGGGGTTGAGGGGGTGTTGACAGCTTATTATTTGCTATTTTAAAAAATCGCAAAATACAAGTCACGTAAAAATCACCATTAATGGTCTGGTTCCAGAACATTTTCGTCACCTCCAAAGGAGCCCTTCCCTGCCCCCCAGCCCCTGGCAACCGCTAACCTGCTTTCTCACTACAGATTTGTTGAAACACAACCTATTTTGACCCGCAACATGGCAATTTCCTATGTCAACTTAACCTTTTTCTTTTATGTTTATTCATTTTTGAGTGAGAGAGAGAGGGAGGGGCAGAGAGAGAAGGAGAGACAGAACCCCAAGCAGGCTCCACGCTGCCATGGCAGAGCCCGACGCGGGGCTCGAACTCACGAACCGTGAGATCACGACCTGAGCCGAAGTCGAGTCTGATGCTTACCCGACCGAGCCGCCCAGATGCCCTGCTCAACTTAACCTTCTAAAGTGTCCTGCTTCTAGCTCCCCTGTGTTGAGGGGCTGGTACTTGGCATCTGGTGGGCCGGCTGTTAAAAGGAACCCCACCCCCAGAATGGCCCCTCACTTTTTATAAATCTGTGTTCCCCACTCCTTCATTCCTCGCCCCTGGCCTTCTGCAGCCTGTGGAGACACTGCCCTCGCTCACCGCACCCCTCACGCCCCCAGCAGACAGCCCCCGATGCCAGGGACACCAGAAAACCCCAGCCCCCCAGATCTGTGCACCGGAGACCAGCAGTGGAGCGTACCAGGATGTAATGATGTGAGCGGCTGATAACAGACAGTCCTGGGTCTTTTCTGACCAGGATGGACTCCCACAGGATGTGGGAGATGAGGAGGCCTCCCGGAGCAAGCCAGGAGGGGAAGGAGGGGACGTCTGTCTCTTGGGGGGGGGGCTGGGGCCACGACAAGGTTTGGCAAGACACGGTCACCCAGGGAGGGGCCGGGAGACGCCCCAAGTCACAGAGTGAGTTCCATGCAGTCTGTTGACTCAGAACAACTTCCTCTCTAACAACCGGATTTTATTCTCTAAACAACAGCCGAAGAAACGTAAATACGTTGCTTCCACCCCTAAAGCGCACGCACTTGCACTCGCACTCGGGGAGAAGTACAAACACACAAAACTGCTGAATAGGGGCTCTGAGATCAGAGAGGCACTTCCTCTTGCTAAGGTTGTTGTTTTTTTTTTTAATGTTTATTTATTTCTGAGACAGAGACAGAGCTATACACACGGAATCTGAAGCTGTCAGCACAGAGCCCAATGCGGGGCTCGAACCCACGAGCTGTGAGATCACGCCCTGAGCCAAAGCCAGATGTGTAACCGACCAAGCCGCCCAGGCGCCCCAAAGCCTCCGTTCTTACAATGTAAAATTTTAAGAATTTCTGTTACTGTCTTTCTGTTGTTGCTGATTTGCCAGGTGTGCAGCCATATCCGATGCGCCGGGCACTGTTGTATCCGTATGGGTTTTAAATCTCTTTGCCCCCTTTCTTGCTTGCTGCAGAAAGTCCACCGCACAGGTGAGGAAACTGAGGCTCGGAGAGGCAGGGGCCCCCAAACTCCTTAGCAGAGGACCTGGAATACGGATCTCGTCTGTCATTCCGGCTCTCACGCCCACATTCTCAGCCTCTGCGGCTGTGCTGGGAGGGAGGCTCAGGACGGCAATGGTCTCCACCTTCCCATTTTAAAGATGGAAAACTGAGGCTCACAGGAGGGATAGGATTTGTTTGCATTTTGGCTGCTCTGAGCCCTCAGGCCCTATGGTTGGTGGTCTCGGGCTTTTTGTGGAGACCGAGACCCTGAGCTGTCCCGCTCGGTACACAGAAGGCGGGAGGCAAGTTGATCTGTCCCTCTGGGCTCTGCAGAGGGAAGGAGAGAGGGGCTGGGCACACGGCTGGAGGCTGGGAGGTGGGGAGGTGGGGAGCGGCCCTGAGTGCCTGGGCCAGGCCCAGATGCCCCCCTAGGCCCCGAAGGTGAAACCACATACAGGTGTGGCTTCCAGGAATCGGTGACTGGTGACCGTGACCCTGGGGTTGGTGACGCTGGGTCAGCCCTCCGCCCACCCAAGCTCTCTCCGCCTTTATGTGCTGCCCGGTAATTTTGGGATGTGTGAGTCATGGGAAGAGTACAGGACAAACACACCCGGAGAGCAGACGAAGCCACTCCTGTCCTCCCTGGTGATGGAGATCTGCTGGGGCCTGTGAGTGGCAGTGTCCAGCGGCATCCCGTAGGAGCCCTCGGCCAAGGCGACAGGCTGCCAGGAAGCCACCGGCTGCCAGACACCCAGAGAGGCCCCAGACCTCCCGGGTCCTGGCTGTGAGCCCAGCTCGTGGCATCTGGTCGAGATGAGGACCCTCTTACAGGAGACGGTAAGGACAGAGGGAAGGTGGGGAGGGCGGCCTTTCGGACGCATTACTTTCAGAAGCTGGGCCTCGGTCCTAGGATTCGAGAGATGCAATCTTATCACCTCCCCGTTGCAATTCCAGAGTCTTGGACTTGACTCAGGCAGCCCAACAGAAAAGCTTGGGGCAAAGGACCCACAAATCTGTCACACTCAGATGTAGAGGAAACGGTCATTCTTTTTTCTTTCCTTTTCTTTTTTTTAAATCTTTATTTATTTATTTATTTTATTTTTTTGTTTTTATTTATTTCTAGGAGAGAGAGAGAGAGAGAGCGTGAGCAGGGGAGGGTCAGAGAGAGAGGGAGTCACAGACTGAAACAGGCTCCAGGCTCTGAGCTGGCAGTCAGCACAGAGCCCCACGTGGGGCTCGAACCCACGAACCGCGAGATCATGACCTAAGCGAAAGTCAGACGCTTAACCGACTAAGCTACCCAGGCGCCCCCCAAATCTTTATTTATTTTTAAGAGAGAGAGACAGAGCATGAGCTCACGAACAATGAGATCGTGACCTGAGCCGAAGTTGGACGCTTAACCGACCGAGCCCCCCAGGCGCCCCAGGAATAGTCATTCTTCAACCTCCAGGATCCTGTGCAGTGTCTGGGGAACCCACCAAGTGGCAATGTGTCCAGTGACCTAGCCCTTTGACTCAGCCATCCCACTTCTTAAGGAAGAGTCTTTAACTTTATTTTCATGTAAAACATATGCACCCAGGGGTGCCTAGTGTTAAGTGTCTGACTTCAGCTCAAGTCATGATCTCACGGTTCGAGCCCCGCATCAGGCTCTGTGCTGACGGCTCAGAGCCTAGAGCCTGCTTCAGATTCTGTGTCTCCCTCTCTCTCTGCCCCTCCCCTGCTCACTCTCTCTCTCTCTTTCTCTCTCTCTCTCTCTCAGAAATAAATAAAACATTAAAAAAAAACAACACAAAAAACATATGCACCTAACAGTGGGCACGTCAGAACCATGGCTCTGTGTCTCTCCATGAACCAAGCTTGTACAGGTACTGAGCACCTGGGTCAAGAAACAGCACAGTCCCGAGGCGCCTGGGGGGCTCAGTTGGTTGAGCGTCAGACTCTGGATCTCAGCTCAGGCGATGATCTCCCTGTTTGTGAGATCGAGCCCCGCGTTGGGCAACTCGCTGAGCATGAAGCCTGCTTAAGAGTCTCTGTTTTCGTCTCTCTCTGCCTCTCCTCCCTCTCACAATTAAAGGAAAAAAACGTTTTATGTTTATATACTTTGAGAGAGACAGAGACAATGTGAGTGGGAGAGGGGCAGAGAGATGTGGGGGGTGGGGGAGACAGAGAATCCCAAGCAGGCTCTGCACGGTCAGCCCAGAGCCCGATACGGGGCTCAAACTCATGAAACCACAAGATCATGACTGGAGCCAAAAATGAGAGTCGGACGCTTAACCAACTGAGCCCCCTGGACGCCCCTCAAAAAAAGAAATATTAAAAATAAAAAAAGAAATAGCACAATCCCGGTCCTGAAGGGCTCTCCTCCTGCTTCCCCAATCAGTACCCGCCCCCCCCAGAATTCTTCTGCTCGTTTTTGAACTTTGTCAGAACGATACCACTCAGTCAACTGTCCTGTGCGTCTACCTGGATCTCTCCCCTCAGCCGCATGTGTATGAGATCCGTCCACCTTTGCGCATGTGGTTTGTTCATTTTCATTGTTCTAGAACATTCGACCGCATGAATATACCCAGCTCTGTTTATTTGCTCCGCTGTGGGTGACTACTTGGGCGGTTTGTCCATCACGGGCTGCTGTCAACATGTCTCTTCAGGCACATGAAGCATATGTGGGCTTCTCTGGGGGCCGGGGGGTTAGGTGTCCCATGTTGGGTTTCAGTCGCTTCTGCCCCGTGGTCCCCCGGGCAGAACGACTGGCTGATTTACAAGCCCGCACATGCCAAGAGCACTCACGCAGGTGCTCGGGATCTCAAGGAACCAGAAGAAAGCAGAGTAGCCCCTTCGCTTCTCTGTGCCTCAGTTTCCCTCTTCATTCTTTCACTCGCCAAACATCCCCTAAGCACCTGCTGTGGGCCGGTTGCCATTCTAGATGCCGGGGACATTTGGGGCCTGAAGGAGCTGACAGTTTGGGAAACCGGGCATAACAATGGCACGTACCTCATAGGGTCATCATAGGATTATACCTGCTACATAGTAGGTGCTTAATAAATGTTATCTGCTATCTTCATTGTTATAAAGTAATAATAATAATGGTAATTATGTTTTACATGTAGATATAGCTCTGTGAATATAGTTTATTGTACAAAAGATGATAAAATTGTCAGGCTATTCATGATCATCATTAAACACGTCCTTTATTGGGGCGCCTGGGTGGCTCAGTCGGTTAAGTGTCCAAACCTTGGTTTAAGCTCAGGTCACGATTCAGGCTTTGCTGGCAGCACAGAGCCTGCTTTTGATTCTCTCTCTCTCTTTCTCTCTGCCCCTCCTGTGCTCACACACTCTTTCTCTCTCAAATAATACACTTAAAATTTTTTTTTTAAAATGTCCTTTATTTAGTCTAAGGCTGGTTAACGAGCCCGACCCGTCCAGCCACGGGGCCGATTCTGAAGCTACTGTTAGGACAGGGTTGATGTGTGTACAGATAGGGACCCAGATCGAAATCACGTCTCATGAAGATTAAGAGATGAAACAGGGGTGCTGGAAGTTTCCATTTCTGTCTGATATCTGAAAAGGGAAATGCCCAGACTGCTTGAGCTGCCAGCACGCAGAATGTTTTGCAGACTTTAACCAGGAAAAGCTGGGCAGGGTGCGGGTCTTGGGATGGGAGAGAGGGTGCGCGGACCGGCAGCTGACACATGTCACGCGCTCACTGTGGACCAGGCACTGCGTTCAGCTCTTTGCTCTGATTCACTGACTGAAGGCTCACGATACCTCTAAGGTAGGAATATTATTATTCGCGTTTTACAGACAGGGAAGCTGGGGAACAGAGAGGTTAAGTGAGCCGCCCGAGGCCACACAGCTGGTGAGGGTTCGAATTTTTCAGTTTTTTTAAGTGTTTTATTTATTTCTGAGAGAGAGAGAGAGAGAGAGACAGCGTGAGCAGGGGAGAGTCAGAGAGAGAGGGAGACACAGAATCCAAAACAGGCCCGAGGCTCTGAGCTAGCTGTCAGCGCAAAGCCTGACGCGGGGCTCAAACCCACAAACCATGAGATCATGACCTGAGCTGTAGTCGGACACTCAACTGATTGAGCCACCCAGGCACCCCTTAGGGTTCGAATTTTTTTTTTTAAGGTTTTATTATTTTTTTTTTATTTATTTCTAGAGAGAGAGAGAGCGTGAGCAGGGGAGGGTCAGAGAGAGAGGGAGTCACAGACCGAAACAGGCTCCCGGCTCCGAGCTGGCAGTCAGCACAGAGCCCGACGCGGGGCTCGAACCCACGAACCGCGAGATCATGACCTAAGCGAAAGTCGGACGCTTAACCGACTAAGCCACCCAGGCGCCCCTAGGGTTCGAATTTTTAAAGCCCGCACATATTTTACTCTAGTGATGAAAATAATATGCAAACGGTGGGCCAAACTGTGCACGCGCGCGCGCACTCACACACACACACAAGCACACACACACGTACACACACAGTGGCCAGGCCTCTTAGCAGCTAGCTGGCAGGGTGGAGGGGGCAGAAGGCAGTGTCCCAACTTCCCCTCTGCTCTTCCTGTTGCATCAATGCCAGATGGAGCTCGGGGTAGCGCCAGCCAGCCCCTGAGGGTCAGCAGACCCTGCCACAGGGTTACATCACTCTGACCTTATGGGGGACGGCCCACCATCCATCTACCTGAGCCCTTTGTCTGGGCCACGTGATTTACACCCATCAACTCCTCAAGGCCTCACCCCGCCCCAAACTGGTGAGGTAGGTTCACCTCTGTGACTCATTTCTCAGATGAGGAAACTGAGAGAGAAAGCCAGCTGAAACTCAGTTACAGAGCCCGGGTCTGGTCTGGGCCAGGGGCTGCCCTGCCTTCGGAGTCTCCCTGAATCTAAGATTTGGGGGTGAATATAATCTAGGGTCCGGAATTCCGGAGTGGGACTAACACAGTTCAAGCCTCAGCTCTGTTACTTGCTTAGCTGAATGGTCTTTTTTTTTTTTTAATTTTTTAATGTTTTTATTTATTTCTAGGAGAGAGAGAGAGAGAGACAGCGTGAGCAGGGGAGGGTCAGAGAGAGAGGGAGTCACAGACTGAAACAGGCTCCAGGCTCTGAGCTGGAAGTCAGCACAGAGCTTGACGCGGGGCTCGAACCCACGAACCGTGAGATCATGACCTAAGCGAAAGTCGGACGCTTAACCGACTAAGCCACCCAGGCGCCCCAACTTAGCTGAATGGTCTTAAGGAGCTTACTTCTCGGTGCCTCGGTTTTCATGTCTGCAGAGTGGGTATAACAGCAGTAGAATCAGAGGGTTGTTATAAGGATCAAATGATGTAAGGTTTAAGGGTGTTTGGAGCAACGTCCAACACATAACAGAAAGTGTTCGATGGCTTCTACTACTACTACTGCTACTACTAATAGTTATTATTTCTTCTGCTGCACCACTTGGCTTCTCAGCACCTTCCTGCAGGGGAGGGGCGGGGGGGGGAGAAAATGTCCCTGTGATGCCTCCTTGTGGTCCCTCTCCCTTCTTACCTTTCCCTTTCCCTTGCCTACTCCATTCCAGTCACACCAGCGTCCGTCCTCACTGTTTCTTGAACATAACCGGCCATGTTCTCACCTCAGGACCTTTGCACTGGCTGTTTCCTCTGCCTGGAACTCTCTTCTCTCGGATCCCCCCACGGCTCATCCCTCTCGCCTCCTTTATGGCTTTGCTCAAATGTCACCATCTCAGAGAGGCCCTCTTTGATCACTCATTTAAAAACCTCCCTGTGTGATTTTTTTTTTTTTGCCATAGCATTTATCACCTTCTAAGATACTGTATTTGGCTTCTTTTATTCCTTGTGTGACTTATTCCGTCCCTGTCTGACTCTGTCCACCTAGAATGTCAGCTCCAAGAGAAAAGAGGTTTTTATCTGCCTCTTCCCCTGCTGTGCCTTCAGTGCCTGGAACAGATAGCGTACTCAGGGGCTTTCTTGAATGAATGAATGCATGAAATGAATGAATGAATGAATGAATCTCCTTGGAGAATTCACATTCTATTTTTCCTGTTTTCCTAACACTATCATGACCTTACAAAATTGCTCCATCAGGGGGCGTCTGGGGGGGGGCTCAGTCTTTTGAGCGTCTGACTTCCGCTCAGGTCTCGATCTCGAGGTTGGTGAGGTCGAGCCCCACATTGGGGTCACTATTGTCAGCTTATCAGTGCAGAGCCTGCTTTGGATCTTCTGTCTCTCCCTCTCTGTGCCCCTCCCCTGCTTCCTCTCTCTCTCAAAAACAAAACAAATAAAAAACATTTAAAAAACTTAAAATTTGTTCTAGGAGTGTTCTAGAAATGTTCCATCTCAATCTGGGTGCCTGTTACTGGCTGCATTCAGGTCACGAAGCCCTGCGAGCTGTTCCCATGTGTGATGGGCGCACGTTGCTGTCTATATTTATGATCTAGTTTACGTAAACAACGAAATGGCATTTCTCCTGAGGTACCTTTTTGCTGTGCCCAGATTCAATAATATTGGTGAAGAAACACCAAAATCAGCCCTTTTGCTGTGGAAACGTATGAACATTTCTTCCTCTTGATGGGTATTCACATTCCGATATTTTAAACTGTAGAACTGGCCAGTGTCCTAACATTTCATTCCTTGGGTGCTCTAGAATGGCACCCCCTGATAAGATAGCCATTAGCCACGTGTGGCTATTTATATTTAAGTAAAGTTGAAAATGTTGGTGTGTCCCCCCAGGCCCCATTTCAAATTCTCCAGTAGCTGCTGTTGACCGGGTAGCAGTTAACCATGATTATTTATTGAGAAAGAGGGAGAGGGAGAGAGAGTGTGTGTGTGAGTGGGGGAGGGGCAGAGCGAGAGGGGAGAGAGAATCCCAAGCAGGCTCTGCACTGTCAGTGCAGAGCCCAGCGCAGGGCACCCGGGAACCCTGAGATCACGATCTGAGCCGAGGTCCAGAGTCCGTCGCCTCACGGACTGAGCCACTCAGGCGCCACGATCATGATCATGTTGTGACACTGTACTGTTCTAGAATCCCAGGATGCTAAGAAGCCTGCATTCCAACACTGTGATGTTCTGGAACCCCAGGATGCTCGGAGCTAGCGTCCTAACACTTGGGGCGTTCTAGAATTCCAGGGTGCTAACCGGCTGGCGTTCTGACCTTGCACGATTCTCGAAGGCCAACAGGCTTACCCCGCGAGGTCCAAGGTCAGACCGCGGGGCAGTTCCGAGGTCTCAACGTCGGCTGGTTTCCAAGCCGCGGGTGGGGGTCCCACACCCGAGGGTTCCAGGGGCCTGATTGCTCTCCTGACTTTCCACGCCTTTCTCTCCTGTTCAGGTGTCTGGAGCCTGGATGGAGAACGCGACTCTCAGCTACGAGTACGGGGATTACGCGGGGGTTCCGGACCTCCCCGTGGACTGCGTGGACGCCCCCTGCGGCTCCACCCACCCGCTGAGCACCGCCCCGTTCCTGCTCTACGCGGCCGTGTTCCTGGTGGGCGTGCCAGGCAACGCAGTGGTGGCCTGGGTGGCCGGGAGAGAGGCCCGCCGCAGGGCCGGCGCCACCTGGTTCCTCCACCTGGCGGTGGCGGACCTGCTCTGCTGTCTGTCGCTCCCCTTGCTGGCGGTGCCCCTCGCCCTCGGGGGCCACTGGCCGTTCGGGGCGCTGGGCTGTCGGGCCCTGTCGTCGGCCATCCTGCTGTCCATGTACGCCGGCGTGCTTCTCCTGGCCGCTCTCAGCGTAGACCTGTGCCTGGGGGCGCTCAGGCCCGGCTGGGGGGCGGCCGCCGGGCGGGCGCGCGGGGTGCGCGTGGCCTGCGGGGGCGCCTGGGCGGTGGCCGTGCTGCTCACCGCGCCCTCGGCCTTCTATCGCCGGCTGCACCAGGAGCACTTCCCTCGCCGGCTGCAGTGCGTGCTGGACTACGGCGGCTCCGCGGCGGTTGAGAACACAGTGACCGCCACCCGCTTTATCTTCGGCTTCCTGGGCCCGCTGGTGGTGGTGGCCGCCTGCCACGGCGCCCTTCTGTGCCGTGCGGCCCGACACCGCTGGCTGCTGGGCACCGCCGTCGTGGTGGGCTTCTTTGTGTGCTGGGCCCCCTACCACGCGCTGGGGCTGGTCATCACCGTGGCGGCCCCACACTCCAGGCTCCTGGCGCGGGCCCTGCGGGCCGAGCCCCTGGTCACCGGCCTCGCTCTGGCTCACAGCTGCCTCAATCCCATGCTCTTTCTGTATTTCGGGAGGACTCAGCTGCGCAGGTCACTGCCGGCCGCATGTCGCTGGGCCCTGAAAGAGTCGCAGAGCAAGGATGCAAGTGTGGCCAGCAAGAAATCCACCAGCCATGACCTAGTCTCGGAGGCGGAGGTGTAGGCTAGAAGGAGACGGGTTTGTGTTCTTCTGTCCAATTTCACAGCGCTAGCTTCAGGCATGGCTGGATCCAGGGGCTCAATGATATCATCGTTTATTTTCTGTATTCATTCAACATTCATTCGTTATGCACCTGCTATGTGTGAGGGCCTATTATAGGTGCCGAGGAAGTGGCAGTGATGGAAACAGACACCAATCCCTGCCCTCAGGGAGCTGACATTCTAGTGGACGAAGACAGACAACATTCTCATGGACGGAGACAGACAATAAGCAAAGGAAAAGTGAATATGGACTATATCAAGTTGTGATAAATGTTAAGAAATCTACAGGGGACAAAAAGGGCTGAGTGGGGCAGGGATATAGGTCAGCCAGGCAAGACCCGTTGGGTAAGGTGATATTTTAGCCAAGACCTGAGGAAGGGAGGGAGAGGTCATGCTTAAAGCATGCTAAGCACAGGGAGCGGCAAGTACAAAGGCCCTGAGGCACATTGTGCTTGGCATTATTCCAGGAAGATAAAGAGGCCGGTGTGGAGGGAGCAAGAGGGAAAGAAAGTGGGGTGAGACAAAGGGAGGGAGATAGTGGGGGCCGGATTTGAAAGCCTTTCAGGCCCTAGCAAGTGTTTGGGGATCCATGGGAATGTTCTGAGCTGTTTTATCAGCTAAAATACACAAGACCCAATAAATCTGAGTTTCAGGTAAACAATAAGAAAAGGTTTTTTTAGGGGCACCTGGTGGGCTCCGTCAGCGGAGCGTGTGACTCTTGATCTCAGGGTTGTGAGTTCAAGCCCCACACTGGGTGTAAAGATTACTTAAAAATAAAGTCTTTAAAAAACGTTTTTTTAAAAAAGGTTGTTTTTTTTTTTAGCAT
The DNA here is from genome assembly GCF_003009895.1 of Hyaena hyaena. Taxonomy (NCBI): domain Eukaryota; kingdom Metazoa; phylum Chordata; class Mammalia; order Carnivora; family Hyaenidae; genus Hyaena; species Hyaena hyaena. The sequence continues at coordinate 3,056,404 of NW_024080641.1, read as the reverse complement.
GAGTATGTCCTGTGCAATATTTGAGACATACTTTAAGAGTTGATTTGTTGTTTACCTGAAATTCAAATTTAAGTGAGCATTCTGTAAATTATTTGTGTATTTATTTTGAGAGAGTGCAAGCGGGGGAGGGGCAGAGAGAGGGAGAGAGAAAGAGAGAATCCCAAGCAGGTTCCGTGCTGTCAGTGCAGAGCCTGCTGTGGGGCTTGATCCCATGAACCATGTGATCATGAGCTGAGCCGAAAACCAAGAGCCAGACCCTTAACCGACTGAGCCACCCAGGCGCCCCTGTAAATTTTTTTTTTTTTAAATCTAAATCAGGCAACCCTCTTCTGAGCAGAGAAATGTCTTGATTTGACTTCGATTTTAACAGGATCCTTCTAGTTGCTGGTGGAGACGGGGCTGTGGGGGAGGGGCGGGGAGGGACACGAGGAGCTATTGCAACAGTGGAGACGACTGTAATAGTCTGAGCAAAAAGTGACAGTGACTTGGGTCAGGGTGAGAGCAGAGGTAGTGAGAAGGTGACATTATGGGTGTATTTTGAAGGAAAGGCTATGTCCGAGCTCCCTGGCTTGGCATTCGAGGCTTCTCCCACCGCTGGACCTGCCTACATTCTAGCTGTTTAGACCCTTGTAGCAGACAGAATAATGGCCCCTAATGAGGTCCACATCCTAATTCCCCTGAGCCTGTGACTATGTGACCTGCAAGAGAAACTTGCGTATGTGATTAAGGATCTTGGGGGCAGGGAGAGTATCCCAGATTATCTGGGTGGGCCCAGGGAATCATGAGGGTCCTTCTCAGAGGGAGGAAGTTGGGGGGGGTCGGTAAAAGTCAGTAGCAAGAGATGTAACAATAGAAGCAGATGGCAGTGACTGGAGACAGAATGTGGCCCCAGAAGGCGCTTGCCGACACCTTGATTTTAGACCTCTGACCTCCAAAACGTATGGAATACATGTGTATGGTTTTAAGTCACTAAATTTGTGATCACTTCTCACAGCAGCCACAGGAAACTCACACAGATCCTCTGAGCTAGATTATCTCATGCATCTGGGCCTCTCCCCCAAGCTGGTGCCATTGCCCAGAATGCCCTTTGCATCTGTGGTGCCCAATCTATTCAAATTCAAATGCATTCAAATACAAAATTCAGTTTCTCAGTTGCACTGGCTTCAATAGCCACAGGTCGCTGGTGGCTACCATATTGTGTGGTGCGGATATTGAACCTTTCCATCACTACTAGTTTTACTAGGCAGGGCTCCTCGAGAATCTCACCTGCTCATGTCTTTTAAGTCCCGAAGTAGTTGAAGTAGTGGCACTTAGATGAAGAGTTATTACTCTAGCACAGCCTCTTACACATAGTTTCTCCTTTACGGCAATTCCTACAACAACACAAGGAAGGAAGCAGAGATGCTTCATTTTATAAGCTGAGGCCCAGAGAGGGGAGGTCATTTGCCCACGATCACACAGCAATGCAATTATAGAGCTGAGATTTGATCCCACGTTCCCTTGACTCCAGTGCCCATGCTCGGAAAGAGAACCCTCTCTGATTCATTCTCCTCCAGATGAGGGGGTAGTGTTCTCTTCTCTGAGTTGAGTTTCTAGAACACAAGTTCCCAGGAAAACTGTGAATTCCCCAATGGGCAACAAGTGCGCCATTTTAATTTTTGTTTCTCTTCCACTCACCCCAGGCCTTAGAAACATCAAAATGATCTTTGTCTACACCCTGTTTTCCAAACAGGCCGTGAGCTCTCCAATGTGATTAGGATCTCTTTCTTCCTGTCTCTGTTTTCTTTATCTGGCACTGTAGGTCCTCAACCATACATATTTTATTGCTGGTGTTTCATTCAGGACTGATATGCATGAGTTATTAAGACCAATATGCCCTTGCAAAATGAATTATGCCCTGTGACAACTTACAGAGCATCATGAAAAGTTAGGGGAAATCCACTGGGGCCAGGTGCCATTTAGGAGAGATTTTCTTTGGCATGTTCATCAAAAGACTTTTGTGGCTTTTGGAATTTATTGTCATTGATTACTGTGTCAGCTTTCCTTTTTTTTGAAAGAAGAATAAATTTCACGTAAGCCTTCAAAGGTATTTCTGTGCTACCGGATCATTAAAAATAATCTTGCTTTTTGTTTTTTATAACATCCCCTTTTCTGTTCTTAATCTTGTTTGTTCTTTGAACACGTTGATTTCCTTATTTCTGATCAGCCAGGTTTTAAACTATTTTTCCAAGAACTAGTTCCAAGTTTTCTAACCCATTCCTAGTGCCGGTATTTTGTGACTCACATCTTGACTTTGTATTTGTTTACTTTCTCCCATTTTTCTTTAAAAATAAATTGTTCTTGGGGCGCCTGGGTGGCTTAGTTGGTTAAGCGTCCGACTTTCACTTAGGTCATGATCTCGCGGTTCGTGGGTTCGAGCCCCGCGTCGGGCTCTGTGCTGACTGCCGGCTCAGAGCCTGGAGCCTGTTTCAATCTGTGACTCCCTCTCTCTCTGACCCTCCCCTGCTCACGCTGTCTCTCTCTCTCTCCTAGAAATAAAACATTAAAAAAAAAATTTAAAAAAAAAATAAAAAAATAAATTGTTCTTTTTTGCAGATTTTAAGAAGTTCTTAGTCAGTTTCTTCCCCTTCTTTTGATAATGACACATGAATTGGCATCTCTGTGTTCAGATTGTTTTCAAAGGTTTATGATTACATCCAACTTCCCTCTTGACCTCCCAACTTGACGTCCAACACATAGCTGACTAATTCACTCGCAGTGAAACTCTGGTTTTCTCTCTGAGCCCTGCCCTCCTATTTTCCTGATCTCAGTTAATGGCAACCGCATATTTCCAGGCACATTAGGGATCCCTGATGGCTCATTCTATTTTAAGATATCCACGGGATCCCGTATGCCTCATTCTACCTTAAGATAGCCACAGAATCCGACTACTCCTTGCCATCCTCTCTGTCATCATCTTGGCCCACAATCTTTACTTTATTGGGTCAGTGGCCCCCCGTGGTCCTCTTTCCTCATCTCAATACCCTGTAGTCTGTTTCTCACCCACGAGCCAGAGGATTCTGTTAAAATCGAAGTCAGATCATGTCTCAGGTCTCTCCTCTGCTCAAATTCCTCTCATGGCTCCCATCTCCCTCAGATGAGAAGCCAAAATCCTCAGCATAGTGTACCCATCTCCCTTCCTTCTTTCCTCACCTCATTCCCTGCTGGTTCCCCCTCCCTCACTGCCTCCACACAAGCCTGCTTGCTGACCTTGGAACTATCAGCTTTGCTGCCATGGAAGTCTCTGCATTTGCTATTTCCTTTACCTCCAGGGAGCTCGCTTGCTGTCTCACGTTGTTTCATCTCTCTGCTCAAATGCTACTTCGTTGGAGGATCCTCTCTGATCACGCTACTTAAAATCACAGCACTCTTGGGGCGCCTGGGTGGCTTAGTCGGCTAAGCGTCCGACTTTCGCTTAGGTCATGATCTTGCGGTTCGTGGGTTCGAGCCCCGCATTGGGCTCTGTGCTGACTGCCAGCTCAGAGCCTGGAGCCTGTTTCAGAGTCTGTGACTCCCTCTCTCTCTGACCCTCCCCTGCTCACGCTCTCTCTCTCTCTCCTAGAAATAAATAAAACATTAAAAAAAATTTTTTAAAAAATCACAGCACTCTTTGCCCCTTTCCTGCTTTGTTTTTTTGTTCACTACTGTATGCTCAGTCAGTGTCTAGAACTGGGTCTAGAACTGAAGGCTGTACCTTCTCAATGGTGATATCTTATGACAGGAGAACATAACAATGAAAGCTCTAACATTTATTGAGTGCCTACTATGTACAGTAGTAAAAAAAAAAGCAATGCATTGCCTTATGTTTACATTTTCACTTACTTTCCCCAACAGTCTTGAAAAGTAGATATTATCCTCATGTTATAAATAGGGAAACTGAGGCTCAAACCCACAATGACTGGGGTACCTAGGACTAGTCATTTAGTCATTCATTCAACAGATATTTACCGACTCTCTGATCCTTGTGGTGGACGCTGGAGAACATGGGACCTATGCGACTTCCAGGGCTGGAATGCCCCCTGCCTTCAAGAGGCTGCGGAGTTGAGCTGATTGATTTATTAGTGCATTGCCAGGGTCAATTTTACGTTAGCAGAATCATGCATTAAAAATTATGAATCATAGTGACTAAATCGCGGGAGCGGTTTAATAGCGTCTGGGCTTCTGTTAGCTTTCTCCCTGGCGTCATGGCATCCCAGGTGCAAGTGACGGTCAAGGGGAGGGTAGAGTGAGCTGGGAGAAGGCGCTTCCAAGTTTCCACTGCGGCTACCACTCGCCCCTAGAGGGCGCAGCGTCACTCCTGGCTCCACTTGCCTAGAGGCGGAGCCGGAGCGTGCTGTGCGCAGGCGCAGAGTGGGTTTTGGACGCTCACAGTTGCGCACCGGCTTCTCTGCCCTCGGCGGGGTGGGGCCGGGCCCTGAACGCGGCGGCGTGCGCAGGCGTAGAACAGGCTTCGGGCGCGTGAGAGGCGCTGGGGACCGGAAGTCGAAGGGAACGCGGCCGGTTAGTGAGGTGAGGAGGGCGTGGCGGCTGCGCGGGGCCGTGGCGGCGACGGTGGCGCGAGTGGGACCGGGTAGGGTAGCGGGGGAGCGAGCCGAGGGGTCGAGAGGGAAAGCCCAAGACGAGGAAGTGTGTTGGAGGAGACAGAGAGGCCGAGAGAAGCGGACGGAGCTGGAGCCTGAGCGCCCCTGGAGTCCCGGGGCGAGACTGGAGGAAACGGGAATCACGAGGAGAAGCTTGGAGAAGCTGAGGGACTGAGAGACGGGGAGGTTGAGAGGATGAAAGCCGGAAACTGGAGAGATGGGGGGAGAGGAGGAGCCGATGGGGCCCCCCAGAGCGCCTTGCAGAAACTGCAGAGAAATGTGGTCGCACCATGAACTTGAGGTGGGGGTGGGGGGTGGGAGAAGAGTAGGAAGATCAGAGTGGAAATAGGTGGACCGAGAGAGACTTAGGACACGTGTTGGCCTTCAAAATAAAAGTCATCTTACTAGCAAAAATGGGGTTCACTTGGAGGTAATCAAGAGTTGCAATTTGAGACAAGCCGGCTACGGCAAAAGCCACAGGCTAGTCCAACAAGGGAGAAGAGAATTTGATGGAGGAGAGGGAGGACGTGGGGAGGGGTTGTTTTGAACGAAAGCCCTTTGATTTGGAGAAAGCAGGAATTCAGGGTGATGATGGCTTCTCATTGGCTGAGTTGCCAGGGTGGTCGATTTCTTTCGTTTTCGTTTTTTTTTTTTTTTTAAAGCACAAGAATTTTTTTTTTTTTTTTTTTAATTTGAGAGAGTGAGAGTGCAAGCGGGGTAGGGGACACAGAGAGAGAATCATGGGGCTCTATCCCTTGGCTCTGGGATCATGACGTGAGTGGAAATCAAGAGTTGGTTGCTCAACCCTCTGAGGCACCTGGGGGCTCCTGGGTGGTGGAGTTCTTGAAGATGCAACCGAACCTCCTTCCCTGTGGTGGCCTGTCACGGAAAATTCTTTGCTATGGACAGTTCTCTTGGAGCCTATAATAACAATTCTTTCACGTGACTGACCTTGCATGGTACCCCCAGAGAACTCTCCCTCACCCTTGTGGCCTCACAACTCCGACTTAGTGAGATGTCTCTTCATTAATTCACAAGACTGAGTCATGGGGAGAGACTGATACAGATCCAGAGAGATGGCAGAAGCGGAAACAGAGAAACTGGCAAGAGCTGACAGAGGGACTGAGAGGGGAAGAGCCAGCTGACGGAAAGAGCCGGAGGTGGGAAGTGAGTGAGATGGATGCTCTGATGAGGGCAGACCCACAGAGGGGGCCGTCAGTGGGGGTGGGGGGGAGAAATTCAATTCAATCAAATCCCTAGATTTGAATTCCTTGTCTGACTTGCCACGTGTTTAACCTGTCTTTGGTTCAGTACAATAGGGAGTGGTGATAGCACCTTCTGAACGTTAGGAGGAAACTGTAGGTGCGTGTATGTTTATAGTTGCACGTATACGTATGCACAGGTGATTTAGAATAGTACCTGATACATGAGCGAACACTAACTTATTAAAGCGCGCCAGACAACTGGGAGGCAAAATATTAGGTGGAGAAATGGAGATGAGGGTCGCCTGGGTGGCTCAGTCGGTTAAGCGTCTGACTTAGGCTCAGGTCATGATCTCACGGTTTGTGGGTTCAAGCCCTACATCAGGCTCTGTGCTGACAGCTAGTTCAGAGCCTGGAGGCTGCTTCTGATTCTGTGTCTCTCTCTTTCTGTGACCCTCCCCTGCTCACGGTGTCTGTGTCTCTCTCTCAAAAAAAAAATAAATGAATAAATTAAAAAAAAAAAGAAATGGAGATGAAGAAATAGTCATGATGGAGGGAGAGACTGGGAACCGGAGAGAGACCGAAACGGAGCATCAGAAACGAGGAAGAGCCAATGAGAAACGCAGATGGAGAACTGATGAGGAATGGAGAGGGTCAAAGGGAGAAAGATGGTTAGGGAGAATGTTAGGCCAGAAAATCGGAGAAACGAGAGACGGGACCAGGCTCTGAAGCAGAGGAAGAAGGCTGAGCGTGGTGAGCTGGAAGAGATGGGCTGAGACGTGAGGATGGACAGCCAGAGGAGGAAACCTCTGAAAGTCACCATCGAGAGGCCCGGAGACACAGTTAGGAGCAGCCAAAGGATCCCAGAAATCTACAAAGTAGCCTAAGAGATGGTTGTTGTTTTTAAATTTTTTTTTTAAATATTTTTATTTATTTCTAGGAGAGAGAGAGAGAGAGACAGCGTGAGCAGGGGAGGGTCAGAGAGAGAGGGAGACATAGACTCAGAAACAGGCTCCAGGCTCTGAGCCGGCAGTCAGCACAGAGCCCGACGCGGGGCTCGAACCCACGAAGCGCGAGATCATGACCTAAGCGAAAGTCGGACGCTTAAACGACTAAGCCACTCAGGCGCCCCTGTTTTTAATTTTTTTAATGTTTTATTTCTGAGAGAGAGAGACAGCATGAGCAGGGGAGGGTCAGAGAGAGAGGGAGACACAGAATCCGAAACAGGCTCCAGGCTCTGAGCCAGCTGTCAGCACAGAGCCCGACATGGGGCTCGAACCCATGAACCGTGAAATCATGACCTGAGCTGAAGTTGGACACTCAACCGACTGAGCCCCCCAGGCGCCCTGAAATTGTTGTTTTTTAAGATTTTATTTTTAAGTAATCTCTCCATCCAATGTGGGACTCAAACTCACAACCCTAAAATCAAGAGTCACGTGCTCCATCGGCCGAGGCAGCCAGGCGCCCTGAGAAGAGACCGCCGGAGAGCCATGGTTTCTGCTCAGTTGGGCCCACGTGCACACAGGGAGTTTGCAGCCTCCCCGACAACACGAATTCCATCTGGAGCCACTCAAGCATCACCAGCCCGGGTGTTTACGATGTGCCCAGGCACCTGTTCCCGTGGGAAACCACTCTGTCAGCTCGCAAGTGCATCCTCCTCTGCAGAAACCCCTCTTTGGCTCTGATAACTCCCAGGGATGGCCTGAGTGCCCCATGAGACCGCAGCGGTCGAATCAGTTCCGTGATGGCCCCCAGAGACAAGGCAGAGTAAGAGAAAGCATTGCTAATTCCACACGAAGGCCGGTGGTGGCCTCTTGAGTGTAATTTTCCCGCTGACAGACCCCTGATTCCTCTTGCTGTTTTCCCTCTGTTAGCCATCACGGAAAGACAGACTGGACTTGAATTCTAGTTACTATTTTGCTCCTCCATGCCAGGCTAGGCAATCAGTGCTGCAGTGTTGGGAAGGTGGTATTGTCTCCATTTTATAGACAAAGTTAATTTGCCAGTGGTCACACACCTAAAGATGCAGCAGACATTCGAACCCAAATCTGCTTGACCCCAAAAGATCAGGCTTCAAAGCCTCTGGATCCTTTGAAGGTCATAAACGTTAAGAATCTAAGCGATGAACTTCAGAAAATGGTATGTACAAGGATGTTGCCGTCTGTTATTAGGACTTCTGCGGCTGCCAGTCGAAAACCGAATTTGGAGCAAAGACGTTTTCTCGTGTAGCCGGGAAATGAGGGCTGGAGGGAACTAGGTCTCCAGCACGAAATGACGCTGCCAGCCTTGTCCGCTCTCCCTCCCCCCACCTCTGTGTTTGAAGTTGCTCAGTGGCCATTCTGGTGTGTGCTTTACTGTGCCCACGTGTGGGCATTCCTCTAGGACGTATTTCTAGAAAAGACAATCCTGTGTAAGAGCTGCCACAGACTCCTCTGTGTTTATATCATCCTTGCAGAGCCCGGATAGATAACACTAGGGCTTTTCTCTCCTGGCAACCTAGCCGTAAACTTCCTGAGAAAAGCCATGACTGGCTCTCCACGGATCACGAGTCCACGTCTCACACCAATCAGTGGGTGAAGGAGGAGCAGGGGACCGTGATTGGCCAGATGTTTGTTGCTTCTGTAATCAATAGGAGTTCTCCCACTTAAAGGCTGTCAGAGCCTTTGTGGGATCCAGGAAGGGCTGCTCTTCAAAGGAGGGTGAGTGCCGTTAACGGAAAAGGAAGGAGGAGATTGCCAGACCGGCAGAAAGCAGGGCATAAGAGAACACTTGCAAAATTGTGCGCTTGATTTCAAAGGGTTCCTAGGTGTCCTGAAGCCCAGTGGACCCCAGATTAAGAACTGCTGCCTAGGGGCGCCTGGGTGGCTCAGTCAGTTGAGCGTCCGACTTCAGCTCAGGTCATGATCTCATAGTTGGTGGGTTCGAGCCCTGCAACAGGCTTGCTGCTATCAGCGCAGAGCCTCCTTCAGATCCTCTGTTCCCCTCTTTCTCTGCCCCTGCCCCACTCATGCTTTTGCGCTCTCTCTCTCTCTCTCTCTCTCTCTCTATCTCAAAAATAAATATTTTAAAAAATGAACTCTTGTTTTTATACCCCACCTTGTGTTACTGCGGCTCATGATGGCCAGTGACCTACACTCCTTCAGAATTCTCTGAAGATCAGACGTCTCTGGGGACCCTTCCCTGACTCCCAAGCAAGGTCAGGCAGCTCCTTTGGGCTCCCACAGCCCAGTCACTGGATTGTCCGGTGAAATTTCTGTCCCTCGCATGGGACCAGGACCACCTGTGAGGGCTCAGGGTGGCCTTCCTCGTTACCATCCATCCTCTGTGCCCCATGTTTGCGAAGCCACAGCCTTTCAGGAGATGCTTCTAAAAACGAATGTCTTCTGTTCTCTCCTCCAGGCATTCGGGGCCGGGAAGACCCAGGATGGGCTTGTGTTTGTCACACAGATCACTGCAGGACTCGTGAGGCGCCCTGTGTGTCACCAGCTTGCCCTGGGCCCCTGGCCACTTGCTGTGTCGTTGCCTGTCATCGTCCCGTGCCATCTGTGCGGAGCAAACTTGGCTTTTTGAAGAGAAAGGGTTCCTCCTCGCGGGCATTGGGCTCTCACTGCACCTTTGAGACCACATCGTGAATGCCCGGGACATGCCGCCTCCCAGAACGACGGAGGGCAGGGATGATAGAGGCCGACCCTGGGATCCCGGTGAGGAGGAGGCCCCTGGGAAATGGGACTGGAACTGCCCAGAGACCCGCCGCCTCTTCGAGGACGCCTTCTTCCGTGATGAGGATTATATCCGCCAGGGTTCTGAAGAGTGCAAGAAATTCTGGACCTTCTTTGAACGCCTGCAGAGATTCCAGAACCTCAGGAGCTCCGGGAAGGGGGACAGGGACCCTGGGCGGCCCAGGCACAGCAGCCCGGCGCTGGCCAACCTGCCTCACGCTTACGACCCCCGTTACCGCATCAACTTCTCGATCGTGGGCCCCGATGCTTGGGGCCCACGGGGGCTGGGCCGGCCGCCCCCGGGGAGAGTGGCCGAGTTCCGCCGAGCCCTGCTGCACTACCTGGACTTCAGCCAGAAGCAGGCGTTTGGGCGATTGGCCAAGCTGCAGCAGGAGCGGGCGGCCCTTCCCATCGCCCAGTACGGGGCCCGCATCCTGCAGGCCCTGAAGGAGCACCAGGTGGTGGTGGTGGCGGGGGACACGGGCTGCGGCAAGTCCACACAGGTGCCACAGTACCTGCTGGCCGCTGGCTTCAGCCACGTGGCGTGCACCCAGCCCCGGCGCATCGCCTGCATCTCCCTGGCCAAGCGCGTCAGCTTCGAGAGCCTCAGTCAGTATGGTTCGCGGGTGAGTGGGACCTGACCGGCTTTCCGGCTCCTCCCGGCCTGACGCCGAGGCTTAGGTTGGTGCCTGTCAGGCAGTAGCCTTAAGAGTCCCCAGAGCACTTAGCAGTGATACCCTTTGACTCAGCGATGAGTCTTCTAGAAATTGATCCACAGACGGACCCGGATATGGTTCAAATGAGAAAGCCCCTAGCATTCCCCTTCAAGGGAAAAAAATTGGAAGTGTCTTTAAAAAAGAACGAGGACTCTTCTTTTTTTGTTTTTAATTATTTTTTTAATGTTTATTCGTATTTGAGAGAGAGACCGAGCATGAGCAGGGCAGTGGTGGAGAGAGAGGGAGACACAGAATCCGAAGCCGACTCCGGGCTCTGAGCTGCTGGCACAGAGCCTGACGCGGGGCTTGAACTCACTGACCATGAGACCATGACCTGAGCTGAAGTGGGACACTCAACCAAGCCCCCCAGGCGTCCCTCTAGGGTTCTAATCCAGGCCGTACCACTTAAAAATTGTCATTCCAGTTATAATACTCTGAACAGAAAAATGTACGTACCCTAAGTATGTAGCTCAGTGAATATTCACAGATTGAATTCATTGATGTAACCAGCACCCAGATAAAAAATTCCAGTTTGTGCTCCAAACGGGGCCACGTCCCACAGTGTCCCCAACACTTGTTATGGTTAGTCTTTCTCATGTTAGCTTTTCTGGAGTGGGCGCATAGTGGTGTCATGTTTTAATTTGTATTTGTTGCTTTTATTTTATTTTTATTTTTTGGTTTATTTTTTTTGTTTTGAGAGAGACAGAGCCAGTGGGGGAGGGGCAGAGAGAGAGGGAGAGAGAGAGAATCCCATGCAGGCTATGCACTGTCAGCTCAGAGCCTGTGCGTTGTTGATTTTAATTTGCATTTCATTGGCCATTTGGAGATCCTCTTTTCTGAAGTGTCTGTTCAAGTGTTTTTCCCTAGTTGTCTTTTTGTTCTCAATGTATAGGGTTTTATAGATTCTGGAGAAGAGTCCTTTGTAGGGTTTATGTATTGCAGATCTCGTCACCTGCCCTGTGAGTTGTTTTTCATTTTCTGAATGGTGTCTTTTGATGATGGCGTCTTTTCATTTCAATGTTATCCAGTCTGTCATTGTTTTTTAATGTTTATTTTTGAAGACAGACAGAATGCGAGTGGGGAGGGGCAGAGAGAGGGGGAGGGGCAGAGAGAGAGGGAGATGCAGAACCCAAAGCAGGCTCTGAGCTGTCAGCGTAGAGCCCGATGCAGGGCCTGAACTCATGAGACCTGACCTGAAGTCAGATGCTTAACCGACTTAGCTACCCAGGCGCCCTGTCATAGTTTTTTAGAAGCTGTTTTTTAAAAAATGTTTATTTTGAGAGAAAGTGCGTGTGTGTGTGAGCAGGGGAGAGGGAGAGAGAGAGAGTCCTCAGTAGGCTCCATGCCACCAGCACAGATCAAGATCAAGATCAAGAGTCACATGCTCCATTGACTGAGCCAGCCAGGTAGCCCTGTCCTTTTCTTTTTATGATTGGCACTCTTTGGGTTCTGTTTAAGGAATTTTACTACTCTGAGGCCCATAAAGACATCCTATATTTTTTCGTAAAGATTTTTGCACTTAAAGCCGTAATTTATCAGAAATGGAGGTGTGTGTGCATGCATATACACGTGCGTGTGCAGGTGTGTGATGTGGGGTAGGGGTTAAGGTCATTTTCCTCTTAAGGGGCGCCTGGGGGGCTCAGTCCATTAAGCCTCTGACTTAGGCTCAGGTCACGATCTCACAGTGTGTGGGTTCGAACCCTGCGTCGGGCTCTGTGCTGACAGCTTGGAGCCTGGAGCCTGCTTCCGATTCTGTGTCTCCCTCTTTCTCTCTCTGCCCCTCCCCTGCTCACACTCTCTCAAAAACATAAATAAAATATTAGAACATACACACACAGATCGTGTCCTCTCAATACCACTTTTTAACTGTGTTGTACCTTGGAGGCGTGACCTCAGTTTCCCCACTGGTGAGGTGAGAAGAGTGGTTCTTGCTTCTCAGGGTGTCCGTGAGGGTGGCACACATTCAGTGCTTCGAGTAGTTCCAGGCAGAGTAGGGGCTCCGAGAAAGGGGAACGGTTGCCGTTATAATCGGTCGGTATTAGCTGTACACCTGGCTCTATGCCCAATACCTATGTGCGTCAGCACATGCTGTTGTTACCTAGGGGACGAGGTGTCTCTGAGGGATGGGACTGCTCGCCTGGGGCCGGTGGCACTCAGTGTCCGAGGTGGCCTCTGGACCCCGGCGTGCGGGGCTCCAGAGTTGGATGGGGGCGGGGCATTGGCTCAGATTTTCTGGATCCGGGCCCGAGCTCCCCTCCTGATCGCCACTCCCGCCCTCAGGTCGGCTACCAGATCCGCTTTGAGAGCACGCGGACGGCGGCCACCAAGATCGTGTTCCTGACGGTGGGGCTGCTCCTGAGGCAGATGCAGCAGGAGCCCAGCCTGCCCCAGTACCAGGTGCTGATTGTGGACGAAGTCCATGAGCGCCATCTGCACAACGACTTCCTGCTGGGCGTCCTGCGGCGCCTGTTGCCCCAGCGGCCTGACCTCAAGGTCGTCCTCATGTCGGCCACCATCAACATCTCGCTCTTCTCCAGCTACTTCGGCGGGGCGCCTGTGGTGCAGGTGCCAGGGAGGCTGTTCCCCATCACGGTCAGTGCCACCCCCACGTTCCCCAACCCCCCCACCCCCCGCCCGCCCTCCGGCCAACCCGGATTCATCCCGTCCCCTCTGTCCCGCTCAGACTCCCACCGTGCAGTTAAGGACAGTGTTGCTCACGCGCTCTCAAAGCTCCCATTTCCCGAACGCTCCCTGAGTGCTGCCCTGGGTGCCCATCGCGTGCTGCAGGGGACCGGAAGGGGGAAGGTCACAGGTCATCCCTCTCGTGTGACAGCCGTGCTGGTCCAGGCCGGCGGGCAGCTCTGTTCTGTGCGGTTGCTCGGGGACCCGGGCTTCTCTTTCCTCCTGTTCGCCCATCTCACGGGATGGGTTTTCTCCATCCATCTCCCGGCGGCTACTTCTGCCCTGGACTTTGCCCCATTTGCTCGGCGTATTGGCTGGGGCTTGCGGACACATGTCCTCAACAATCATAGGGAAGCTGGTGACAGCTGACATTGGCTGAGCCTGACCGCGTGCTCTGCCGCCGACACAGAAGAGCTCAGGGAGTGGCTTCCCGCCTGGCGTCTGGCGTCCCGTCGGCCCTTCAAGACGGTCTGCACCCGCTCTCTTTTTGTGTGTGGTTTTTTAAAAATTTTAACCGTTTATTTATTTTTGAGAGAGTGAGAGAGAAAGACCGTGAACAGGGGAGGGGCAGACAGAGAGGGAGACATAGAATCGGAAGCGGGCTCCAGGCTCTGAGCTGTCACCACAGAGCCCAACCCGGGGCTAGAACTCGTGAACCCCGAGATCATGACCGGAGCCCAAGTTGGCTGCCCAACCAGCTGAGCCCTCCAGACGCCCCCATCTCAGGTTGCGCTCCTGGCTCTGCCCTTTGAAACTCTGATGTTGTTGAAGTTTCCCTCCAGACCCGAAAGAATACACACACACCACGCGTAAAGCTCAACTGATTTTCCCAAATCACGTAGCCTGGATGACACGACCAGCACCTGGAAGCTTTCCAGTTACCTCGATGCTCTGCCCTTCGATGGCACCCTCCTCAGATTGACCTGGTTGGGGGTGCGGCCTGCCACCTGACTGATCCCTGGCGGCCGGGGCGGGCCGAGCGCTTGGGTGACTGGGTGCCCCCTGCCCGGGGTCTCTCCCCGCAGGTCGTGTACCAGCCACAGGAGGCCGAGCCGCCGGCGCCCAAGTCGGAGAAGCTGGACCCTCGGCCTTTCCTGAGGGTGCTGGAGGCCATCGACAACAAGTACCCGCCCGAGGAGCGGGGCGACCTGCTCGTCTTCCTCAGCGGCATGGCCGAGATCAGCGCGGTGCTCGAGGCGGCCCAGACCTACGCCTGCCGCACACAGCGCTGGGTGGTGCTGCCGCTGCACAGCGCCCTCTCGGTGGCGGACCAGGACAAGGTACGGCGGGGTGGGGCGGGCGGCGTCTGACCAGGTTGGGGGGGGAAGGAGGGTGTCCGGGATGTGATTCCACCAGGGCAGGGCTGCGGGCCCAGAGGGGTGCTCGCGCCATCCTGGAGGAGAGGGGAGTACACGCCAGGGCGAGCCTCCATGGGAGGCCCCGGAGCTGAGCGTTGAAACACCAGGAGGATTCTGGGTAGGAGAGGGAGGAAGGCCATCGGGGTGGGGGCGGGGGAGGCCCAACCTCCAGCAGAGGTGTGGAGGTGGGAATCGGCGAGCCTCTTGTGGGGAGGGGTGCCGGGAGGAGGCTTTTGGGTCACTCTGTCAGTTATTTGTTGCTGTGTGACAAATTACCTCCCCCCCAAACTTGGCCGTTTGCAGCAGTAAGTATCGGCCATCTGGCGTCGTCTCTGAAGGGCGGGGCCTGGGGAGAGGCGTAGGGCACTCTGGGCCCTCCCAGGAGCACAGGTCCCATGGTGGCTGGGGCCGCTGCCATCGGAGGGCTTGACTGGGGCTGGAAGGTCCCCTCCAAGATGGCTCGGGGGCTGTTGGCTGGGGGCCACAGTGCCCCTCCTGGCTCGCTGAGCGTTCTCCCAACACGGCCCCTCCCCAGGGGACCACAGCGGAAGCCGCAACGTCTTTTAGGGCCTCGCCTTGGAAGTCACAACCCTCGGTAGCCTGCCCGTTCGAGAACCTGGTCTGCTCTGTCCATGGCACAGGTTGAGGGTGTGAATCCCAGGAGGCGAGATGCATAGGGACCCACGTGGAGGCCGACCACCACCCTCACGTTGGTCGCATACCCTGAGTCCCTTCGGTCCCGCTCAGTTGTTTGCTGATTGAAGAAACAACCTGTGAGCGCCTCCTTACTGCTTTCCCTTGCACCTCAGCGGCTCCTTGGGACACACCGGGAGCCGCGATGTGGCTTCCCCTCAGTAGCTGTTGGGGGAAAGGGCAAGCAGCCGGTAATTTATAGGTGGTAGAGGAAGGCTCTGGATATGCGAGAGCACAGTCCTAGTGGATTCAGGGAAGCCTTCCTGGAGGAAGCAGTTTCCCAAAGTGAGACCCAAGAAAGCCCCAGTCTAGGAAGGGGGCAGGGGGAAGAGCGCCCCAGCTAATGCTGCTGCGTGCTGGCCGGAGTTCTGAGTTCCGCATGCGCCTTGCCTTGTCTAAATTGGTTTTTTAACCTTTATCCGTTTTTGAGAGACTAGTGAACGGGGGAGGGGCAGAGAGAGAGGGAGACACAGAATCAGAAACAGGCTCCAGGCTCCCAGCTGTGAGCACAGAGCCCAATGTGGGGCTTGAACTTACAGGCCTCGAGATCATGACCTGAGCCGAAGTCGGATGCTTAACCCATTAAGCCACCCAGGCGTCCTCCTCACCTTATCTAGCCCTCCCAGCGGCTGCGGCTGCCACTGTTATTACCCAGAACAGACGCGGATCCAGAGGCCAAGGCACCTGTGCAAAGTCACATGCGCGGCAGAGGCAGCTTTGGAACTGAGTGGTTTGGTACCGGAGCCCATGCTCTGAACCAGAGAGGACCAGGGAGTACAGAGTGGGAGGTTTTGGGAGTTGGTTTGTCTCTGGCTCAACTACTCAGTTCCACCGCTAGGGTAGGAAAGCAGCCATAGACTGACAGGAGAGGCTGTGCTGTGTTAACAGTTGATTTACAACAGGCAGGAGGCTGGATCGGGCCCCCAGGCCTAGTTGCTGACCCCCTCTTGACCACTGTGCTTGACTGTCCCTTGGGCGCAAGAAAAGTGCTCGTGCAAAGGGCCTGCGGTGGGTGAGGGAGAGGCAGGGCCGCTGGGAGACCAGGCTGTGATGCGGAAAGCAGGCCTAGACCACAGGGCTCCTAAGGGCCCAGTGTGGTGGCTGGGTTTCGCCCCGAGGGCACCTGGGAGCCACAGGAGGCTTCTGAGCGAGGTGGAGAGCAGTGCCAGCTTGCTTCAGCAGATCCCTCTGCTGTGTGTGATCCCGGACCAGAGAGCGGGGAGGAGGCCGGAGCAGGACCCGGGTGGGGAGGAAGGGCCCAGGCCAGGGCAGTGCTGTGGTTTTGGGGAGAGGGGAGTACATACATTCCATAAATGTTTGAGATGTGTGGGTGTGGCTGGCGGGGGAGGGGAGAAGGAACACCAGGACAGCCTAGGTTTCTGGCCCACGGGGCACGGTGGATGCTAAGCCACCTCCGAGATGGGGACTCGGGAGAGGGAGTGTCCCGTGGAAGCCGCAGAGGCTATTCTATACATCGCGGGTGGGTGTGAAGGGCCTGTGGGCCCATCCAGAGGGCGACAGAGAGGCCCTCCCCCCTCCCCGGTCAGGAGGGGCTGAGGTAGCCTGGGCTGTCACTGCCTCACCTTTGCCCAAAGGTGTTCGATGTGGCCCCCCCTGGAGTCCGGAAATGCATCCTCTCCACCAACATCGCTGAGACTTCAGTCACCATCGATGGGATACGTTTCGTAGTAGATTCTGGTAAGGGCTGCTCCCGGCCGCCACCCCCAGACCTAGAGGGAAGTGTGGGGTTCGGAGATGGGCGAACGTAGTGAAGGACCTCCAGACCGAAGCGGGGAGTAGTTGGCCTTCAGGGCTGCAGAGCAGTGGCAACATCATAATCCTCAGACATTCCAAACTTGTCCCTGCCTCGGGCCCTTTGCACTTACTGTTGTCCCCGCTGAGAGTGATCTTTCTCCACATGTCCGCAGGGCTCACTCCCTCATCTCACTGCAGGGCCTGTGTAAATGTCTCCCCATCAGAGAGACCCACCTCATCCACTTTTGTGATCTCCCTCTCCTCCTGCCGCCATGGTCTCCCTTACGAGTCACTGTTTTCCCTCAGAGTACGGGCATGATATTTTACATCCGTTGATCTGTTTAGTTTTTGCCTTCTGTTCTCTGGGAAATCAGCGTCACATAGTGGTGAGGAGTCACTGGAGCAGCCTGGCTGCGTGACCGGGGTCGTGCTTTACTGACGCCGTGTTCGTCAGTGTGCTCGTTGGTAAAATAGGCAGTAGTAGCAGAGCCTCCTTCAGGTTGTGAGGGTTAGAGTTTAAACATTTCAAAACACTTTTTAACGTTTATTCATTTTTGAAAAGGAGTACTGGAGTGCAAGCAGGGGAGGGGCAGGGAGGGGAGAGAGAGAATCCCAGGGTGGCTCTGTGCTGACGTCAGCACAGAGCCCAATGCTGGCCTCGAACCCACAAACCGTGAGATCGTGACCTGAGCCAAGAGTCAGATGCTCAACTGGCCGAGCCCCCCAGGCGCCCCTAGAAGCAGTGTTCGTTGAACACTGACATGCCGTTGCCTTCAGGGTGCCCCCCTCTCAGAGACGGGGAATCGATGCACTGTGTTCTGTTCAGCCCGTGAGGGTGGGGACTTTGTTCACGGCTACGCCCGGCCCGTGCCCGGCCCCTGGCAGGTGCTCACTAATACCGGGTGGATGGCTGGGCTTCCGAGGGCACAGAGGCTGGGACAGGAAGAAGACACAAAGGGTAGGTCAACGACACGTCAGGGTCGCGGCCACAGTGAGCTCTGGGTCGGTGCTGATGGAGTAAAGGAGGAAGCGCGGGTGTCCGGGAGCCGGTGGCAAGGTGGAGGGCCCGCACGGCCACCGCACACACAGTGTCCCCCCTTTCCCACCCCTCCCCCCAGGGAAGGTGAAGGAGATGGGCTATGACCCCCAGGCCAAGCTGCAGCGGCTGCAAGAGTTCTGGATCAGTCAGGCCAGCGCCGAGCAGCGCAAGGGCCGGGCGGGCCGCACGGGCCCCGGCGTCTGCTTCCGCCTCTACGCCGAATCGGACTATGATGCCTTCGCCCCCTACCCTGTCCCCGAGATCCGGAGGGTGGCCCTGGACGCGCTGGTGCTGCAGGTGAGGCGCGGGCCAGGAGGAGCCTGGGGGGACCCTGACGGGACCGGTGCCAGAGTTTCGGAGCAGGAAGGGCAGGGCTGGCTGGGCTGTGGAGGGGGGCTCTTCCCTTCCAAGTGTGTGTGGGGGGGTTGCCCCCCCTGGATCTACAGGCTCATGGGAGAAACCTCGTGATGCCATTGGGAGAGCTTTCAGCTGTCAAAGAAAACCCATCAACAGGTGGCCTGTAAAATGGGGGTATCGCCACATGTTTTATGTCACGACTCTTAATTAGTGAGCTTTGATTGGATTAGGCTGCTGGATGCAGTGGGCGTGATCACGGAGTGGCCAGGGTCACAGAGGTGGAGTTCTCGGGTGGGGTGGGGGGCAGTTTTATGTGAGAGGATCCACGCCCCCTCCCTGTGCTCCTCCACCATCATCCTGCTGGTGAGGGTGAGGGCGTGGGAGGGTTTGCGGGTCCCTCTGTCCCCCTTGCCCTGGTGAGCGCCGCGACCTGTGGCCACACCTCACCTGGGGACCCTGGCCAGCATAGGCTCTGTGGTCCGCAGAAGACGAAAAGCTGAGCGAGGTGGGGAGGGCGGATGGCTTCCACAGCAGGTCCCCCCCAGGAGTGGCCAGTGGCACAGGCCACTCCCCTTTCTGTGCATGATGCACTATGATAGTTTCTTTTTCATTTCATTTTTTAAATTTATTATTTAAAAATTTTTTTTAATGTTTATCTTTGAGAGAGAGAGAGAGCATGAGGGGGGAGCGGGGGCAGACAGGGAGACACAGGATCCAAAACAGGCTCCAGGCTCCGAGCTGTCAGCACAGAGCTGGATGCAGGGCTCGAACCCACGAACTATGAGCTCATAACCTGAGCTGAAGTCAGAAGCTTGACTGAGCCCCCCAGGCGCCCCTAATTTAAAGTTTTGTGTTTTTTTTTAATCTTTTTTAAAATTTATTTCTAGGAGAGAGAGAGACAGCGTGAGCAGGGGAGGGTCAGAGAGAGAGGGAGTCACAGACTGAAACAGGCTCCAGGCTCTGAGCTGGCAGTCAGCACAGAACCCGACGCGGGGCTCGAACCCTCGAACCGCGAGATCATGACCTAAGCGAAAGTCGGACGCTTAACCGACTAAGCCACCCAGGTGCCCCTAATTTAAAGGTTTTTAAATGAGAACTGAGTGTTGTCCACGCGTTATCAAGGTTTGGGGAGCAGGGGGGAAGGTGGACAGGCTGGTTGCCGGGTGGGTGTCCCAGAGCTTGTATTGCACCCTGCGCCCCGGAAGAGGCCCAGGCGAGCAGGTCACCTCTTTGGGAGGCTGACCGAGCCCCCCAGGCCCTCTGAGCTTTCCTCGTCCTCTCCCACGGCCACGCGAGCCTCCGTGCCAGCCTATCCCTCACCTGCTTCCTAGAGTGGTTGACGGTTTACGGCTTGTCAGGCCCGGCGGCTGGCGGGTGTTTCGCATCAATGTCCCCACAGCCTACCGCCCCCTGGGCTGCTGAATTAGGGTTCTTTGGTCCACGGCGAGAGAAACCCAGCTCAAGCCACCGTATGCAGGAGAGGGGATTTCACGAGGTGCCGCATCCTTCGGGGTCGGGGGAGGTCTGGCTTGGGAACGATTAAGGACTCCTCTGTCCGCTGTTGCGGGCTCACCTCTGGGCGCCCTCGCTGGACAAGTGGCCCAGCAGCTCCGGGCTTCCACACTGGCCCTTCACGACCAGAGAGGATGATGGCTGGACCTCCCTCTGTCAGCCTCGGTGGGCAGAGTCCTGGGGAGGATCCCGATGGGACCTGCTCAGGGCACGTGCTCCCTCTTCGCCGGTTGCTGTCGAGGGGCTAAGAACCCCACATGGGTCTAGCTCAGGGCACATGGCTGGCTCTGTGGCCAGGGTCTCGGAGAAGACCGCATTGGGTCCACAGACAGACAGTGTGATGGGCCTTGACATTGAGAGTTTTGAGGTATTAGGAGCTTGTGATCCATGAGCCCCCCTGACAGTGCCCCACAGTGGCTCCTGCATCCCTGTTCCCGGGGGACTCCGCTGTCATTCCAGATGAAGAGCATGAGCGTGGGGGACCCGCGAACCTTCCCCTTCATCGAGCCCCCACCACCGGCCAGCCTGGAAACGGCCATCCTCTACCTCCGGGACCAGGGCGCCCTGGACAGCTCAGAGGCCCTCACCCCCATCGGCTCTCTGCTGGCCCAGCTTCCTGTGGACGTCGTAATCGGTGAGGACCTCCTCTGGGGGCGATCACGCAGGGCCCCCGAGCGGCCGGGGGACCGCTCACGCTCTGGGTGACCCGTAGGCAAGTGCGTTCCTTCACAGGTCTCCGTGCCTGGTTCTGTGCTGGGCCCCGGGAGTTCAGGAGGCCACGGACGGGCACCCCTCCTCCACACAGCCTGTCCCCAGCTCCACCCCGGTGTCCTCTCTGCGGGTGTCATAAGGGTGTCAGTACCTCCTACCTCTTCCTGCTCGTTTCTGAGAAGTTCGTGACCGAGGTTCGTGGTCTGATTCTTGTGACTCAGCGACGTTGCTTGTGGCCCACGGACCATCCCCCGGCAGAGCATGGCTCTTCGTGGCGCCATTTTCAACAGAATCCCCTGCTTGTGTTCATGTCAGGAAGGTCCCCATCACTGCCACACCCTGGGGCTGTGGCGGGGACGCCGGGCTGCATACAAGCGACCCCGAGGACCTCTCGTGGTTGGGAAGCTGGTTCTTATCATTTGTTTTAGGAGACGGGCCGAGAGCAGGGGAATCAGACCTGAGAAGAAAGGGAATGTTCCGAGAGCTCTGGTTGTGTCTCAGTGAAAGGCTTTACGGGCCTTCTGTGGTTTCATGCTCACCTGGTGAGGGGAGGGCCTCCAGTCACCTGCTCTGTGGTGGGGGAGTTGACGCTTGGCCAGGGACAGAGGTACACGCTCCGGGGCACGGAACAAGGCAGTAGGGCCTGGATTTGATCACGCACTTGCACAGGGTCACGCGGTTGGCAGAGCCGGGAGGTGCTCCCCAGCCACACCGCCCTGTGGGGCAGGAGGTGCAGATAACCCTGGGCCCGGTGGCTCCATCGCCGTTCTCACTCTGTGCCGGCCGGAGCACCGCGTGTTTCACAGGACCATGGTTCAGTCTCCTGGCAGGCAGATGGGCTGGGCCCATTTCCCAGACGGGGAAATGGAGGCACAGAGAAGTAGAGTGGCTCGTCTCAGGGACAGAGCTACAGGGTTCTGGGACAGCCTCGTTTTATTGCCCACCTGCATTGTACAAGGCTAGACGTGTTACTGGAACTTTCCAGAAAGGCGGCCCAGGGGAATGGTGAGGGTGTCAGATGCATGATATGCAGGCCACTGACTGTGGGGCCAGAGCAGGGAAGGGCTCGGTTCCTGCTGAAGAGCACTCTCTACCCCCCTTCCCCCGCCCCCATCATCTCCACCTTGCGTGAAACGAGGATGGCAGGGCAGGGTTCATCCTGAGGTGGCACATGGAGCCCGTGCTGTGCCAGGCAGGCCGTTTACCGCTCGCGTGGACTCCCATCCTAGAGGGAGGAGAGGGATACCGTGGCGGGGAGGCAGAGTGTGTGCCAGGAAGGGAAATAAAGCTAGGAGGGGGCGGGGTGCAGGGGAGCCAGTTGTAGGGAGGAGAGCCGGGTGGGCGGGGCCGCTAGTAGCAGCTACCCCTTCGTGCCCCCCTCGTGCCCCAGGAGGCGGGAACTGCAGTGACCTCCAGCCTACACCTGGGGAAACTGAGGCCTCACCCAGGCTCACATGACCGCAGAGCACAGAGTGTGGACTTGATCCTGTCCGGCTCCCGGGGCCCCTTGTGGGCAAGATGGAGAGGGGCTGGGGCAGGATGTGGGGGGCCCAGGAGGCTCAGCTCGGCGTCCCCCCACCCCCAGGGAAGATGCTGATCCTTGGCTCCATGTTCCACCTGGCGGAGCCCGTGCTCACCATCGCGGCTGCGCTCAGTGTCCAGTCGCCCTTCACCCGCAGCGCCCAGAGCAAGCCTGAGAGTGCGGGAGCGCGGCGGCCCCTGGACAGTGACCACGGCGACCCCTTCACGCTCTTCAACGTCTTCAATGCCTGGGTGCAGGTGAGGCTGGGGGTGGCGTCATCCCTGAGTGTGTCATTCTGCCCAGGGTCCGGGGAGGCCCGCTGCGCCAGGGAGGGCCACTGTGCCCTCTGCAGGCGGGACCGGCCCCTGTGCCCACCACTCATTCCGGGGGGCGTGGGGCCAGCACGTGCTGGGTCCCCTCCTCGAGGAGAGGCTGGGGTTCCTAAAGCACTGAACGGACCCACTACCCACTGGACAGAGCCCACACCCTTCGGGGGTACCTGTATATCTAACATGTGCTCCCCGAGCCCGTGCTGTGTGCCTGGCCCCGTGCTGGGCAGTGCTGGGGACCCAGTCGTGGCTGAAACCGCCTGGCCCTGCTCTCCTGGGTCTCACAGGCCAGTGCAGGGAGGCAGACTTAGACAGTGACCACTCAGTACGGGCTGTGATGAGGAGTCCAAAGAGCTGAGAGAGAGAGAGAGCCCAGAGGGTTATGTCTGACCTGGTGTGGCCTGGGAGGGCTTCCTGCAGGAGGGGGCAGAGGGTCTGAGACGTGGAAGGAGGAGGAGAGCAGGTGTCCCTGAGGGCGCCGTGACGGATCTCCACCTGCCTCATATTCTGCCAGGGGGCTGCTGTTTGGGCCCACGCTGGGGGCGTCTGGGCAGTGGGTCAGCCCCCTCCTCATCCCCCAGCTGGACAGGCCTGGACGCCCTGGTCTCTGATTTGCACCAGGTGAAATCTGAACGGAGCAGGAGCTCACGCAGGTGGTGCCGCCATCGTGGCATAGAGGAGCATCGGCTGTACGAGATGGCCAACGTACGGCGCCAGTTCAAGGTGAGGCTCGGGGCCGGGGGTGGGGGCCAGGAACAGACCTGGCGAGGCCGGGGGGAGGGTGCAGAGTGAGTGCGTGTGAGCACGTGCCATGGCACAACCTTTCTTCTCTGATGCGCTGGGGTCCCGCCCGCACCCACCCATCCCCCTCCCCCATCACACCCTCAGATGTCATGTGCCCTGGGTGGCTCAAAGGGGTAGAAATCCAGGAGGGCTTCCTGTAGAAGTGGCCAGGGTTAGCAGTCACGTGCTACCTCCTCATGAGGAACCACACCACCTGGATCAGGGGTGCCCAGCTGGTCACGCGGGCTGAGCTCTGAGAGGCAGCGTGGGGTGATGGGCGGGGCCCCCGCGTGCATGTCCTGATGGTGGATCCCTGCGCCATGCTGCTCGGAGCCTCCGCTCTCAGTGAGGAAATGGGGACGATGGGAACAGCCGTCCTGGGGGGATTAAGTGAGTTAATCCACGTAGAGCGTTTAGAACAGGGCCAGGCGCACAGGTGGGGCGATACGAGCCTTGGCCACATTTGTGACGTGGATCTGCAGCCTGCCTCTGTCCACGGGTGCCTCGCCACGCCTTCCAGTGGCCATGCGGCTGCCGTGGGGACAAGTAACCCCCTCCTTGTGGTTGAACTTGGGCATGTGGAGGCCCAGCGTGGGTGTCCTGGGCCCGGCGTGCACTTGCTGGTGTCCCCGTAGTGGGCACCGCTGGCGTCCTGATGGCTCTCAGCACCCCCAGCCTCACCGGCTTCTAGAGCAGAGGCTCCGCTCTCGCGGGCGCGCAGACCCCCAGGGGGCAGCGGAAGGCGCGGTCCTCATGTCTGTCACACACCCACGTGGCGCCCCCGATGCAGAGGGGTCGCGGGGGACAGGCCCCAGTCCGAGCCCATGTCCCTGCCCTGCGTGCCTCACGCGGCCCCGGCCGCCCCCAGGAGCTGCTGGAGGACCACGGGCTGCTGGCCAGGGCCCACACCTCACAGCCAGGGGACAGCCACAGCCGGCTGCAGCGGCGCCGGGAGCGCCGGGCCCTGCACCGGCTGAAGCGCCAACACGAGGAGGGCGGGGGACGCGGCCGCAAGGTGCTGCGGCTGCAGGATGACGCAGGCGGCTACTCCAGCGAAGAGGACCCGGGCGCCAGCGACAGTGTGGACATCCAGGTGGGAGCCCGGGGCGGCCTGGGCGCACTTGAGCGGGGGTGGGGGGTGGGGGGGAGGTGCTTCCCTCCCTCAGGAGCCCGCCACCGCTGTGCGCGGCACCCCTGGCTCCGCGTGTCCTAGCACGAACTGCGTGGGTATTGGTGTGGGCCCCCTAGGAACCCTGCCCTGCAACATTCCCTCCAGGATGTCAAGTTCAAGCTGCGGCACAGCCTGGATCAGCTGCAGGCGGCCGCCACCGCGGCCCAGGACCTGACGCGCGACCAGGTGGCCCTGCTCAAGCTGGTGCTGGGCCGGGGCCTCTACCCCCAGTTCGCCTTCCCGGACCCGTTCAACAGCAGCCGGAAGGACTCGGACCAGGTGGGTCTCCTCGTGCTCACCGGGCCGGCGGGGTTTTGTCCCTCAGCACGCCCTCCCTTCCCTGCCCCGTGCTGGGGACGCAGCAGTTATGGGAACGGCCCTGGCCCTGCTGCAGGCCAGCGTGTGGGGGCAGACCCGTGCCCAGATGTCCCAGGGTGCTGGCGGTTGGGATCGGGGGACATGGGGGAGTTCCTGGCCAGCCTGGGCCGCGGTCAGGGAAAGCTTCCTGGAGGAGGAGACTTCAGAGGGGACACACGGCTGGGGGAATCTGGCCAAGGGCATGGAGGAAAAGGGTTCTGGGCAGCGAGAGAGTAGGTCCGAGCACCTCTGTCCCCTGGCAGATTTTCCACACCCAGTCCAAGCAGGGTACTGTGCCGCACCCCACTTCCGTCTTCGCCAGCACCTCGGAGGTACTGCACTCGCAGGAGCAAGAGGCTGGGGGCGCCGCAGGGAGCCGAGGTACCGTGAGTCCAGGTGGGGAGGGGCCGACCCCTTGGGGTGTGAGGGGCGGGGCAGGGACGGTGACCTCAGGGTGGCCCTCACTATTCGCAGTTACCCCCTTCTCCCCTCACACTCTGCCTTTGCTGGGGTTACTGACGCGGAACCTGCAGGCACGGAGGTCCCAAGGGCCAGACCTCCCTGGGTGACTTTGGCAAATCCCCGGCCACGCTGAGCCCCGCCCTCCTGACCGAGGGCTGCAGGGGTGGCGGATGCGGCTCTGAGGCCACTCCTCGGGCCAGAGCCTTTCGTGAGTAGGGGGGACCCATCCTGTGAGCTCTGTGAGCCCCCCAGGCTCAGTCCTGCCCGGGGGCGCCACAGGCCCCGTGGGGAAAGTCGCAGCGTTCTCGGACTAGCTGTGTCAGCAGGGCCGGGCCGGGGCCCTCCAGAACGTTCGGTGCAGAACCCACGGTCTCTGGGTGGCTGCGGTATGGCCACGCGCCCCGTGTGAGCTCTGGGACACAACGGTCTCTCCCCGTGTTTGTGAGTAAAGTACCGTGAGGTAGGACACCGTGTCCCCCTGAAGGGTCAGGGTGAGAACGGGACACATTTAAGACAGAAGTTGCAACTTGTCTCAAGCCTTTCACTGCCGGTAAATCCCTGGCCCCTTAACCTTCTTTCTGCTCTATTGTTTTTCTTCTTTGTTTTTTAATTTTGAAAATTCCAGACGTCTTCCAAGTGGAGAGTAGGACCGACCCTCCGTACCTTCCTCCGGCCCCCGCGGCCACCCTGTGCGCTGTGTCTTACGTCACCTCCTGTTTTTCTCCTTTCTGTTGGATGTAGAGCAGATCCCAGATGTCGTGTCATTTAGAAACGCCTAAAACGCTACAGGCTGATTTTTTGCAGTACTTCGATGCCGCTATCGCTTCTAATGAAATTAGCAGTATTTCTTTAAAAACCAAAACCAAAAACCAGTATTGCTTAATATCTAATAATGAATAGTGAAAGTCATATTCATTATGACAAGTATTTACATATAAGTCACACTCTATCGCTACTCATCTGAGCTTATATATATATATATGTATACATAGACACACGTATTTTTTAAGTTTAATTTTTGGCTTACCTGGGCGGCTCAGTTAAGCATCTGACTCTTGGTTTTGGCCCAGGTCATGATCTCACGGTATGTGGATTCGAGCCCTGCAACCGGGTCTGCACTGACGGTGTGGAGCCTGCTTGGGATTCTCTCCCTCCCCCTCTCTGCCCCTCCCCACTCATGCTCTCTTTCTCTCCTTCGCTAAATAAATAATTAAAAAAAATTTTTTTAAATGTTTATTCACTTTTTGAGAGACAGAGCATGAGCAGGGGAGGGTCAGAGAGAGAGGGAGACACGGAATCTGAAACAAGCTCCAGGCTCTGAGCTAGCTGTCAGCACAGAGCCCAGTGCGGGGCTCGAACCCATGAACTGTGAGATCATGACCTGAGCCGAAGTCGGACGCTTAACCGACTGAGCCACCCAGGCGCCCCAGTAAATAAGTTTTAAGAGTTTATTTATTTTTGAGAGACAGAGCAGGAGTGGGGAGAGGATGAGGGAGACAGAGAACCCCAAGCAGGCTCCTTGCTGTCACCACAGAGCCCAACGTGGGGCTCGATCCCACAAACTGTGACATTATGACTGAGCTGAGATCCAGAGTCGGACCCTTAACTGACCTAGCCCCCCAGGCGCTCTGCATGAATGTGTGTTTTACACGGATGTGTAAATGCCCTGGTGGGACGGCCACCCCTGGGAACGGACCCATATGGGGTGGGGGGCCATGGCTGGGAGATGGGGTAGCAGGGGTGCCCTGAGCTGTCGTCCTGACCATTGCAGGTGACAAGGACCAGATGAGCAGCAGGCACCAGCTCCTCAGCTTCGTCTCTCTGCTGGAGACCAACAAGGCCTACCTGGTGAACTGCGTCCGCATCCCAGCTCTCCAGGTGCGTCCCGGGGTGTGGCGACTGTGTCCCGGTCGCCGGGGCAGGGGTGTCCCCAGGGCAGGAGGTGGGGGCTGGGCCTGCGAGTCACCTTCCCTCAGCACTTGCTGCACCTGCTGCATGTCGGGAACAGCGGATGGCGGTAAGGACTGTAAAGCATCGCATGCTGTGTTTGCGGGTGAGAAGTACTTGGGGCAAATGAGAAGAATAGGGTAAGGGGATTGGGGAGGGGCGGGTTGAGGGCGGGGGACAGGCTGTAGTAGGAAATAAGGTGAGCAGGGAAGGACCCGTGGGATACTTTGGGAGAAGAGTTTCGTAGAGGAAACAGCAAGTGCAAAGGCCCTGAGGCACACACAGGCCCCACACAGGGAACAGCTGGACCAGCATTGGTGAAGGGGAGAATGGCTGGAGATGAGGTCAGAGGAGTAGGAGAGACTGGGGCCGCCAGCCCGGGGAAGGTCGGGACAGATCTGGGTCAGGGCCTGCTGGGCGGAAGCAGGGAGCCCCAGCAAGGAAGTGACTGTTCCATCCAGGTGGGGGAGGGTGGCAGCGGAGGACTCGCTTAGGCTGCAGACAGATTCGCCTGTGTGTCTGCATCCTGGAAGCGGGAGCCCTGGCAGTCTTAGCGGTCACGGCCCGTGAGTTCTGCGTGTCTCCCTGCGGTTCGAGGGCTGCCGTGATTCTCGCTTTGTGGGGGAGAAGACAAGCCCCAGGGAGTGAGGGGGACACTGCCATTTCTACCCGCCCCGTGACAGCTCACTCGGACCTGCCCAGTCACACGTTTGCTCAGACATTTCTTGAGCGGGTGCCTCGCACAGGGCGCCAATTCCTGTCCTGGGTGCCGGGGGTGCCGTCGCGATCAGAATCCGCACAACTCCTGGGCCCCTGTATGCATGGGGGAGGCAGACGCCAAACAGAAACACAAATAAATAGAAACGGTAACACCGGATTCTCCTCGCGGCTGGAGAGAAAGAACAAAGCAGTGCAGGGACAGAGTGGTGGCGGTTAGTAGACTCAGGGAGGAGGCAAACCTTTACTAGCCAAGGGTGCTGCCTGGTCAGGGCCTCTCCTCTGTAGGATTATTGGTTTCTTTTCTTTTCTTTTCTTTTCTTTTCTTTTCTTTTCTTTTCTTTTCTTTTCTTTTCTTTTCTTTTCTTTTCTTTTCTTTTCTTTCTTTCCTTTCCTTTTCTTTCTTTTCTTTCTTTTCTTTCTTTCTTTCTCTCTCTTTCTCTCTCTCTTTCTTTTCTTTCTTTCAGTGCTTATTTATTTTTGAGAGAGCGAGAGCAAGCATGAGTGGGGGAGGGGCAGAGAGAGAGGGAGACACAGAATCTGAAACAGGCTCCAGGCTCTGAGCTGTCAGCACAGAACATGACGCGGGGCTCAGACTCACAAACCACGAGATCATGACCTGAGCTAAAGTCAGACACTTAACCGACTGAGCCCCCCAGCCAGCACCCCTCCCCCTGCCCGTACCATTAGTTTCTGATGGTGAATTTTAAACACACACACAAGATAGCAGACAGAGCTCTCCTGTTCCATCACTGAGCCCCCAAACCGTTGACCATGGCCGGACCTGCTTGCACCCGGCCCACCCGCCCCGTAGCATTTTCCCCATACGTGGCCATGGCCGTGACCGCTCTCAAATGGGAAGTTGGAAGGAGCAAACAGTGAACACGTGACGTTCCTGCTCACGAGAGCCTACACACAGCCTCCTGTCTTTTTGCCTTATCATAGATCTGTCCCTCTGTCCACCCGTCAGTCTGCTCTTTAATTGGCTTTTCTTTTTCGTTCTCCTGATGCATTTTAAAGACAGTTGCTGGGGGGACCCGGGAGGCTCAGACGGTTGAGCAGCTGACTCTTGGCTTCGGCTCAGGTTGTGATCTCACGGTTCAGGGGATTGAGCCCCTCGTTGGGTTCTGCGCTGACGGCACAGAGCCTGCTTGGGATCGTCTCTGTCTCTCTGCCCCTTCGTCTCTCTCTCTCTCTCTTTCAAAGTAAATGAGTAAACATGAAAAACAGTTACAGGGTAAATTGCTGGCGTCGGTACTTTTCAGCCTTAAACGCTTCCACATCCGTCCCGTTAACTGGGACCCGATACGTGTTTATATGTGTCGAGGGTGAAGCTGGTGCAGAGCGACAGGTGCACACGGCAGGTGCACTGAGAAGTGTCGACAGAGGCATCCGTGCGTGTAGGCTCCACCCCGTGGGGACGCGCGTCTCCCTCGGCCATCAGCCTCTGACGCACGATGGCGGCCCTGGCCCCTTAGAACGAATTGCAGTTTCCTCTTTGATGTCAGTCCTTCTGTTTTCCCAAGTAGAACGTCCACTCCGTGGGCGCGGGGACTCTCGTTCACAGCGGAACCTGGAAGGGTGCCTGGCACAGAGTAGGCGAGCGGCATGTGGACGCCCCCTGTCCCCTGTCCTCCCTTTCAGTCCCTCTTGCTGTTCAGCCGGTCCCTGGACACCAACGGGGACTGCTCGCGCCTGGTGGCTGACGGCTGGCTGGAGCTCCAGCTTGCGGACAGTGAGAGCGCGGCCCGGCTCCTGGCGGCTTCCGTGCGGCTCCGTGCCCGCTGGGAAAGTGCACTGGACCGGCAGCTGGCGCGTCAGGCCCAGCGGCGGCTGCCGGAGGTGGACCGAGAAGAAGAAGAGGAGGAGGAGGATCCCGTCGCCCGCAAGGAGGTGGCCCACCTGAGCAGGGAGCTGCTGAAGTTCACGGCATCCAAGGTACCTGCCCACGGGGCGGCACCCCCGCCTTGGCCAGAGGGCTGCCCGCCCCACGGATCCAGAGTCCAGAGGGCCTGGCTTCCTGCTCATTCCGGGGTCACACCTTTGTGGGTTTCTAAACCAGACAAGTTGAGGACAAGGGCAAGGTCTCAAGGCTGGTGAGGGGTGGAGCCGGGATTTGACCCCAGGAGCCTGGCTCCAGAGGCCCCGCCCCCATTGGCCCCTGCAGGCTCGAATTCAGCAGAGGTTTCCCGGCGTGTGTTACTCCTCGTTAGCGGTTAAAGGCGCACGGGACAAGCGAGGGAAGCTGTACGCAGCTGTCCGTTCACGGGGGTCTGGGAAGAATTGGGCCGAGCGGATTTGAGTTCAGTCCCCCACCCCTTAAGCAGATAGTTGCGAATTGCTCCTGATTCTACTGCGTGCGGATGGGGTGGAGACGTTATTTGAGCCAGGGTGACTTTCTGGAGGAGCTGCAGGCCCAGGGAGCCAGGGCCAGGGGAACAGATCGACATGCTGGGCGAGGACAGGCAAGGTGGCCCATGGAAGGTCCGGATGTGGTCCCCCAGGGAGCAGAGAAGGGGCCTCGGGCATCGGGCGTGTTTCAGACAAGCCCTTGGTCGGGAGTGTCCGAGACCACGTTGTGATTGGACTTAGCAACTGGCCTTGTGACTGAACCATCCAGGGTCGGGTTTCAGGTACAGCTCGATCCGGGTGCCCTAACAATGTCTCCCTGAGTCTGTCTCCCCTCTTTCCTGTCTTCCCGCCCCCAGGTCCCCTACAGCCTCCGGCGGCTCACGGGGCTGGAAGTCCAAAACCTCTATGTGGGGCCCCAGACCATCACAGCTGCGCCCAGTCTCCCTGGCCTCTTCGGGAGCTGCACCTTGTCCCCCCACCCCACCAAAGGGGGCTACGCCGTCACTGACTTCCTCACCTACAACTGCCTCACAGTAAGCGTGGACCCCACCTTGGCCCCTCACCGCTTCCCCCCTGCCACGAAGATGGGATTCAAGGAAGTCTTCGCCTCCCCACCAATCACGCCCCCACTTCGTGCATGGATTCGGTTTCAGGAGGGAGGGCCCCCCCGCCAGCCCCGGGGGATTCTGGGACGGGTCCCAGGCTGGTGGCGGCGAGCTGCCAGGGGGCCGCATCCCACCGCAGCCTTTCTTCCCCAGAGCGACACGGACCTGTACAGCGACTGTCTCCGTACCTTCTGGACCTGCCCCCACTGCGGCCTGCACACGCCGCTGACGCCCCTGGAGCGCATCGCGCACGAGAACACCTGCCCCAAGGCCCCGCAGGACAGTCCCCCAGGTGAGGGTGTGGGGGTGCTGGGCACCGTGTCCCCCCCCCCTCGCCCCAAGGCTGTTTCCCGTGGGCCCGGGCGTTTGCTTGCTGGAGGTCTGGGGCCCCATGGCTGTAGTCCTGGTCGGTGCCACCACAGGCTTTGTCCCGGAGACCCCGAGCCGGGGGGGGGGGGGGGGGGGGGGGCGGGGAGCGAGGGCCTTCACCCCCACCTCTCCCATTTCCTTGTGTCCGGCTCTCTGTGGTGCTGACCTCGATCTGCCTCTCTCCCTCTCCCTCCCTCCCTCCCTCTCCTTCCCTCCCTCTTTCTCCCTTCCTCTCTCTCTCTCTCCCTCTTTTCTTTTCTTCCCTCTCCTGTGTCTCTTGTTCTCTTCTCTGTCCTGCTGTCTCTGTCTCAGCCACACCCACCCTCTTGTCACCCCTGGGGACACCACAGTGGCCAGGCCCCAGCACTGTGCACCGCACTGGTCCCCCCCCCACCCCAGGGCTCTGTCTCCTCCTTCCCCATCTCTCGCCGCGCGGGACGCAGTAAAGACTTGCCTGTGTGCGTGTATGAACTGAGGGAGGCTCCCCCGCAGGAGGCCCAGCCAGATTCCCCGGGCGGGGGGAAGCCTGGGCCCTGCAGGTGCCTGCACTTTGGGCTGGGAGCCACTGTGGAGCTCCCCCCACAGCCTCTCCCCCCCTCCCCCAGGGGCCGAGGAGGCCGCCCCCGAGCCCCTCCCGAAGGCGACTTCCGTCCTGCAGAAGCCCTATCACTGCGAGGCCTGTGGGAAGGACTTCCTGTTCACACCCACGGAGCTGCTGCGGCACCGGAGGCAGCATGTGTGAGCCCGGCCGTCGGGAGGGGACAGGGACTCCCGTCCAAGCGCGCCGCCTCCGCCCGGGGCTGTGAGGTCCGGCCCGGCCCCGTCACAGAGGGGAGCGAAGTGAATAAAGTCTCCTGTGCTGACTCTGACCCCTGGGCCTGCTCCCGCCCGTCTGGAAAGTGGCAGCGGCCCCTTGTCCTCCCCCACATGTGGCCCCCCTGCTTCCCGCTGCCCTGGGCCAGCCGCGGTGTCCTGGGGCGGGGCGACGGGTGAGACCAAGCAGGGACTCCGGATCCCAGGCTTCCCGTGGCTGCTGCTGTCTCCTGTCCCCAGGGAGGCCTGCATGTCCGTCTACACGGTCAGAGAGCTGGGCCCGGTGGGGGTTGGGGGTCAGCGCTGACGTGGGCCCATGTCCCTCCCAGCCACCAGGGCCATTCCTGCTGCGGGGTCCATGACGGCTCTCACTTGTCCCCTGGGGCCCCTGCCCCCACCCCGCCACACACATGAGAACGATTGGGAGATGTGGCGAACCGCTTGACTCTGGTAAATTCTGCGGCTCTGTTGAAAGGGCAGAACATCCCAAAAAATGCAGACAGACTGCTGGGGCACCTGAGTGGCTCGCTCGGTTGAGTGTCCAACTTCAGCTCAGGTCCTGATCTCAGGGTTGGTGAGTTCGAGCCCCGCTGTCACACAGAGCCCACTTCAGATCCTCTGTCTCCCTCTTTCTCTGCCCTTCACTCGCTCTCACTCTCAAAAATAAATAAGCATTAAAAAGTTTTTTTAAAAAGGAAAGCAAACTACAGTATCCCATACGAGCAGCCACCAAATCCTTAGTAAAAGTGTAGCGACTCCGTGTCAGCGGTTCATAAAAAGCACAGTAAAGTACATCGTGGCCACGTGGGGTTTAGTGCAGGCAGCAGCGCTACTGTAACATTTGAAAGCCAATCAATGTGGTTCACCTGGTAAAACACAAAGTGCACAGGACAAATTTCAACACCCCGTGGCCTTGTGTAAACCCCTCCACCTCTCTGCTCAACTCCTGATTTCTTCTCTGACAACGCGTTCAAACTTTTCCCCACAGGCTTCATCGCCAGAGTGTAACAGCAATGCACGGTTGTGGGGGGCAGGGGTCGAAGCCTAAACTGAAGCCTCTGTGGGTGTTTTAAGCAGGAAGGGATTTAATCCGGGCGGGGGGTGTGGATCGGATATTTACAACACCGTGGGAGTCTGGGCTGGCCCTCAGGAGTGACCCCAGGACGATAGCACAGAACCCGCCAAGGCCAGGAACTCTGGGTTCAGGGACGCCCAGTCCTGGCCGTGACCCAGGGGTCTACTCTGTCGCCCACGTGTCTGGAGGCTCCACCCACTGGCGCAAGCTCTCTCCGAAATGTGGCCGCCGGGCACTTGGGGGTCAGCTGGGAGACCAGTCGCCGTCCCCGGGCTCTGCTGCGAGGGGTGCGGAGGTCCCCCGGGCCCACGTGGCGTCTCCCACAGTGAGGAGCCCCGGAGGCCTTGAAGAAGGTACAGAAAAGCGATGTAGGGAAGGAGGGAAGAATCCACCATGATCTGCCTTCCGGGGGCACGTTCTCCACATGCCTTTCTCTGCGCACGCGTCTCCAGACATTTTTAAACTGGTCAGGTCCTGCTGTTCCCTTGGCCCATTTAACACTCTCTG
The DNA here is from genome assembly GCF_003009895.1 of Hyaena hyaena. Classification (NCBI taxonomy): domain Eukaryota; kingdom Metazoa; phylum Chordata; class Mammalia; order Carnivora; family Hyaenidae; genus Hyaena; species Hyaena hyaena. The sequence goes on along the minus strand of NW_024080641.1, from coordinate 3,023,032 downwards.
AGACAGATCATCAGTCAGCGTTTCCCCAGATCATCAAAAACTTGTCCAAGAGCTGACTCTTTAAAGATGCCGGTGAAGTAATGCAAGTGTAGACACACTGTTTGGAAAAACCCGATTCCTACTGTTTCCTATTTGGACGGTTTCCGTGTCTGTTTTTAATTTTCCAAATAGAGCAACAGCAGACACCTTCCTGTAGACGGAGGACCCCTTGTGCACGCCTGAATTCCTTTTGGTTTTTGTGTGTGTTTTTTTTTTAATTTTTTTTTTTTTTAGGGGAGAGAGACAGCGTGAGCAGGGGAGGGTCAGAGAGAGAGGGAGTCACAGACTCTGAAACAGGCTCCAGGCTCTGAGCTGGCAGTCAGCACAGAGCCCTACGCGGGGCTCGAACCCACGAACCGTGAGATCATGACCTAAGCGAAAGTCGGACGCTTAACCGACTAAGCCACCCAGGCACCCCTTGTTTTGTTTTTTAAAGTGTGTTTATTTTGAGAGAGAGAGAGAATCCCAAGCAGGCTCCATGCTGTCAGCGAAAACCCCGACATGGGGCTCGATCTCCCCAACCATGAGATCATGACCTGAGCCAAAATCAAGAGTCCCACACTTAACCAACTGGTCACCCAGGTGCCCCTCTGACTTCCTATTTTTAAAAAGGTTTTCTCCACTGTAGAAGATTCGGAGGAGCTGGAAAACAAGTCGTAAGTAGTAAGCGTCCCCCGGAACCCCCACCCCCGAGGCCCTGGGCACTGGGCTTGTCGGCGTGATGGCGACAGATGCTGTTTGCGTCTTCCCACAGATCATCTGAACATAAGCACGTCCGTCGTTATTATTGCCTGACCCCTCGGGTAGTGGCCGCAGAGGCCCCCCTCCCGGAGCGGCCGGGCCTGCCCAAGTCCATTACCGCATTTCCTTCCATTCTGCACAGCGCTCGCGCGACCCGCGTCTGCGTCCTGCCTCCCCCCAGTCTTCCTGCCCTTTCCTCCCGTGTTCCCAAGAGCGCAATCAACGGGTCAGGAGGTCGGAGCATCTGCGAGGCGACTCTGGCACCGGCTGCAAGTTTCCACTCCTTTTTAACCATCTACATTTCTGTCCATTCCTGTCTTCTTTCCAGAGAAAGTGCATGCATTGTGCTAGCGTGGTAAACACTCAGCAGTCCCTACTCTGCCAGGCACTGTTCTAGGAGATGTTTTTGTATCGATACAGAGCTTGCCTGGCTGTGTACTGGTCCATTACACGGATGTACCAAGCATTTATTTAACCAGGCTGATAATGGAGAGACACTTAAGCTGTTGTCAATCTTTTGCCCCCATAAAGAGCTGTCATGAATATTCTTGGATGTGTGTCATTTCTAGATACGTGTGCATCCGTAGGATAAATTCCTGGGGGTAGAATCACTGGTCCCAGGAAAGGTACAGTTTTTAAATTATTTTTTTTTTATTTTAGAGAGAGAGAGAGAGTACAGCGGGAGAGAGGGGCAGAAGGAGAGAGAGAGAAAATCTTAAGCAGGTTCCATATTTAGCACAGAGCCCAATGAGGGCTCCCACGACCCTGGGATCATGACCTGAGCTGAAATCAAGAGTCAGATGTTCAACTGACTGAGCCCCCCAGGCACCCCTAGAAGGTACATTTTTATAGGTCATTTGATAGATTCTTCTACCTGTCCTTCCATACATGCTATATTGGCTTACCTCATTTTTATTTCTCCTGATTGCCTGTGAGCCCAAGCATCTGGGCCATTTGTATTTTCTCTTCTGTGCTAGCTCAACTCCTAAACTCTTTGTCATTTTGTTCTTGGTTTGTTGTAGCTCTTTATATATACTGGATCTTAAGCATCATAGACATTACAAACGTTTCTCTCGGTCTGCTGCTTGTCTTTTGGCTTTGTTTATGGTGACTTACTCAAGTTTTTTTGTTTGTTTGTTTCAGTGTTTGGTGGTCAAAGCTCTCTATTGTTATGGTCCCTGAGAATATCTTCCCTGACACAAGGTATTAAAAATAAGGAAATGGGACACCTGCGTGGCTCAGTTGGTTAGACGTCCGACTTTGGCTCAGGTCATGATCTCACGGTTCGTGGGTTCGAGCCCCGCGTCGGGCTCTGTGCTGACAGCTAGCTCAGAGCCTGGAGCTGATTTCAGATTCTGTGTTTCCCTTTCTCCCTGACCCTCCCCTGTTCATGCTTTCTCTCTTTCTCTCAGAAATAAATTTTAAGAAAAAATAAAAATAAAAATAAGGAAATAAATGGTTTATGGGAGAAACTAACCTCAGGGCTTCTCCCACCCACCATACAGCCAAGTCTCCTGAGAACATTTCAGCTTGTCAGGATTCTTTCTGCTTTTCCTCCTTGTTTCATGTTAAAACATGAAATTAATGCCCTATTGGCAAGAAAGAGAGTTCTTTTTATTTGTGTGTGTGTGTGTGTGTGTGTGTGTGTGTGTGTGTGTGTGTGTCATGGGGGGGGGGGCGTTGCTAAAAAGGGAAGCCATCCAGTGTCTGCCAAAAAGACTTAAGCATCCCCTGGGCTCTGACCCAGTAAAACTGTTCTAGGGGCTGAGTCTGAAGCAACCTGCTGGAAGAAGGGAAAAGACTCTTCACGCCCAGATACGGCCACCAGGGCATTTGTCTGAATTGAAGAGCCAGGGGTCACAGCCCCTTAAGGGTGAATTTGATGGCCTTGAACAGAAATTCTTATTACCGTCAGTTTACTGGGAAGATGTGTCTGTTCCAAAATGCGGACAAAATCTCCAGGGGGCGCTGTGGCTTGGACGTTCTCACGACCGCAGGAAATAATCTCATGGAGACATCACTTTGCACTCATCAGACTGGCCCAGATTTAAAAGATCGATGATGCTCACTGCTGGCTAGGATGTGCGGAAATGGGCCCTTCCGGCTGCCTTGAAGGGAAATTCATTCAACTCTGATTTCGGAGCATCTGTCAAAATGCAAGGTGTGTGCGCTCAACAGTCTTTTAAAACTTTCCCTCGAAGCAGAACGTATAGAAAAGGGCACAAGTCGTAAGTGAAGAGCTTGGCTTTCCCCAGGAAGCGAAACAGGTCTGTCTGTGTCCCCAGCACCCAGAAAAACAGACCATGACCAGCTCCCCTCCCCCCAGCAGCTGGCTTGTGCTTCCCCTTCCCCACCCCCCTCCCTGGCGCAGGCCCCTTGGGGCAACCAGCTCCCTGACCTCTAACACCATCACCTAGTGTTGCCCGAACTGAATATGATAAAAATGTACCCTCGTGTGCCTGGCTTCTTTGGCTAACATGGTGTGAGGCACCGTGGTCGATTCATTCTGTTGTATGAATTCATCGCGCATTAATTTATTCTTTTGTTGATGCCAAGTTGGCCAGGTTCCCATTACAACTAAGGCTGCTATGAACACACGGTCTGGGGGCTTGTGGTGAACACACGTGTGCAGTTGTGTGGCGTTCGCGCCCAGGAAGGGCTCGCTGGGTCCCGGGATGCACAGGGGTTCAGTTCTAGTAGATTCTCTGGAATGGTCTTCCACAGCTGTTTTGCTAGCATGTGCTCCTACCAGCCATGTAGGAGAGCTGTGATTAGCCAGGCTAATGGTAATTATTGTGACATTTGTTGCGATTGTAATTGCAGTTCCATGATGGCTAATGATGTCGAGAATCTTTTCACCGGCTTATGAGGCATTTGTTTATCTACGTTTTGTAATTTATATTCAGTATTTGGACTCCTTTAAAAGATGCTTATTTATTTATTTTGAGAGATCAAGAAAGAGCTCAAGCAGGGGAGGGGCAGAGAGAGAGGGAGACAGAGAATCTGCACCGACAGCGTGGAGCCCAGTGTGGGGCTCGAACCCATAAACCGTAAGATCACGACCGGAGCCAAAACCAAGAGTCTCGTGCTTACCTGACTGAGCCCCCCAGGAGCTCCCAGGATTTTGCCCCTTATAAAGGAATCATCTTATTGACTTGAAAGAATTCTTTATATTATGTATATAGTTTATAGGGGCACCTGGATGCCTCAGTTGGTAGAGGGTGTGGCTCCTGATCTGGGGGGTTGTGAGTTTGAGCTCCACATGGAGTGTTTCAGTTAATAAAATTTTTAAAAATATATGGTTTATATATGTATGTAATATATTTAGTTCTTTATATGATACATATTTGTCACGTGTATAGAGAATATTTCCCCCAAGTCAAGCCTTTTCATTTTCCTCCACCCTATGACTTCATCTTGACTGGGTCATATGCCAAGACCCTGTTTCCAAATAAGGTCATGTTCACAGTTCCTGGAATTAGGACTTCAGGATGTCTTCTGGGGGGACACAACCCAACTGCTATCACCCCCCCAACACCCTGTAAATCACCCTCTGCGTGGCAGCCCAGGGCCAAGCACAAACCCAATTCTGTCCCCTTTCTGTGCTCAAAATTCTTCCAAGACAGGGGCGCCTGGGTGGCTCAGTCAGTTAAGCGCCCGGATCTTGACTTCGTTTCGGGTCATGATCTCACAGTTTGTGGGTTCAAGCCCCGCATAGGGCTCTGTGCTGACAGTGTGGAGCCAGCTTGGGATTCTTTCTCTCTCCCTCTCTCTCTCTCCCTCCACCCCACTCGTGTGCTCTGTTTCTCTCTCTCTCTCTCTCTCAAAATAAATAAACTTAAAAAGTAGGTTAATAACTGCATTTCAATTTTTAAAAATTCCTTCCAAGACGATGGAATAATATTCAGCCATAAAAAGGAACAGAGAAGCTACAGCATGGGTGAACCCGGAAAACACGATCTCGAGTGAAAGAAGCCAGACACAAAAGACCATATATTGTATGATTTCATTTATATGAAATACCCAGAAGGGACAAATCGATAGAGCCAGAAAGCGGGTTGGGAGTTAGGGTGGAGGGGTGTGGCTGGTAAGGTTCAGAAGGTTTCTTTTTGGGATGAATGCATTTGTTGTACAGTTGATTATGGTGATGGCTGGACAACTCTGAATGTACGAAAGCCATGGACTTGCACGCTTTAAACGGGAGGGCTTTGTGGCGGTGAATTTCAGCTCAGTAAAGCGGTTACAAACAGCGTTCGTGGCTCCCCAGCGCCCTCTGGAGGGAACCCGGGCTCACTGCCTGCCCCACATACAGCGGGATCCAAGCGGGATGACCCGGAGTCAGCTGTCATGGACACACAGCTCACAAGAGGCTACAAAGCCACACACACGCAGAGACACCGCCATGCGCGCATACAAAGAGGCCCCCTGTTATAAAGAAGACCCGCTTTGCCACCCGATCCCGCCCAGACTCAGGGCATCTCGTCAGCAGGGACACACGACCGCTACGAGGCACAGCGTGACAGACACAGCCAGAGACCCAGCCTGTCCTCAGGGACACACGCGCGCCGCGCAGTGACAGGCTCAGCCGCGGACACGCGCTGTGACGACCGCCCCCCGCCAGCCGCCGGTGCCCGAGCCCGCCCGGCCCCGCCACCCGGCGGCACGCGGGGTCCCCACCTCCCTGTCCCGTCTCACTCCAGACACGCGCGGTCCCCCAGCCCCAGCGGCTGCTGCTTCCTCGCCCCAGGAAACGGGGGAGGTATTTTTAGTTACAATTAACCTCCCGCCCAGTTTCCCTCCTCTCCGGTGGCACATCCAATTGGTTTAATTAGAGAGGATTCAGCGAGAGGCATTTCCAGTCGGGGAGCAGGTGGAGGAGGGGGAGGGGAGCTGCCCCTCCCCCACTCGCCTGCTTCCCCGCTTCCCCCCCCCCTCCCCCACCCCTCGCCAGAAGGCCGCCCTTGCCGGAATGTGCCAGGCCTCCCCTTGCATCACCTCGGGCTTAGCCCGGCCCTGCCTCCTCCCTCCCCTGCCCTCAAAGGAGGGCTGAGAAGCCCTTCCTGCTGTCTATTCCTCCTCCATCCCCCTTCAGTCCTGGAGTTTGGGGAGAGATAAACACTAATCCTAACGGCCAAAATCATGTGTAACACAGAGAATGGTTCACATGAGGCCCTTTAAAATCATAGAATCTTAGAATTATATACATAGGGGCGCCTGGGTGGCTTAGTCGGTTAAGCGTCCAACTTTCGCTTAGGTCATGATCTCGCGGTTCGTGGGTTCGAGCCCCGCGTCGGGCTCTGTGCTGACTGCCAGCTCAGAGCCTGGAGCCTGATTTCAGTCTGTGTCTCCCTCTCCCTCTGACCCTCCCCTGCTCACGCTGTCTCTCTCTCTCTCTCTCTCCTAGAAATAAAAAAATATATATATTTTAAAAATATATAAAAAAAAGAATTATATACATAGATTTTTTTTTGAGAGCACGTGAGCGAGGAAGGAGCAGAGTGAGGGAGAGAGAGAACCCCAAGCAGGCTGCATACCTTCAGCGCTTGGCCCCCTGCAGGGCTCAAACCCATGATTCCTGAGATCATGACCTGAGCTGAAATCAAGAGCAGAACGTTCAACCGACTGAGCCACCCAGGTGCCCCCTGAATTATATTTTTAAAATGAGAGGCCGTGGGTGGAGTGGTTAGAGCACAGGCTTGAGAGCTTCCTGCGGGTTTTAATGGGGATCCACACTCTCCTGCTGTGTGACCTTGGGTGGGTGTGATTTCACCTCTCTGGCCCTCACTTTCCTCATCTGGGAAATGGGGACAGTGACTGCACTTCCTTCATGGTAAGGTTTACCCGGTTGGCAGGTATGAAGCTTCTAGAACGGAGCCTGGCACACAGCTGGCAGCAGGTAGCTCCCACTCCCCACCCCTGCTCTATTATTTACAGCCTCCTGTCACCTTGCATTAAACCACATGCTCATTTGCTCAGCCCTTTGGGGGGTCCCCCACACAAGGACGCCAGCCCCTGAGGACGGTGGTCTTCGGCGTGCCTGCTGATGTGCCCGGAGAGCAGGGCGCACACCCAGTAGACCCCTGTGGCCTGAGTGGATGAGGGTGGAGGCGGCGGAGTCTCAAATCACTGCTTCCTCTGATCCCCACCTGTTCCCTGGCCCGGGTACCAGCTGTGAGGTGGCGCCAGATGCTGGCGGGCTGAGGTTCAAGCCAATAATAAACAGGCAAATTAGTGACGGAGAGAATTCCAGGGAGGGGATGGCAGGAGGAAACGAATTCCAGTGCGGAGGCGGTGGTAGTTGGAAGGGGGCTGCTTTGGTTTGGCCTCCCCTGTGACTTTGCTGAGGTGACTCAGCGGGAGAAGGTGATCCCCAGGCAAAGGGAGCAGCCAGGACAGAGGCCCATAAGGCGCATGGAGCTATTTTCCACAAACAAGGGTCCAAACCCAAACAACTTACAACTTGCAACTGAGCTCCAGCGCATCTTGGGATCAGAACGGCGGATCGCCAGAACCTGGAGTTGACGGCAGCTGAGATTCCCACGAAGGATATTTGATCCATGAGCACTTTGTTGGGGCTCAAGGCCTCTGTGGGTCAAAGCCTAACACGGCCTGAGGCAGAGCAGGCTTGAAGGCCCTGGACCTCAGTTTCCCTGTTTGCATCACGAGGGGCCAGAGGCTGCTAGATCTTAGGAGATGAGTGTTGATGGGACGCCTGAGTACCTCAGTTGGTGAAGCATCTGACTCTTGGTTTCAGCTCAGGTCACAATCTCACAGTTGGTGAGTTCGAGCCCTGCTTTGGGCTCTGTGCTTATAGTAGGGAGCCTGCCTGGGATTCTCTCTCACCATCTCTTTCTGCCTCTCCCCTGCTCACACATACACACATACACTCTCTCAAAATAAATAAATAAGGGCGTGCCTGAGTGGCTCAGTCAGCAAAGCATCCAACTTCAGCTCAGATCATGATCTCACAGTCTGTGGGTTCAAGCCCTGAGTCAGGCTCAGTGCTGACAGCTCTGAGCCTGGAGCCTGTTTCAGATTCTGTGTTTCCCTCTCTCTCTCTGCCCCTCCCCTGCTCTCACTGTCTGTCTGTCTCTCTCTCTAAATTAAATAAAAATGGTTTTAAAAATTAAAAAAAATAAACTTAAAAAAAGAAGATGACTATTGAGTGAGTGGTGGTTTGAGGTGGGCTCTGAGGGTCTCATGTTTCCCAGCTCGGGTGTGTATGGTCCAAGTGAGTACCATGGGGCTGGTAAGGGGCAGAGCGGGGATTTGAACCCAGGCAGGTTGGGCTGGAGTCTGGGTTCATGACTTCCCTGCTGTGCAGCCTGTTGGTCTGTTGGCCACACTTGCATGTTTCCAAGGACAGCTCTGGGTAACTGCATTTATCTCCCATAGAGCAGACAAAGAAAAGTCATCTGAGAGCCCCGGTGTGGGAGATTGATGCAAAAGTGGCTACAGTTCTTCTTTCCGCCCCTTGTCCCCATCTCTTGTGTTGTGAGTTTGCAGCCCCCCTTCCCCGCCCTGTAAGGGGTGGAGTCCTTTCTCCCTTGAATCTGGACCGGTCTTGAGACTTGTGGCCAAGATAACTGGGTGTCAGACCCGAGCCAGGGCCTCAGGAGGGCTCAGGCTCTTCTGTTCTTTCTTGGAGTCCAGCCAAGCCTCTAAGAGAATAAACCAGACTCCTCATCAATGTCACATTGAAGTCCGGTTACCCCTGTTGCCCTTCTGCCAGCCACCAGAGCCCCCTTGCTGACCTGTCACCAGTCATACACAGGAGAGCCCCGCTGAAATCCAAAGAACCATCCAGCAGAGCCCAGTATACCAACCCATAGAATAATGAGCTAAAAAATAAGTTGGTGTTTTAAACTGCAAAGCTTTAAGAGGTTTGTTACACAGCAATAGCTGACTGATAGAGTCCTGGGGGAGGGGGAATATAGAGTATCAACTGTTATTATAGTCATTCATGTGCTTCAAGCTGTTGAGAATTTGAATCTCAAGAGAGACACAAGAACTCAGATCAGTGGCTTTTTGTTTTTAAGACTTTATCATTAAAAAAAAAAAAGTAGAAGACATCAGTGAAGGGAGGTAGGGGAGAGAAGTGGGGAGTGGGCTGGAGGGTGAGGGGACCTCTCCCAAAAGTCGGATCCAGCTGACCCTCCTTCCCTGACAGCCCCAGCCCACCTCCAGTCCCTTCCCTAGCCTGGAGGCTGGGGACCCCCAACCACCACCTTCTGAAGACCCAGGCCCAGGATCGCAGCTTGGGTTTGAGGCAGAGGTGAGGGCAGATGTGGGGCGCAGGGCCTGGGGGCCTTGTCTTTGTCCTTGAGAGCCCCTCAAGTGGGCACTCAGGCCCCCATATCCCGGCGGAGCCCCAGGGAGGTAGGCATTGCATTGGGGGCCTTAGGAGGCGGGGTCCTGAAGTCAGGGGGCCAGGCAGGGACCGAAACCAGGTGTGAGCCTGGCGGTCACAGTCCGGAGGCTGGGGTCTGTGGACAGGGGACAAGAGGCCAAGTCAGGAAGTGGGGAGGGGTCTGGCTCCGCATCAGCCCCTCTGTGCAGCCTCCATCAGCCCCATAGCAAAAGAAATGCAGGGGGAGGAAGGGAGGGAAGCAGAACAGAAATGGAGAAGGGAGACAGACAGGGATGAAAAAAAGAGACAAGAAGACAATTAAGACCAAGAAAGCCAAAGGAAGACAGGGGGCAAGAGAGAGACAGAAAGAGAGAGAGAGAGAGAGCGCAAGACCCCTCACCATCTCTTCTCTTCCCTGAGGTTCTCCTGACAGTCAGACCAGGCCACACCTGTCCTCGGTTGGTCAGGGCAGAACTGAGACTCCGCCCTGACCCACCAGTCCCTGAACAAACATGTCCATCTCTCCCTCCCAGGCTCCAGTCCCCGGGCCCCTCTGTGCCTAAGCCCTCCTAGGTGCCCAACCCCCAGCCTTTCTGTGGGACCTGAGTTCATTACTCATCCAGCCAGCTTGCCAGCATCAGCCTAGCCCAGTCCTCTTTCCCCTCATGTGTGTGATTGAGCAGGGGAGGGGGTGCTATCTCATGGCTGTGAAGTTTCTAAGTGTACTGGGCCTTTGCATATGCTGTTCCCGCCTTTCCTGCCTCACTCCTTCCATTCTCTTGGTCTCAGCTCCAAGTCCCCTCTTCCAGGAAGTCTTCCCTGGTCTGATGCCCCCTCTGGGCTCCTCTAGTTCCTGGGTTCCCTCACTCCAGCCCTCCCCACTCTGGGTCATCACTGTCTCCCACTGGACAGTGAGCCCTTTGGAGGCAGGGCACAGAAATGCTCAGGGAATGTGCATTTAATGAATGAGTGAGTGAGTGAGTGAGTGAGTGAATGAATGAATGAATGAATGAATGAAGCAGTGCTAAAGTAAAGACTCTGGCTTTCAGAAACTTAAGGGGCGCCTGGGTGGCTCAGTCGGTTAGTCGTCCGACTTTGGCTCAGGTCACGGTCTCGCAGTCTGTGGGTTCGAGCCCCGCATTGCTCTCTTTGCTGACAGCTCAGAGCCTGGAGCCTGTTTCGGGTTCTGTGTCTCCCTCTCTCTCTGCCCCTCCCCAGCTTGTGCTCTGTCTCTCTCTGTATCAAAAATAAATAATTGTTTAAAAAATTAAAAAAAAGAAACAATACAGAGTCAAGGTCTGATTTGTGTTTTAGAAATTCCAGGCAGCCTTTCAGCCCTGGGCCTTTGCACATGCTGTTCTCTCTGCTTTTCTGAGACAAGTGAATCTGCCCAAGTGACCTCTTCTTAGCATCATTTTTCTCCTCCATAACATGAAAATAATAATACTTTCTCCCTCTTGGGGTTTGTATGAAGACTAAGTGAGAAGATGTTCTAAAGTCTTAAGACCCAGGAGAGAAAAAGAATGAACACTACTACCTTTCCTCCCTCTTCTCCCCGCTGGACTCCTATTCATCCTTCAATACCCTACCCATAAGTCACTTTCTCTGTAAAGCTTTCCTGATAGCTCAGAGATAAGTGATGTCTCCCTCCTCTGAGCAAGCTGTGTTATATTGTTTTGGCTGTTGTTCTAGACAGTCATTTATTTCTGATGTCCACTTCCTCCCAAGCCCAGAATCTTCTGAAGATCAGGATCCTACCTGAGACTGGTCAGGATATGGAATGAGGGTTTAACTACATTAGGGATGTATGAATGGACAGGAGGCAGATGAATGGGTGGGAAGGTAGGTGGGTGAGTGCATGCTAGGTGGGTACATGAGTGGGTGGATCAATGTGGAGGTGGGCGGTGAATGGGTCGATGTAGTTTCTGATGGGTGACAAGCAGTAGATGCCTGCATAGATGGATCATGGGTAGGTAGGTAGCTGAGTGAATGCATGGATAAGTGGGTTGGACAGATAGGGAGTGGATGTATTTCAGATGGATAGTGTGTAGGTGGATGATTGGTGGATGGATAAATGTAGAAATGATTGAATGAGTTGATGGGTGGATGGATGGACAGATGAATCATCTTCCCACTAAGCCTTGGAGAACCCTCAGTTCAGGTACCTATGCTGACCCTGCTCTGGGTGGGCCCAATATTGGAATCTGGGGTTCTTACCAAGGTTTGAGAGCCACACCACCCCCAACCCAGTGCCCCTAGACATTGGACACTCACACTTGTCCTGAATCTATAGATAATGCCACTCTCCTTCTAAGTTCAAACTCATCCCCATCGACCCTGGGAGACAAAAGAGGAGGGTTAGTGGGTCTTCACCAGACATCCTCATATGCCCCTAAATCCCTCCTGCCTGCTCCTTCCCCAGGGGATCCCTCTATTGGGACATACTGGGTCGTCATTTAAGAAAGGACTAGTCCTTTAAGGAAAAGTAGAGCCTTCCCATGGATGGGCAGAGTTTGGAAGAAGCAAACCCAGTCAAGAAAAGGTGGGCACCTGGTAATCTACAGTTGTCTCTCCAGCTCCACTGTTATGCGAATGGCGTACTATTCATGAAGTTAATCCCGAGAGACGGGGCATCTTCATTAAGAGGCGGGGCCTAGTGTGTTGTGGGCGAGGCCTAGTTAAGGGGCGGGGCCTTACCTGGAGGCCTGACAGTCATATGTGGCTGAGCTTCCGTGTAGCCCCCGATGGGCTGGCCCTCTGTGCTGAAGGCTGCACTCTGCCCTGCGAGGGAGGTTGAGGGGTGCAGGCTGAGCCCAAGAATGTGCGGGTCCCAGCTTTGACACTCCCCGGGGGAACACTAGACCCTCTCTCCCCACCTTTTCCTTGTACCTGTGCGGTTGGACTGATCGATCATTGGTTGCACGATGCGTCTGCGGGCGTTAATGAACCTGGGAGGGGGTCATGGAAACAGAGGAAGGTGTAAATAGGAAATAGAAGAGAGGCAGCGAGGAACACCCCAGATAGAGCTGGAAAAGAGGACGAGGAGAGGGGCGGGGAGAAGAGACGCTCCCAGGGACTTTGCGGCCTCCTTCAGCACCGCGGACAGCGCAAGGCCTCCCACCCCTGGCTGGCCTAGGGGCTTCGCGGCCTCCTTCAGCACCGCGGACAGCTCCTGGCCTCCCACCTCCGGGTTGGCCCACGGGCCCCACACAAGCCTCCTCGGTCACTCACCAGTTGTTGACTTGCAAGATGGTGAGCCCCGTGTCCTGCGCCAGCTGTTTCTTCTGCTCCTCCGAGGGGTATGGGTGCTGTGGCCACCAGCAAGAATCACCCTGCCTACCCAGCTGCCATCTGATCCCCAAGGCCTGGCCCCATGGGGATGGTGAGCCCAGACTGGGGCAGGGCCCGGAGAACCAGCTCATTTGAGCTGTCCCATGCTCCCCCAGGGCCCAATGGAGGGAAGCGGAGCCAAACTTCGGGCAATTATGCCTGTGAGCACCCCCGCCTCTGGCAGCAATTAGAGGCTAATTGGCTAGCTCTCATTAGGGACACCGAAGCTCAGGGTAGGGGCGCCAGCACCGGAAAGGAGGCAAAGCCCAGCACTGGCCCCCTCTAAGTTTCTGTCAGGGTTCCTGTGCATGTTTCTCCTTGTCCCAGTTCCTCCCCCTCTATCCCCCTGTGACGCAGTCTCTCCCTGTGTCCACCCTGCTCTGATCCAGTCCTCCCCAGATCGTTCCATTTCTATCTTTGTGATAGCCTCTCCCTGACTCTCTTTCTGTCGCTGTGTTCCAGGCTCTCCCCGCGAGGCACTGTGGGACACTGGTTAAGGCCAAACTGCCTGTTTCTGAACTCACTTCTGGCTAGAAGACCTCTGCAGAAAGGAGCTACCCACAGCCCTGCCCTCACAGCCTTTGTCTGGCCGGATGGTGATGACTGATGGAGGGATGAACAGGTGGTGGGTTGGGGTCAGGACTGAATGAGTTCAGAGCCCTTAGCAGCACCTGACACATGGGGAGCGCTCATGGATGCTTTCTCCTGTCGGTCCCCATCCCTTTGAGATTGGCCCTCAATATTTCCCCCGTGCCTCAGTCTCCCATCTCAGGGTCTCTCTTGGGGCCTTAGTCTCTGCATGGCCATCTTTCTCCTTCCCTCTCTATGCCCACGCTGCACCTGGGCCCCAAGGCTCTCACCGAGAGGTGCTGAAACAACCAGGCTCTCATGATGTTGGTCGCCACCTTGGGGAATATCCCCCTCTTCTTATTACGCCGTCGCTCCTGGTCCAGCTCCTCGTCCTCGCCCCCAGAACTTGGAGAGGCCATGCTTGTGTCTAGTCCGTCTCCTGAGGGAGGACAGGCATGCTGCACTTGTGGGCAGGGGGTGAGGGATACCAGAGAGACCCAGAACGCTCACCCACGAGACTGCTCCACACCCCAGTCATCCTTGCACCTGTGGAAGTCCCACTTGCTGTCTAACTCCAATCCTCAGACTGACTCCCACATTTCCCCTCCACCTCCCAGGCTTCTTACCTTGGTCACTGGAGTTGTCCCCACTCTGGGAGGCCAGGCCCCCACTGGATGGACCGGGGGTCCCCAAATGTACAGACCCACTGTCCTCATGGTCTCTAATCCAAGTATTATTCTGGAAAACAAGAAGAGTTGGAGGGCAGAGCCAGGGCTTGAGTACAACGTAGCACACAGTGGCTGAGGCCATGGGCTCCGGAGCTGGGATCCCTGAGTGTAAACAGAGCCTGTCCCTGCCTCTTTCCTGGCTGTGTGACCTTGGGCAAGTCGTTTCACTTCTCTGTGCCTGTTTCTTCAACTAGAAAACGGAAGATAATAAACTGTCCCCACCTCACAGAGCAGGGTAAGGATTCAATGAGTTAATTTACATAAAGACACATGGCAATTTCCCAATAAAGAAGACTTTATATAGATCTATGACACTTTATCTGAAATCCTTTGGGGCCAGCAGTGTTTCAGAATTCAGAATGTTTCACATTTTAATGTATTTTATTTATTTATTTTTATATACTTTTTCATGTTTATTCTTGAGAGAGACAGAGTGTGAGCAGGGGAGGGACAGAGAGAGAGGGAGACAGAATCTGAAGCAGGCTCCAGGCCCTGAGCTGTCAGCACAGAGCCCGATGTGGTGCTCGAACTCCCAAACTGTGAGATCATGACCTGAGCCGAAAGTCTGAAGCTCAACCAACTGAGCCATCCAGGCGCCCCTTATTTATTTATTTTTAAAAGTAATCTTGAACTCACCACCCTGAGATCAAGAGTTGCATATGCTCTACCGACTGAACCAGCCAGGCGCCTCAGAACTCTTCACATTTTTAGACAGGAAATCCGTGCACACACTGTATATTTCACAACACCCCTAGGATCTGGGGCTTAACCCTGTCATCAAACTCATTAACATTTCTGTAGCAAAATGGATGAATATTTAACTAAGTGGAATAAATAAAGGCTATAAATAGCCTCTCATTAGTTCAGGTCAGATTTTCTGTCAAATGAGTTTGCACTAAACTTATGGGGGATAGAAAAAACAACTTTTCAGTTTTCAGAGATTGATGGGTCGGTTCTCTGAATTGCCGATCAGGGGAATTTGGGCTGTGGGTTGTGCTTCTTTTATCCAAACTCTGACACACTTGGAAGGCCTGGACAATACATTGGACCCACCCTCGGCCTCCCCCCCCCCCCCGCCGCCGACCTGTGTCCCAGGAGGCTGACCCACCCGCAGAAGCTGTATCAGGACCTCCTTGTCATTTGGTTTGAGGTTTGTATCAAGACCTCTGGTCAGTTCAATTGTTGGAAGGCAGATTGGGTGGGTTCAGCTCTTGTCCAACCCCAGAGTACCCCACCTGCCCTACGGATTGCCCTTGACCCTTCCTGTTGCTTTGCAAACAGTCCCTCCCCAAATGGCCCAGTGAGGGTGCATCCTCTGTGTCCTGCGGAGGCTGAGCTGCGGACGCCACAGCTCGGCGAAGGTTTCTGGGGGTTTGGTATGTCTGCGTGGAATTGTGCATTGTGGGCGGGGGTGCACACTCTAGAATCATCGGTCTGAAGGCTTTGGAGCTTGGCACCTGGGGTCACCTCTGGCTCTCGTAACCCCAGATCTGAGGGGATCCTGGAGTGAGCACCCACATCGGTGTCCCTGAAGCGGTCCCGAGACTGTTGTGTGGCCCGCGTCGGCGTGCTCACGTCTCTGCTCGAGGTGGGATGGTCGCCCCCGGAGAGGAGGTGGCTGTGGCCTGGCTGTGAGTTTACATGGGCACAGCCGGGACACACGACACTATCAGAGCATGGCTGCGTCACTCTTTGAGACAGTCTGTGGCTGTCACAAGGCCACAGTTTTCTAAGTTTGTGGCTCTTGCTCGAGGGGCCGGCTGTCCCGTTTGTGAGACAGCGTGTGCGGTGACCACACAAAGGCGGCTTTGTGACTCTATGGGGCCAGATGTGTATCGGAGGCCGCGTGAAGCCGTGAATACGGCTGTGCCTCGAGTGGGTTGCAACCGGCGCTCACACCCGCGGGGCTTTTGCTGAACTTGTGCAGATTAGGAGCTGTGGGCCAGAGGGTCCACACGCCCGAGTCTGTGTCACTGTGCTGTGGCCGTGTGCCTGTATCCGGGGTACATGTGTTATGTCGTATAACTGCCGCGTGTGTTTGTGGCAGGACAACCTCGCGGGTGTGGCCCTACACTGCACTGTGGCTGAGGGATTGTCAACGAAACTCGTCCGTGTGCACCTGGGGCTGAGCGCTGTTGAGTGGCAGGGTGCGCATGCGCAGCTGCAGGGGTCGGGCCCTTACGGGGCTAGGGCAGCGTGGGCATGCGCGTGCGCAGGCGCTGTGCTGGAGCAGGGCTGGGTCCCAGTGCGGCTGTGTCTGAGTTTGTGTGGCAGCATCTGGGGCCGTTTGGCGAAGGCTCCATCTGTGGGGCTGTGCTGTGGCCGGCTGCGCTGTCAGGCGGTGCGGTCCCTGATGCCGTTACGCGGCTGGGGTGTGTGTCTGAGTGTGTGGTGTGCGCTCTCGCCAAACCGTGGCGGTGGCTGTAACAGTTTGTGTAGCTGTGTCTAAAGCTGTGTGTGTGTAGCCGAGCCTACGGGTGGTGTCTGCAGCTGTCGGTGTGAGTGTGTGCGCGTGTGTGCGCACGCTCCGTCATCCAGCCGTGTCTCGGTCTAGGTAACTGTCGCACTGTTAGCACAAGCCCTGTGGTCCCGCGTGTGTGACCCTGGCTGTGTGAGTCTGGCTGGTGTGCGTGCGCCCCCACGCTGTAGCCCAGCTGTGTCTGCTCATGGCTTTGGTTGCAGGGTTAGTGCGGGGTGATGCCTGGCGCCCCATGCTCGGCCCACCTGATCCGGGAGGCTGGGGCAGGACGCCGGGTAGTCCTCGAGATCTTCCCTGCAGCCGCCATCCCGATCCTCGATGACCAAGTCGATGGGCATCTTTCCCTTGAGGCAGGTGATGTAGCGGTGACAGAAGTTGTCGCACAGGTCGTGGACCTGAGGGGGCACCGGGGTACTGGGGGGGCCACCCGGGGGCCAGGGCTGGGGTGTACAGGGATGGGGGAGCATTCTGCTCCAACTCCAGTGGGCAGAGAGCCTGAAGGAGGGGTGGAGGGGGCGAGAAGAGCAGGGATGGGGGGGCAAGCGAGGGTGTGAGGGGAAGTGAGAAGCACTCACCTTCTCTAGCTCCAGCAGGTGGAACCGGAGCACCTGGATGGCCTGGATCATCTGCAGAAGGAGCCACAGAGAGATGAGGAGGGGAGCGGGGGGGAAGAAAAGGAGACAGAGGAACAGGAAGAATGAGATAGAATGAAGAAGACAGAGGACAGAGAGACAGAAAGAGACAGAACCACAGGGGAAGAGAGCAAGAGACAGAGACCCAGAATTAGGGAAGATAGAATGTTAGAGAGTCAGAGACAAAGAAAGAGAAGCAAAAGGTGCAAGAGACAGGAAAGGATCCAGCGCAAGAGGAGAGAGGGATGTACACTCTAATAAAAATACCCCATTCTTTGCCTGCTTGTCCCCTGCTCTATTTCCCACCCTTGCCTGCGAACTACATTTCCCATACTCCTTTGCCAAAGGGTTCGGCCAATAGGAAGCCCCGGCGGGAGCTGGAAACCAAAGTAAAGGGAGAAGCTGGGGTATTTCTCCTTCCCTCTCCCTCTCCTTTCTCTCCTCTCTCCTTGGCAGCCACGTCCCTGCACTCATTTTGGCGTGGGCTCTGTTGTCCTGAGTGATAGAACAGCTCATGTCTATTCAGTCTCTGTTCTGGGCCAGCCACTGATCTAAGTGTTTGACTCTTTTTAGCTCATTATATCCTCACAACAGCCCCACAAGATAGAAACCACTACTAGCTACAGATGAGGGAACTGGGGCACAAGGAGATGCAGCCACTTGCCCTGGTTCACAGAACTAGTGAGTGGCAGAGCTTGGACTTGAACTCAGGCCATCGGTCCACGTTCTCAAACGCTAGGCTCTAGTCATTGCAAAAGGGCAACAATTATCACTATTTGAGAAAGTGGGTCAGGTGATCTCCCTGCTCCCACAAAGAACCCCAGGGTTATGGAGGGTGGGACAGGAGACCCCTGTGGAGGAGGGAGCACTGGGGAGGGCCCAGATCTCACCAGATTGTCCAGCTCCGGGTTGGAGGAGAAGAGGGGCCTCTCAGAGCTGACCTGAGAGGAAGAGAGAAGCCAGAGAAGGCGCGTCCTGTCTCCAGCCCCCACCTCCTCACTGGCTCTCCTGGCACAGGGCAGATGAGGGTGCCCACCTGCTTAGCAAAGGCAGCGATGTCCTCGTTGAAGGAGTCAGAGGAGCATACGTCACCGCCTGGAGGTGTGCCCAGCCCAGCCCCGGCCCCATCACGGGGCGAGCACGTGGCCAGCTCACATTTCTCAAAGACCAGGGCCAGCAGCGGGAAGAGCGGGTGTCTGGGGGAAGCAGGAGAGAAGGTTCAGGAGGGGAGGGCAGGGGGATGATGGAGTACCGAACACCTGGGAGAGGGACAGGAGACCCAGGGGAAGAGATGGAGAGACCAAGACAGAGCAAGAGAGACGGAAGAAAGGGGCCGCAACCCAAGAGCTGTCCCCACTCACCCATAGATCTCATCCTTCTCCCTCCTCAGGCCGTCACTGTCCAAGCCGGGGGGCTGTGGTTGGGGAGGCCGGTGTGGGCCATAGGGCCCGGGGGCTCTCGGTGCCGAGGGCACTGCCTCCGAGAAGCCAGCCAGGGTTGCAGGGCCATCCACGATGCCTGGGTAGTGAGGCAGCTCATCGTACTGGGGGGAAGGGGAGAGGGGGAGAGCCCCAGGGAGGCGTCAGGAAACCTTACCCCGGCACCCAGGAGATGCCTCTCCCACCCCCCAGGAGCCAGCCCTTTCATCTGTGTCTGAGCCCTGCTCTTGTGGACCCCGGATGTCCCACGGAGCTGTTTTACTGGGACTGAGGGCCCTGTCCCAGGGCCTTCTCTTCTATCCCTGGTCTGTGCAAATGTCCCGTCAGAGATTTTTTAAAAACTGTTTTTGGTTTATTAATTTTTAAGACAGAGAGAGACAGAGTATGAGCTGGGGAGGGCAGAGAGAGAGGGAGACACAGAATCCGAAGCAGGCTCCAGGCTCTGAGCCGTCAGCACAGAACCTGACGTGGGGCTCTAACCCACAAACTGTGAGATCATGACCTGAGCCCAAGTCGAACACTCAGCCAGCTGAGCCACCCAGGCGCCCCCCCATCAGAGATTCTTGATGTGTGGGCAGGAGGGTCCAGAGGAGGGGGACTGACCCAGGTCTCCGGTCTGAGGATCAGGATGGGGGTCAGGGATCAGTTGGCTGCTAACCGTCAGCTCCTCCCAGAGCAGGGACTGGAGGGAGGAGGGGAGAGAGCGGTGGAGTCATTCCAGGAAGAGGATGCAAGACAGACAGAGGTGAGGAAAGAGAGGGATAGAGGGGAGATATGGGGGTGGGGGGGCCCACTCCTGGACACTTCCCACAGAAGCAGCACATCCTTTATGCATATGTGCACTGTCCCCTCTCCTCTTCAGTTTCATCTCACAGTTGTCAGCTATGCACATCTGAGTGTCCCTTAACAACTTGTCACACCCCACTCAACGTAGAAATCTCCCCCCCTCCCCAGCCAAACACCAGGCACAGGAATAAAGGAATGAGTGGGTGAATGAATGAATGAATGAATGAGACAAGTCGCGCATGCGTGCATGAATGAATGAGGCACGCAACACAGGGCCTGGCACACGTTCCATAAACAACTTGTTGAACGAAGTGTAACCCCGCACAACCGCGGAACCCCACGCGATCAGCCGCAGAGAACCGCTGTCATTACAGAAGTACACACACTGCGGGGGCCACAGGGACCTGACGCCCCCCCACCCCCGCCCCCGGGCCAAACCCTGCCCTGGGCCACGAGGAAACTGAGGCTCAAACAGAAGCACCCGAGCGTCCCTGCCGCGGGGCGCCCTGGCCCCTGGCGGGATGCAAGGCCCTGCCCGTGTGTCCCTCTGTCCCTTTTTCTCTTCTTCCTCTCCCAACTCTCCCTGAGCCCCAAAGTTGAATCCCAACTGTCCCCCGGTTCCTGGCGCACCCGAAGTTGTGCAATAGGGTCCTCGCCTGCTGCCTTGTGCCCACCCCCCCCGCCACCCCCGAAGGGGCTGCTCACCTCCTCGCCCGCCTCCTCTGGCCTCCCCTCCCCCAGGACCATAGAGGAGAGACTCCCCCGGCCCTGCCTGGCCAGACCCCCGCCCCCTCTTCCCCCAGCACTGTCTCCACCCCTAACCCTCAGGATGACTTGGAACAAAAGTAGACCCGGGAGGAGGACTTGACAGGGCAGAGAAGGAAGGAAGGGTTCGGATAAAGCGCCCAAGACGGAGCAGGAGACCCTCGGGCAGAGACCGGGGAGGAAGAGACGGGGGACGCAGAGAGAAGAGGAGACCGGGGCACAGAGAGAGAGAGAGACGGAGGAGAGGGCGGGAGGGGCCGGAGCGGGGGCGGCAGAGGGCGGGGGTTCGCGGCGGGGCTGGGGCACGGGGTGCCCGCCCTCAGACTTACCCTCCGGGCCATGGGCTGACGCCGGCGGCAGCTCCTGGGTCCCTCCAGGGCCTGGCCGGCGGGGCGGGCGCAGCCCGGGGCAGCGGCCCCCGACGGGCCGCGGTGCCGACGCCAGGGGGTGGGGCAGGAGGCCGGGGGCCCGGCCCCCCCACCCCCACCGCCGTCAGTGGCCGGCACCCGGCAGCGCGGAGGCTGCGAGCATGGACCCCCGGCGCCCTCCCCACCGCGGGGGTCACGGCGAGCGGCTCATGCCGGTGGGGGGAAGGGGTGAGTGGGGCGGGAGGCCGTCGCCCGAGGCCCCCTCCCCGGGCCCCCAGTTCCCTCCCCCGGGGCCCGGGAAGATCGGCAGGGCTGTAGGCGGGGGGGAGGCCGAGGTGGAAACGGGGGTGGGGGGCGCGCGGGGATGGGGCGGGGAGGGGGCCCCGGGCGGGGGGCTCGGGTGGGGGGCGGCGGGCCGGGGGTGGGAGATGATGCTGGCGGCGGGGCCGCTCGGTGTCTCCCCGTCTCCCGGTCTCTCCCGGTCTCTCCCTCGCTCTGTGGTCACATCCGGAAGTTCCACATCGAGAAGCTTAACCCGCTGTCCGCCGGTGGCTGGGCCGCGGGCGGGGCAGGCGGGGGTGGGCGGGCCCCTCCCCCGCCCCGCCGCCGCAGCTCCCGGGGCCGCCTTTGTGTCGGGGTCTCCCCGGGGTCGCCGGTCCCCCGGTCCCCACCCCCGCCTGCCCCTCTCCGCGGCGCCCTCTCCCCCCGCCCCCGCCCTGCCCGGGCCTCCTCCGCCTCCCGCCCCGCGGCCGCCACAGGTCTCTGTCCGTCGGCCGGTACCCTCCGCTCCCCGCCCTTCCCTGCTCCCGCCCCGGTCCCGGGGCCGCGCTCCCCTGAGTCCGCCCGCCACTCTCCCTTTCTCTCCATATCTTTCCCTCTTTGTCTCTCTGTCTCTTTGTCTCTTTCTCTTTGTCTCTGTCCGTCTGCCTCTCTCTCTAGCAGACAGATCAGAGCGAGGAGAAAACCCCATATTTTAGTTTCTCTTCTTGCCCTGGGCCCCCTAACTTCCCTGCCCTGGGAGCTGGGGAGGCTCATGCGCCCGCGTCGGAACCCATCTGTGCGTGTGCCCGCGCGCGTGCGGGTGTGTCCCGGCTGTGGCCGTGTGGCTGGTAGTGGGGCCCTGCCTGGGGGTGTGGGGGTGTTTACAGGTCCGCACGTGCTGCTTCTGTCTGAACATGGTGAGTCCCCTGGTTGTGTGTCCCCTGGAGTTTGTGCACACAGAATCTGGGCCTCCGGCCATCGGAGCGGCAGCCGGTGCGTGCGCGCGCGCGCGCGCGCGCGCACGGGCCTGAGGTTTTCCCTCTGTCCCTCTGCCCAGTTTTGACCCCTGCCTTTGACAAAGTTCTCTCCCTGCTCTCAGTTTGTGGATTCTCTAGAGTTCAGGGTAGATCACGTGCCTGCTCAGGTATCTCGGAGCGCAGGCCCACGGTTTTTATCTGATTCCTGGAGGATCCGGACCCCGACAGCCTTGGCAACTAGTGTTCTAATGAGATAGAACAGGGTTTTCTGCGGCCGAAATTAACACTGAGTCCTGACTGTGTGCTGAGGGGTGTTCTAGAGACATAACAGGGGGAAAAGACACACTTCCTGGCTTCCTGGAGCTCCCATTCTGCTGGAGATGGTGAGGGAGAGAGAGAGCAGACCAGTAAGTAGATGTCTAAGTGTGAAATAATGCCTGGAGGGGACGAGTGCTCTGGGAGAAAGCAGAATAAGGACAGAGAAGATGATAGAAGCTGGACAGGGAGGGCCTCAGAGGGCGAAACATCTGAGCAGACACCTGAAGAAGGTGAAGGAGGGAGCCATGTGCACCTCTGAGGCAAGATCTGTCCGAACATAAGAATAGCAGGTGCAAAGGCCCTGGGGCAGGAATGTGCCTGGTGTGTTGGAGGAAGTAAGGAGGCCACGGGGCGCAGGATAGGGCAGGGGGAGGAGATACACCTGGGATCCATTGTCTCACTGGCTTGGGGTCCTCAGATGCCCGAGGGGATGTGCAAATGGGTGTCTGGAGGCCCGTGAACTCCCTGAAATTGCCAATGGTGGCCTTGGGGCCTGTGTGCTCCTTTCCCAGGGAAAAGGCCCGTTTTTTTCCATCTGTTGTCACAAAGAGGGGTACTGGGCCCCCAAAAGTTGCCAGCCATCACTCCCGAGAGACAGCACCAGGGAGAAATGAGCCTTGGTCCAGGCAGAAGGAGGCATAAACTTGGGGGCAGAGGACAGAGATCCAGGGAGAGGGGCGCAGGGGGAGGGGTCAGAGGCAGCATCCCCACTGGGCTCTCTAAGGATATTTTTATGACCCTCATAAACAGCTCTGCTCTGCTGCAGTCGGCTTCTCCATCCTCCGGGCTGATGGAAATGAAACCAAACCGCCCAGGCCTGGGGCAGAGCAGAGAGACAGGGGGAGCTGCAGAGGAGAAATCAGGTTAGGACAGCGGTGGAACTTTCCAGTGGGGGAGGGCGAGTGGAGGGCTTTGAGGAGGGCAAGGACCATGGCCCCGGTCCCTCACCTTGGTCCCTCTCACCCCAGGGGAGGTTCCCTCCTTTCCCCCCCATGGCCCCAGGGCTCAGCTTCAACCCAGAACTGTGTGTCTATGGCTCTGTCACGCTCTCCAGAGCCCTTATCTCTGTCCCACATAGGATCTCTGCCCCTGTCTCTCTCTGGGTCCCCGACTTGCCCTTGGATCCCCTCTCTGCACACCACCAGCCCTCCCACCTGGCCATCTCTGGGTCTCCTCCGGGAAGCTGGGGTCCAGACCCACCTCAGACCCTTCTCTCTTAAAGCCTCAGTCTCCCCATCTGCTGGCTGGGCAATGGGCTTGGGGGAAGGCGTGCAAAGGAAATGGTTAAACCAGAGAGTTGCCAGGACCTCTTGGGGCCTTGGCCGAATCTGGGGTCCCCCGTGCCAGCGGGCCGTGCCCTTGAAGCTGTCCCACGCAACTGTCCCTCGGGTGGTGCTGGCCCTTTAAGGGCGGCGCAGAAGGGAAGGGGGCCCAAAGGCTTTTAATCACTGCCACACGCCCCGCCCCCCAGATAGGGGTTTTGGAGCAGAAAATTAATTTAAATCACTTTTTAATTAAAGATGCAAAGCTCTTCTGTCTGTCCTCCTCCCTCCCCTGCCTTCAGCTGACAGTTCAGGGTCCAGGAGCCAGGCAGGGGTCTGGGCTCCCAGCCTTGCCTTACTCCGGTGGGGGGGTGGGGGGGGGGTTCCGAGGTCTCCTCCCCCAGCTGATCCTGAAAACAAAAAGAGTGGCCTGATGTGACAGCCGCAGTGCGCAGTGGGGAGTGCGTCCCTGTGAGGCCAGGGAGGGGGTGTGACTCGGAGACACAGCCCGAAAGAGACAGGAAAGAGTGTGTGTGTGTGTGGGGGGGTGTCTGGACTGAGTGACAGACAGGGGTGGGGGTCCCGGGTGGGGAGGAGAGAGAGACAGAGAGAGAGAGAGAGAGGCAAGAGACAAGAGTCATTTCTTCCATTGCTCTGAGCTCAAAGGACCCTCTAGCCCCATGAATAAGGAAGAGGGTCTTTGACTCTTAGGCATAAATCTTGTTAATTAAAGGAGGAGGGAGATGTCCGCAGGGGGGAAAGGGGTGTCTGCAGTTTTCTCACTGCACTGCCCTCGGCCTGTCTGTCTGTCTGTCTGTCACACACACACACACACACACACACACTCCAGTCCTGTCTCTCTGACTTCAGGCCTCCTCTGCCGAGCTGTTTCCTTAACTGGTTCTTGGACCATTGGACCCTCGAGTCCCGGGAGAGGGAGGAGGCCAGGATGCTTGTGGGCAGGGGGGTGGCCCCTGCCCGCCGGCCCTGGTGTGGCTGCACATCTGAGGGTGATGTCTGGGCTCCCACGTCTGCATTTCTGTGTGTGTGTGTGTGTGCAGCTCAGCCTGGGCACAGACCCGGTCTTCCTCTGCTCAGTCTTGTCTGGGGCTTTGCCTGCAGGCGGCTGCGATCCCCAGGGACCCCCAGCTGTCCCCACGATCAGCTCTGAACTGAGCGAGGGACCCCTCTGTCTCCCGTTGCGGTCCTACAAGCTCTCTGCCTCAGTTTCCCCTTCATCTCTGCCGCTCTCGCCCTCCTTTCTCGCTCGGGGGCGGGGTTGAAGGGATCCTGAAAGAAGGTCCTCTGTGTCTCGGCTTCTGTCTTGGGCGTGTGTCCGTCCGCCTGTGTCAGGTGTCTCTCCCTCCATCTTTTTGTCTCTGCGTCTCCCTCTCTCTGGATGGTCTCTCTGTCTCACCCCCATGTCATCTCTCTCTGTCTCCAGGGACTGCTGTCTCTCGGCCTTTGTGTCCTCACCTCTCTCTCTTCCTCTCCTTCGGCGCCTCCGCCCTGCGCCCTGTGGCCCTGGGCGTCTGCGTTCCGTGAGTGTCTCCCTCACCCCCACCCCCGCCCCAGCCTCCCCTGCCTGGCTCCAGGAGAGGGAAACATTTATCTTGGCTGGAGGCCCCCCTCCCCGCACCACCCACCCCTCCGCCTGCCTCCTGGGCCCATCCATCACCGAGCTGGCGACTGGGGCGGCTCATTTGTCACTGCCGCCTGCCGCCCCACCAAGCAATCATACCATTAGCCATGGCTGGCAGAGGCCACTGGGAGGACCGGCCTGCCCCGGGCGGGGGAGGGGCGCCCGCCACGACTCCCACCCGCGACCCCACTCCCGTCTTGCCGTCCCTTCCCTCCTGTGTCTTCCAGTCGGCTTCTCTCGCCAGCTTCTGTCCGCGTCTCAGTGCCTGCTCTCTGGGTCTCTCTCTCCCCCTCTCTTTCACCACGTGCCTCCCTGTCCTGAGTGTGTGTGTGTGTGTGTGTGTGTGTGTGTCCATTTGTCTGTCTCACGTGTCTTTCTCTCCATCTTTTCCTTTTTATCTCTGTCTCTCTTTGTCTGGACAATCTCTCTGTCTCCCTGTCCCCATCTCTCTCTGTCTCTCATCCTCACTCTCCCTCTCAGTCTCTCCCTTCCCCTCTCTCTCCCCTGTCTCTGTCTCTGTGGCTCCCTCACCCCGACCTGGCCCCCACCCCGGTCCCTCTCTGTCTGCTCCCTGGTCCGCACCCTCCCCCCCACCACGCGTGCTGTTAAGGGGCTAGAGGATTGCTTCGACCCTCCAGAATCATCTCCCCCCCACCCCCCAGCACTGCACTTTAAAGTCTCTGGGTTCCCCTCTCCGGGCCTACTTTTCTGTTGCTTTCCGTCTTTGTCTCTGCTTTGTTCTGTGGCCCCCTCCCCTTTTCCGTTCCTCTTCCCCCCCCACCCTGTGGTCCCTCTTCTGCTGACCCCACCTGCCCCTTTCAATCCATCATCCTTGACATTTCCTTCCCTCTGCCTCCTGGGGAGAAAATTGCAGGGAGAAGGCAGCTGAGAAGGGAGGTCAGCAGTGGAGGGAGTGGGGGAGAGGAGCGGGAGAGAGTGCCTTGGGAGACACTGAGGCCTGGGAAGCCCACCCCCTCCCTCTCCCAGCCTTGAGTGCCCGGAAGGTCTCCTGACTTCAAGGGGACAGCGGGAGGCCGGCTGAGGAGGCACCGGGAGCCAGCCCTTCCTTATTCCCTGGAGGGATGGCCCTGCCTCCCCTCTGGGTGCCCGTGCATCTTCCCACGGCCCCGGAAGGGGTAAGGCCCCGTGGGCGGTGCTGTGACCTCGCAGCAGCTCCCCAGCCTGGCAGCCCCCCAGTGAATGCACTCTCCGTTCTCTGGCCAAGGCAGGCGGTGCTGGGAGCCACGCCCCGGCAGAAGCCGTCCTCCCCAGCAGCCCCGAGTTAGTAGATGCACACCCCAATCTCGGGCAGCCGAGAGATGCACACCCCAATCTCGGGCAGCCGAGAGGGAATGCCGCACTGTGTCCCTGCGTGGTCCCTGTTGCCCAAAGGGGCTGACCTGCCAGTCTCCACGCCCTTCCCAGTTCCTTCCCTCCAATGTCTCCTGGAATGACCTCCCAGATAAGCCACTTGTCTCCCATCCTTGACTTGGGCTGGGCTCCTGTGGACGGTGGTGGATGGGCACGGGGTGGAGGGTGGGGGCAAGAAGAAGAGAGGGGGTAAGGGGAATTATGTCTGTCCACTCGGCTGGGCTAGGGTGCCGGGCTGTTTGGACCAAACACTGGCTGTGGAGGTGTTTTTCCAGACAAGGTTAGCATTTAGATCAGTTGACTTTAAGTCAAGCAGATCATCCTCTGTAATGTGGGTGGGCCTCGCCCAATCAGTTGAAGGCCATTCAAGAAAAAGACCGAGGTTCCCTGAGAAGGAGGGAAATCTACTTCCAGACGGCCTTCCAGCTTGAGCCGCAACATCAGTGCTTCCCGGGGTCTCCAGCCTGCCGGGCTGCCCTGCGGACTTTGGACTTGCCACTCCTCCCGATTGCATGGGCCGATTCTTTAAAATAAATCTATCAGGGGGCCCCTGGGCGGCTCAGTTGGATAAGCATCAGACTTCGGCTCAGGTCATGATCTCACGATTTGTAAGTTCAAGCCTAGCATCGAGCTCTGTGCTGACAGCTCAGAGTCTGGATCCTGCTTCGGATTCTGTGTCTCCCCCTCTCTCTGCCCCCCCCACCCGTTCTCTCTCTCTCCCTCTCAAATAAACTCTTAAAAAAGAGAGAGAGTTGATTGGTGGTTGCCAGGTGCTGGGGAAACGGGAAATGGGGAGCGACTTATAATGGGTATGGGGTGTCCTTTTGGGGTGATGGAAAAGTTCTGGAACCAGATAGTGGTGAATGCATTAAGTGTCACTGAATTGTGCAAAAGGTTAAAATGGTAAAAATGTTAGTGCATTTTATCACAGTCAAAAAGCCATGAGTTCAAGCTGTAGAGACACACAGACCGTAAGAGACCAGGGACAGTGGTCTAAAGACTCTAAAGACCGGATCAGTTTCCGCAGCTGATGTAACAAATTAGCACCCTCTGGGGGCTTCCACCCACACAGCTTTGTTCTTTCACAGTTCTGGAAGCCCACATTCCGAAATTGGTCTCTGAGCCAAAATCAAGGAGTCGGGGCCCCTAGGGGAGAACCCCTTCCTTGCCTCTTCCGGCTTCTGGAAGCTTCCAGTGTGCTTTAGCTTGTGGCCACGTTGCCCCAGTCTTGAAGGCCAGCGTCCTCAAATCCCCCCTCCCCACCTCCTCTCGTCTCTTATAAGGATGTGGTGATTGCACTTGGGGCTGCCTTGAACCACCCAGGAGATCAGGCCTCAAGACTCTTTATTTATTTATTTATTTATTTATTTATTTATTTATCTATTTGGGGGAGAGTGCACGCGGGGGAGGGGCAGAGAGAGGGGGAGGCAGAGAATCCCAAGCAGGCTCCAGGCTCCAACTCGGGGCTCGAACTCACGAACCCGCGAGATCATGACCTGAACCCGAGTCTAGTGTTCAGCCTACCGCGAGTGGCCGCCCACAGTTCCTCGCCTCTCTTTATGCACACGCCCCACCCACCAAGAGGCGGCATCCACCTCCCTTCCCCACGGAAATCTTGCGAATTGCTTTGACCCACAGAACATAGTTAAAAGTGACCTGAGGCACTGCGGTGGCTTCTACAGCAGCTTTCTTGCAACCTGGCCACCATGCTGGAGAGAAGTTGGTCTACACAACCAGGGGAGGAAGGGGGACCCGCGGACAGCCACCAGGGAGGGCATCTTGCACATTCGAGGCCCGGCCAAGCTCCAAAAAGGAATGAGGTCACACACTATGACTTCCGCCAACACCACGTGGGACGAAGAGCCAAAGTCAACACACAGAACTGTGAGAAATAATGCGCCCTCGTTTTAAGCCACCAAATTTCAGATGGCTTGTAACTCAGCAATAGGAAGTGATGAAGACACACACACACACACACACACACACACACACACAGGGTTGGGGGAAGGCTGACCTTTGGAAACAAGATAAAGGACTGAGGATACAGATCAAGAAAGCAAAGCAGAGAGACAGAGAGAGAGGGGGAATCAAGAAAATGGAGAAGGGTCGCCTGAGTCGGCTCAGGTCATGATCTCATGGTTCGTGGGTTCGAGCCCCGCGTCAGGCTCTGTACTGACAGCCAGCTCAGAGCCTGGAGCCTGTTTCAGATTCTGTATCTCCCTCTCTCTTTGACCCTCCCCTGCTCACGCTGTCTCTCTCTCTCTCTCTCTCAGAAATAAATAAAACATTAAAAAAAATGGAGAAGACAAGGTTCACAAAGAGACAGAGACCTTTGGAAACAGAGAGAGGGAGAGAGAGAGAGAGAGACAGCAGTGCAGAGACACGAAGCTAAGAAATTGTCAAGAAAGTCACGGGCTCCTGCCCGCAGCCCCAGAGAAGCGTTCAGCCGACAGCCATCACCGGCTGCCAGCCACTTGAGGGGGTTACCTCGGACCCAGCCCCACTGAGCCTGCAGATAACTGGAACTTCAGCTGACAGCTGACCGCTGTCACGGGACAGACCCCGGACAAAGGGACCCGAGTGAACGCACAGAGCCCGCATAACCCTGGGAGGGGATACTAACTCCTTGTTTGACGCCGCTGAGTTTTGGGAGTGGTTTGTTACACGGCAACAAACAAGCAGGGCAGGGTGCTTGGAGGGTCCGGGAAAGGTGGAGGAGGGGGAGGACACTGGGGACTTGGGGGCGGGGTCTTAGGCGGAAGATTTATTTGCAGGGAAACAGGCTAAGAACCTTTGGGGGAAACAGGCTAAGAACTTGGGGAGCTGTTTGGAGAGATGAGGGTGAGGAAGTGTGAGTTTCAAGTTTGGGGAGGGTTGGAGGGTCTGAATTGGGTCGGGCTGGGGACCTCGATCTCGGAACAGGTGGTGTAAAGGGTCCGGGACCCTCTGGGGTTCATTTCCGTGTCTGTTTCACCCAGCGCCACTATTCTGATTGCTTAGTGCTTCTCAGCCCCCTTCCCCAGATGTGTCTGCATCAGAAGTCGTTCACGGTCCCTCAGCATCCATTCTCCCACTTTTTGGGAAACGTCCTGTGAGATTTTAAGCATGATGACCCAGGAAAAAAGCTTGATTCCCCACCCCCCCCACCCCCGATTCCTCTTGCAGCTAAACGTGCCCTTGTGAGCCAGGTCTGGTCACCGAGATGCGGAAGGAAGCGGTAGGTGGCATTGCTGGGTCCCAGCCTTGCAGGGAGCTGTGGGTCCCTGGCTCTGGTTGGAATGATGCCGTGGAGGTGAGGATCCTGAGCTAACCCGTGAGGACCTTCCTGGGCTGTGCCAGAGGAACAAGGTAGAAGAAACCTGGGTTTTTATTGCCCTGGTGAAGTAGATCTCCCATACCAGATGCAGACCGTCACACAGGAGAGGAATAAAGTCCTATCTTATTTAAGCCACTATTATTTTAGATCCCTCTTACCCACATCTAACTCCTATCAGTAAAAAAAAATATTACTGGGTAGCCCTTACAAGGGCTTAATACATGCTGGGCACTATTCAAATCATGTCACACGTACTTCCTTCTTTAATCAATTATCAGCTCTGTTTTACAGATGAAGAAATAAGCCCAGAGAGGTTAAGTAACTCACTCACGGTGGCAGAGCTAGTGAGCGGCAGAGCTGGTATTTGAACCCACGTCGTCTGGCTCCAGGACTGATATCTTCGGGACTTTCAAGTCATCACCCAGTCTGAAAGTCCAGTGGATGTTACAAACCCCCTCCCGGAAAATCTCCGGCATGTGCTGTTTGTATACAAGCTCAGAGAGTTTCTTTTTTTTTTTTTTTAATGTTTTATTTACTTCTAGGAGAGACAGAGAGAGAGACAGCGTGAGCAGGGGAGGGTCAGAGAGAGAGGGAGTCACAGACTGAAACAGGCTCCAGGCTCTGAGCCGGCAGTCAGCACAGAGCCCGACGCGGGGCTCGAACCCACGAACCGCGAGATCATGACCCGAGCGAAAGTCGGACGCTTAACCGCCTAAGCCACCCAGGCGCCCCTCAGAGAGTTTCTGAAATGTGTCCACTGAGCTCAGTGTCTGTAGACTCCGGCTTGACAATCCTCAGGGAGTCTTCTCCCTCAGCACCTGTCTGTGGTCTTGAGTGCCCACGGGGGAAGGGGACTGCTTCCACAGAAGGGGAGTGTACACGTCAGCTTAGACCATGTGATGCTGCAGTAACAAACATCCCCCAAATCTCTCAGTTGATGAAAATAAAGATTTCTTCTCTTTTTCTTTTCTTCCTTCATTCCTTCCTTCCTCCCTTCTTTCTTTCTTTCTTTCCTTTTTTCTTCCTTTCCTTCCTTCCTTCTTTCTTTTTTCTTTCTTTCCTTTTTCTCTCTTTTCCTTTCACTTTTTCTTTCCTTCCTTTTTTTCTTTTCTATTCTCTCCTTTCTTTCTCTCCTTTCTTCTCTCTCTCTTTCCTTCCTTTCCCCTCTCATTCTTTTCTTTACTCTTTTTTATTTCTTTCTTTCCTTTTTCTTTCCTTTCTTCTTCTCTCTTTTCTTTTCACTCCTTTCTTTTCTCTCTCTCTCTTTCTTGCTTGCTTGCTTGCTTTTTCTTTTTTTCGAGAGAGAAAGCGAGCACATTTGAGCAGGAAAGAGGGGCAGAGGGAGAGAGAGAGAGAGAATCTTTTTATAAAAAATGTTTATTTTTGAAAGAGAGAGAGAGCACGAGCAGAGGAGGGGCAGAGAGAGACACACATACAGAATCCGAAGCAGTCTCCAGGCTCTGAACTGTCAACACAGAGCCCCATGCAGGGCTTGAACTCAGGAATGGTGAGACCGTGACCTGAGCCAAAGTTGGACGCTCACCTGACTGAGCCACCCAGGTGCCCCAAGAAAGAGAATCTTAGGCAAGCTCCATGGTCAGTGCAGAGCCCAACTCAGGGCTCAATCCCATGACTCTGGGATCACAACCTCAGCTGAAATCAAAAGTCAGATGCTCAATTGGCTGAGACACCAGGCTCTCCCCCCTCTCTTTTTTAGTAATCTCTCCGTCCAACATGGGGCTCAAACTCACGACCCTGAGGTCAAGAGTCGCATGTTCTGCTGACTGAGCCAGACTGGTGCCCCAGGTTTATTTCCTGATGAAGCAACAAGCCCACTGCAAGCTGGCTGCGTAATCCCAGGCTGTTAGAGCAGTTACTACATTATGCATTATCACAGGTTTAAGAGCTTCTACGCAGAGGGTCACACGTGACTTCTGCCCTCTTTCTTTAGCTGAGGAAAGTCACTTGGCCACTATTGAACTCAAAGGGGCAGGAAGGTACAATTTTCCCACCGGGAAAGCAAATTGAATTTACTAATGCTAATACGATTTACTATATGGAATTGATGGGGGAGGGGAATACAAGATATGAGTGGCTCACGGGAGCATCCAGTGGCCTGGAGAACCCGGTATGAGGCTAAGTTTCCAGGAAGAGAGCCCCAAACCACACCCAGAACCACCCTGATGAGGAAGCCACCTCCATAACCCCCCGACGAATCTCAGTCTCAGATGCCCTCGTTTGCACCTGCTCCTGGGAGCGCGACATAACCGCACTTGTCCCCCAACTCCCACTGATGTCACCTCTGTATCTGTGCTCCTTACAACTAGTGGGCCCTCCCAGAGTCAGAGGGTGCTGTGTCACACCATTCTCACCAGCTAAATGGACCCCATTAAGGAGCTTCCTTTGCAAGGTGCATCTTTGGAATTCAGGACTCCCCCTGGCGAGTCTGTTTGGGGGATCCAAGTCATACGCCTATGCCCTGGCCTGTGCCCTGGATGTGAAGGAGGCTGGGAAAGTGAGTTCCGACACTTCTTTCTGGAGGATAGAAACTCTTGAGGCTGGAAACGTCCCCAAACATAGTGAGTGTTTTTAGTAGCCAGAAATATGAGACATTTCCACGACAGGGGAGCCTGGGTGGCTCAGTCAGTTAAGCGTCCGACTTCGGCTCAGGTCATGATCTCGCAGTCTGTGGGTTCGAGTCCCGTGTCAGGCTCTGTGCTGACAGCTCAGCTTCGGATTCTCTGTCTCCCTCTCTCTCTGCCCCTCCTCCACTCATGCTCTGTTTTTTCTTTCTCTCTCTCTCTCTCAAAGATAAACATAAAAAGAAATTTCCACTACGTATTCATGTTTCAGAGTTGGCACCAGAAGACTTCGGTGAGTCTCTGTGTTCGTTTCCCGGGGCTGCGGTAACACGTTCCCACAAGCTCAAGGGCTTCAAACAACACACATTTATTCTCTTAAAGTCTGGAGGCCTGAAGTCTCAAATCACGGTGATGGCAGCTCATTCCGGAGGCTCTAGGGGAGAAGCCATGGGCGCCCAGCCTCCTCGGGTTCATAGCACTTCTGGTTACTCCAGCCTCTGGTTCCCTTGTCACATGTCCTATGGTGATCACACACTGCGCCCCCTCCACCCAGGACCCTTGTGGTTGCACTTACAGGGACACAGATCATCGAGTGTAATATCCGCATCAGAAGATGTTGAAATTAATCAGATCTGCCAACTCCCTCTTGTGGCGTCAGGGAACATAGTAGCCACAGGTTGTGAGGATTAGCGTGTAGACGCGTGAGTGTGAGTGTGTTGGGGGTGCATTATTCGGTCTACTGCAGGGGGCTCAGTGGAATGCATCCAGGGCTTCTCCATCCTCTGGACTCCTGTAGAGCTCCGCCAGTGGAGGTGCTAGAGTGAGATCAGGGCATTCACCCCTCAGTCTCCCAGCGGCTCCCACTGGCCCCACCCCACCCCATGTGTGTGGGTCATTTTTTTTGCCCATTTTATTTTTTACAAATAGTTTATTGTCAAGTTGGTTTCCATATAACACCCAGTGCTCATCCCCACAAGTGGCCTCCTCCATGCCCATCTCTCCCCTCCCCCCCACACCCATCAGTCCTCAGTTTGTTCCCATCATTCAAGAGTCTCTCATGGTTTGCCTCTCTCCTTCTCCTCAGCTATTTCCCCCCTTCTTCTCCCCCACGGTCCTCCGTTAAGTTCCTCCTAATCCTCCTATACGTGCAAACATATGGTATTTGTCCTTCTCTGCCTGACTTATTTCGCTCAGCATAACACCCTCAAGGTCAATCCGTGTTGCTACACCGGAGCCACAGCTCTTGTGGGGCGTCCCTCTCCAAGTGGCTCCTCCCCAGCTTCCGGAAGTCACTCAGCTCCCTCCCCACCGCCCACCCCTCTGCCTTGCCCCTCGGGCTTTCACCTCTCCCCACCCCCAGAGTCCTGCACTGTCTGTTGGCCACCTCCCTACACCCTGCACGCCTTCAACCCCCCAGTTCGGTGCCGTCTGTATCCTGCTACTGAGCCCCTCCACTCATAGGTCCCAACCTGACCACCACCTTCTCCACCCTGTTTGGCATGTGTCTCCCAATGCTCTCGGAGCCGGGCGAGAGCAGGGTCCAGGGACATTTTGGTCACTGCAGTGGCCCCAGCAGAGCACCAGACACGGAGCAGGCAGGTGCTGGATAGAGTGAATTAAAGAATTGAGGGAGGGCATTTCTTCTCCCCTGCGTTTGGGTTTTAGCAGCCGGGACAGCAGGTTTATAGGGGTCTACATCTCTCTGTCCTGAGGCTGTTGTGGGATGGCGGTTGCGGTGTGCGCACGTGCGTGGTGCATGTGCATGAGTGGAGGGAAGGGAGAAAGAAAGGAGAGGTGATGAAAGAATATGAGGTATGAAAGTGAGCAAGCTGGAAATATCTAGAAAGTATAACTTTTCCATCTCTTGAGCTCTTACTATGTGCTGGGTATTATGCTAAAAATATATATGATTTAATACAACTCCGTACCATCAGCCCCCATTATTATTATTTTTGTCCCCATTTTCCAGATGTGGGAACTGAGGCACCAAGAGAGGAAATCTTGGCGCCATTACTGGCTTCCGTGACAATGAATTTAAATCCTTCACGAGCTGACTCCCCCAGAACTCGTAGCATCATCACGCCCCTCGTCACATCCACGTCCCAAGCTCTGGATATGCCTCTCTTTGAAGCTGCGATCTTACTCAGCATCCGGTCACCAGGCTCACCCATTTCCTTGCCTCTCTACCACTCTCTCCGTTCACGCCTGGTAAGATGGAGGTGGCCTCTGTCCTGTGTGACGCTCCGGCTGGACCTCATCCTCTGCTGTCCCTGCCCTTTCTAGACATGAGACTTCCGGGAAGTTGCTTCCCCTCTCTGAGCCGGTTTCCTGCACCTGTGGAGGGTGTGTGTGTGTGTGGGGGGGGGGCGATCCCTAGGAGGACCCGGCGCAGTGCTTGGCCTCGGGGACCCTCCGTCACTATCAGTTGCGGTTGGCTTCAGGAATGGCAGATGCTCTTATGCCCTTGCATTCAATACCCTCCTGTGCCACTCCCCTTCCCACCTTGGAGGGAAAAGTCCTCTCATGCCCATATCTTCTCCCAGCACCCTCCTCTTTCTCTCCGAGGTTTTCCAAAGCGTGGTCTACATGCTCTGCCTCAGTTTCCCCGACTTCCACTCCCTCTTCACTCTAGATCAGCCCGACTTCCGCCCCACACCCTGCACCAAACTGCTCTCGTCAAGTCCTACATCCCAAGGTCGCTTTCCGCTGCTTATCTTTCCCCACCTTTCAGAGCTTTTGACTCCCGTCAACCATGCCCTCGTTCTGGAAACTCTCCTCTTGGCTTCAGGTGAAGTCAGCCTTCTGGGTTCCCACCTACCTCTCTGCCATGTCCTCCTTGGCAGGTCTCCTGTGTTCCTCGTGCCCCACCCCCTCCGTGGCTTGGTGACGCCCCATTGTCAACAAATCCCAAACCCGTGTCACTCACACACGCCCCTTCTCCCGGGGCTCCAGGATGTCTTCCCTCCCTGACACGATGTCCCATAGGCATCACCATCAGCACACACTCACCTGCATCCGGAAGTTCTCCAAACCCGTTCCCCCTACTTATGCCCACCTTCATTCCCCAAACTCAGGAGAAACCTCACTGCCTCTGTGGGAAATTCTCCACAATGGCTCCTCCCCCCATTCTCCCCCCGCCCCCAAATTCCCGGATCCACTCTCCACCCTTCTCCCTCTTGCTCTGTGTCCCAAGAGGCTGGCCTATGTGTGTCAACCTATTAACCTCTGGCTTCTGGTTGAGTCCAGCCAGTGGAAGGCGCCAGCAGGAGACTGGTGGGTGGGAGGAGTCAGGTTGGGGTGTTCACTGCCTAGCCCCCTTCTCTCGGGTGTGGGCTGTCCGTCCGTCCGCATACTCCTGGCCTCTGCCAGAGCTACGACAGCCTCAGCTCACACACCTTCAGGCTGGGCTAGTGGTAACTGCTCCCTCTACTGCTGGACTCTGGTACTGCACCTTCCCGAGCTTGTTTTAATTGACCTTGCCCACCCCTAATCCCCCTACAATAGCCCTTTCATTAAACTCTCCCTGGCTATTCCATTTGAGGGCACCATCTCTTTCTTGCCAGGGCCTTGCCTCTATGCTCTCCCTGAACCCTCTCATCCAATCTGATCCACGATCTCCCTAAACCACCCCTTTCACCTCCACCTCCCTACTCCAGGACCCTTCCTTTGCTTCCCCAGCCTCCTCTCTGATCTGTCTCACAGGCAGCCAGAAGGGAAGTTTGAAAATGTAAATCAGACGACATCAACTGCCTTCCCCCTGTCCCCCTTAAATCCCTTCCAGAGCTCCCCTTTGCTTTGGGGATAAATTCTAAGCTCCTGAGAGTGGCTGATAAGGTCTCTTGGGCTCTCTCCACTCCCCACCCCCAAGCAGCCCCTACTCCATTCATGCTAACCTCTTGCAGGAGTATGAAAAAGCCAGTCACTCACAAGCCTGCACCCCTTTAGACACACACACACACACACACCCCTTCTCCTATATCAGGATTCTGAGAAAATTACTTGCTTTATTCGGCAAACTCCCATCAACCCCAGCTCCTCTGATCAGGCCAATCTGGGTCCTCCTCTTTTGTGTTCCCAGGACGCCCAGCGAAAGGGAACGGTTGGCGGCTGGTGGAATGGGGGCGTGGCGAGGAAAGCTGAGGCGTGGGGGCGTGGCTAGGGGGACTGGGTGGTGCGTGGGGGCGTGGCTACGGGAAGCAAGGGTGGGCGTTTAGAGGGGCGGGTGCTTGTGGGTGTCCCGCGTGGAGAAACCCAGAGTGCCTGGGCTATTTCACAGTTGCCCAAATCTCAGAGACCTCGTTAGCTCCCTCCTCTAGAATCCCAACTTCTCACTGGAAGGCTGCTTTGTTTCAGGCAGAATTTCAAAGTTTTATGGCAACTCGTACAGAAATCACATAGAAGAGACAACGACCGGGGCTGATGAGCGGGGAGTAGAGAAAGGCGAGTGGGTTACAGGTCCGGGATGTTGGGGTGATGCACAACAGGACGAGAGAACGCTAAAAACCTGTGGGAAGCAGGGTGTTATGGGGGTTGCTGGGTGATCCTCGGGGTCCCAAGAAGTGGACAGCACTCCGCACACCCCAAGTGTGTCCTTTGGGCAGGAAACGACAGTAAGAAAATGCAGATGGCCTACCAACAGATGGGTGGCCTCCAAAGTTAAAAATGCCCACCCAGACCCCTGGCCCCAGTCCCACCCTCCCACCCAACCCTGCTCCCCATCAGGCAGAGATGTGGCAGCATTTGCTGGCTTGTAGCATTGGTCCTCTGGGACCCTCGGTCTCCTCTTCGAGGGTCCTGCCCGGATTGGCTGGCACTGAGGGCAAAATGAGCCTTCTAGATAGTCAGGGGAGATCGCTGGACTCCCTTTGATTCCTGGCCTCCTCCCCAAAGCCAATTCTCACGGCTGGGGGAGTCTGCTGCCCTCGCAAAAGGAAAGTCTGTCACCCCCTTTCCCCAAGACATGCACCCTCCCGTGTCCCCCCTCCCCCAAACACACTATATATACACACACACACCCCCCCTCCAATGTGTGGCTGGGCTCTCGGAGGTAGTGGAGGCGAGTGGGGGCGCTGGAATGTGAGAAGTTGCAGGTTCAAATGTGCCTTCTCCAGCTCTGAAGCCCCGAACTTCTCCCCTCCCTTCTCCAAGCCTCGAGAATTCGAGAATTCGTGTCCTCCCAAGGGCCTGAGCGGAGAAACCAGGGAAGGTGTGGCCCCCTAATGCGCGCACCTACCTGTTCCCCGCCCCCTCCCCTCGGGGGCTGAACAGAGCTCCCTGAGGGTTGGGGAGAAGGGTCGAGATCAGGGACGTCCTGGGATGGGTCAACCTCCTTCAAAGGTCCCCCAGGGAAGGCTGGGTTCTGAGGCTCTCGGGCACATGTCCCCGGTGGTGGTGGTGGTGGCGGCGGTGGGTCCTCTAGAGGAAGGGGGTCTTAAGGGATAGGGCAAGGCTGGGTGTGTAGGAAGACGGATGTTAGATTCTCTAGAAGGTCACGGGGAAGGGGGCGGTTCTCCGGGGAGGGGCCTCGAGGTGGAAAGGTCCCCAGGGGG
This sequence comes from Hyaena hyaena, assembly GCF_003009895.1. Taxonomy (NCBI): domain Eukaryota; kingdom Metazoa; phylum Chordata; class Mammalia; order Carnivora; family Hyaenidae; genus Hyaena; species Hyaena hyaena. The sequence continues at coordinate 2,985,527 of NW_024080641.1, read as the reverse complement.
TGTGTACAGTGACTCCCAGGGATGGGCTGCACTTGTGGGCACCTCGGGGAGACTCCCGAGGGAACGGAGGGAACGTTAGTGGGGACAGAGGGCAGGGGAATTAACTCCCAGGAGGAGGGGAGGCTGAGGCCCAGGAGGGCGGAGGCTGGATCTCTCCGGAGGACAACGGAGACGCGGGTCCGAAGCAGGGGCAGCCGAGTCTCTGCGGAGGGCGCGGGGGCCTAGAAGCCCCGGATGTGGCAGTAAGCCTCGAGGCTGGCGAAGAGGATGTACAGGAACCAGAGCCCCAGGAAGAGCGCCGTGGTGGCGAGCTTGGGGCCGCGCGGGCCGCCCAGCTCGCCCCCGATGTGCGGCCGGCGCCGGTACAGCAGCACGGCGATGCCCACGAAGGCGAAGACGGTGAAGAGCGTGACGGAGAAGGCCAGCGTGCCGGTGCGCACCTCGAACGGGCGGCCCTGCACCGCCCAGTACACGGCGGCCACTGACCAGGCCACGCCCAGGCCCAGGAACACGTTCACCGCGTTGGAGCCCGTCACGTTGCCGATGGACGCGTCCGCGCACTGGTCCTGAAGCGCCGCCACCTTGCTGGCGAAAGTGTCTGCGCCGGCAGAGACGCGGCCGTCACCGGGGCTCGGCCTGCCTGTCCCCAGACCCCGCCCCCCGCCGCTGCAGCCGGGCGCGCGAGGCCCTTGACCCCAAGCAAGCCACAAAGCGGGTCATCGTTCCCACGCCTGCGCTCTGCAAGGCCAGCCGCCTGCTTTCCAGGGGACTCGCCGCCCGCTTTCTACGGGACTTGTTTGCATTCGGCAGTATCCACGCCCTCCTTTCTGTAGCGCCCACTGCCTGCTTCCTGTGGAATCACTATCTGATCACAGCCCCTGCATTCAGTGGGGTCGGCTGCCTGCTTTCTCTGGGGCTCGCTGCCCGCCTTCCATAGGAATCACTGCATCGTGAGAACCCACTACCTACTTTTCTGTTGGCCCGGTCACCCCACCGCCACCTGGCTGGACAAAATAAATGTTAAGTGCCACCCACATGCAACCCCGTCCCTCTCAATCCCCGACCCGGTGTCTGTCAAGTTTGCAGCCTGGTTTCTGTGGCCTCCACCCATTTCTGAACACCTTGCTAATAACTCAAATGTCTGGTACGGAGCGCAGGCATCAGAGGGCCATTCACAGTAGTTGCTTTCTGCGGGGCTCAGTCGGTTAAGCGTCCGACTCTTGATTTCAGCTCAGGTCATGACGGGCATGGAGCCTGCTTGGGATTCTCTCTCTCTCTCTGCCCCTCCTCACTGTTCTCTCTTTCTTTCTCTCAAACATAAAAAAAAAAAAAAAAGCTTTCTACACGACCCGCCACCTGCTTTCCAGGCCTACAGCGCCACCACCTGGCGGGCGAACACATCCACGTGGGGAAAAAAGGGTCCGGCTGCCCACACCTTGTCTTCCCACTCCGGTAAGAATTTCTGTCTTGGACACCTGGTTTCTAAGGGACACCCCCACCCCTTCAGGTTGGGAAGAGGGGGTCATGGCCATTGCGTTTCAATGGGACACACACTATAGTCTTTGGGGCCCCTCTTACTTCTTGGGCAGCTCTGCCTTCAAAATCTGGTTTCTACTCGGCCCTGTCATCTTAGTTAAAGCTTTGAGACTCACTGGCCTCATTCCTGTCGTGGCCACCAACACGGTTCATTGTAATCTTCCATGTGGTTCCTTGAGGGGGAGGTAATTAACACCTTCTTTCCATGGGACCTTTCTTCCACCCTTCTCCCCGTGCCCCGCCTCCTTCTTTCTATGGAATCCACTGTCTGGTTTCTACATTTCCCAACGCCTTAGTTCTAGGGGATGTTCCACCTGGTGGCTTTGGGGGAGGACAGGAGCTCTCTGCCTAGTGTCTGTCATGTTCCCTCGTTATACTTTGCGGGACCCACCCTCCGGGTTCCGAACGCCTCCACCACCTTATTTCTGCACGACATTCCTGTCTTGGGCTCTCCTGCCCAGCTTCTCTGAGACTCTACCCGGACAAGCAGCTTCCCAGGGGGGTTACCAGGGATGGAGGTGCCCAGGGCCACGAAGACCACGGCGTTGACAGAGTCCTTGAGGCCGACGGTGCAGCCGAAGTGCGAGGCAAGGTCCCCGATGAGGGCGGTGAGCAGGCCGATGACCAGGATGCAGACCCCGAAGCAGGCCCAGCCGTGGCAGTACTCCGTGGGGGGCACGCAGGCGAAGAGCACCTTCCAGAACACCGTCAGGAAGTGCATGACGTAGTCAAAGCAGGAAGGCAGCCGCTCCTCCCGGGACCCGTCCTCCTCCTCCTCCTCGTCCCCTGCGGGCACACGACCCAGGTGGGGCACACACCCATGCCCCCTTCTTCCTGGCTTACAGAGCCCCCATGGGGTTCCATAAAATTTTGTTCCTGGAATTCATTGCCTTCCCAGAATTCCTGGCAGCTAGGAGAATCCCCTGAAGCCAGAGGCCATGTGCTCAGCTAAAAATAGCTGGCTTGTCAGGATCCCTTGCTGCTAGGGGTGGCCACATCCCTATAGTTCAGAAAACAGTCTTTTTCCCTGATGCCTTTACATCTACCATTTACAGAAAGCCATTTCTATGGCTAGAAATGCTGACTTCCTCTGACCCACTGTAGCTAACAGTAGCCACATACTCAGCTGAAGGTGCTTGCTTTCCCAGAATCCCTTGCAGCCATGTACCCGGCTAACATTATCTATTTTCCCCAGAATCCCTTCAGGCTAGCAACAGCCCCGTCCTCAGATAAAATAGTCACTTTCCCAGAATTCCTTGCAGCCAGCGGCAGTCACATCTTCGGCTAACTGCTTGCTTTCCCAGAATCCCTCGCAACCATAGCCATGCGACCCAGCCTGGCAATGAGGCATAAACAGAGGGTTTCTGGAAAGCTCTGGCTTTCCTGACATGGGCGCTGTGTTACCGATATGTTTTCTGAACTCTGCGGGGGATGCCTCACTCGCCCTTCGCGTTGTTTGTGTCACCTGCTGTGACCGAATTTGATCCGTCCTTGACCTGCCACCCGGGATTTGTGTCACGGGAAAGCACAAATGGAATGTTCTGTCTGCCTTGCCCTAACCTGAGAAGCACAAAGCGATGAGTGAGAAGCAGGAAACAACTTGAGAGGCTGCGCGCTATGTCCGGAAGGATGCTGGTAAGGAAGAGTGTAATTCTGGACCAGTCACACAGAGGAAGTCAGGGAGCAAAAGCCAGGGGGCCCCGACTCCCAGGTCCACCCAAGCTCCTCCAAACTGTCAGCCAGCAAGAGGACACACTGATGGATTTAGGAATTCGGGTCATCCATCCCTCTCCCGCTTTTCCAGCTCACTTAGTCTCTTGGCTTGTTTTTTTTAAAAAAGTTTGTAAATGCTTAGCCAAGTGGTTTGTGGGATTTCTTCACTCTTCATGCCACCTTTCAAAGAAGGAGACTTCTGCGGCAACCCAGGGTCAAGTGGAATTGGAAATTCCAAAGCAGCAGGTGCGCTGCCCCTTCCTTCTACCCTGCTTCCTCTTTCTTCCTGCCTGGAATGCGGGCTTGATGCCTGGAGATGCGGCAGAGGTTTTGCCACCATGAGGGCCAAGGTTGAAAGTGGGAAAGAAATAAAGAGGGAACCTGGGTTGGGGCGCCTGGGTGGCTTAGTCGGTTAAGCGTCCGACTTTCGCTTAGGTCATGATCTCGCGGTTCGTGGATTCGAGCCCCGCGTCGGGCTCTGTGCTGACTGCCAGCTCGGAGCCTGGAGCCTGTTTCAGTCTATGACTCCCTCTCTCTCTAACCCTCCCCTGTTCACGCTGTCTCTCTCTCTCCTAGAAATAAAAAAAAAAAAAAATTAAAAAAAAAAAAAAGAGGGAACCTGGGTGTTTAATGATGTTATTGAGCTGCTACCTCTCTATGGCCTCCTATGGATTTCTTTGGTCTGTGACAAAAATAACGCCAGTGTGCTTCAGCCGCCTACGGTTGACTTTTCTGTTGTTTGCCGCTGAATGCATTCCTAACTGGCCACGGTGAGATGTGGCCAAAGTCAGAGTGGGGAGCCACACTCTTGGCAGGGAAAGGGCTGCTATCACGGCATCTCTTGGGGGCTTTTCCCTGCCCTGTTTCAAATCCCGCCTTGGTTTCCCACTGCCCTTAGGTCGAGGGCGCTTGGCATTCTTGCACTTGGCATTCAAGAGCTCCAGCCTCTACAGAGTCTTCCAGCCTTTCCCGTAAAGGGAGCCTCATGGTTACGTCTGCGGCTCTGGAGTCCCCACTCTGGTTCCAAACCCTGGATCTGCTGTGTGACCTTGAATCGGTGTCCTAACCTCTCTGAGCCTCCTCATGCCCCTCTGAGAAATGGGAGCAATAACTGTACCCGCCTCAAGAGAAGGTTGTGTTGACTACATGAGGCAGGCCACGTAAAGAACTCTCTGCGCAGCCTGGCCCATCTCCAGCTTGACAGCTGGTCCTTGAAGGCCCCTTCTGGTGCCTGGGGAGACTCACAGATGCTCCAAACCAAGGCCACCCTGCAAAGAGCGTACAATTGAGGCACGGGTGTAAAGGACATACACAAGCGCCCCCTAAGTGCAAGACGGGACGTGATTCATCGTCCGAGGGGGTGAGGACCACCCTTTTCCGTAAGCGCCCCAAGCGGCTTTGTGCCCACATCAAGGAAGGAAAGACATTTGTTGAACAAAGTGCTAAATGATCAAGGACCAGGCTGGAAACGTGGGAAGCATTAGCTACATGAGGTCAGATGGGAAATGGACTTCAAAGCTGCCTGGCGCTCCACGGTCCCCATCATGATGTCATTGTCAGGATCATTAATTACCACTGATGGGGTCTCCCCCCGCACTTCCTCCGATCTGATAGGCTGCTCTCTACAGATCCATGAGCTGAGTTACCTCCACGACCACAGTCTCAGTGTCATGCTACCCTCTCTTCTCCACTAAGCCCGGAGAGTGCTGTGGCTTCCCACCATCTTTGGGCTGAAGCTCCCATCCGTCAGTCATCACATGCCCATGGCCCATCTCCTGCCATCTGTCATCACATCCCCATGGCCCATCTCCTGGGCAGCCTCAACTCCCCCCTCCCCCATCCCAGCCTCTCCTTCTTCCTTCCACAGGCTCCCTCCAGCGCCTGGACCTTCCCCCCGTCCAAAATGCTCCGTGCCCCCCCCCCCCCATGCACCGAAATGACACCCAAGCTCCCTACTACAGCCTGTGCAGACCTGCATGGTCTGGGCTCTGCCCCCTCCAGCTCACCTCGTGCTAGTCACCCTTCCCAAATGTGCTAAGCCCTAGCATACCTGCAGGCTCTCTACCTGCACCACCTCCCTGTCCGTTCCCTCCTCCTGCCTAACTCTTAGTCCAATGTGAAGACTCGGCTCAGAAGCCTCTTCCTCCAGGAAGCCCTCCCGGACCTTCGGGCTGAGTCAGCACTGTCTTTGGGCTCTCTCAGCAGCAACCTGGGGTCCCCTGGCCCAGCCCTGCCTGCTCTGGGTTGTCACTGTCTTGGGGAAAATCTGTCTCCCCCACTGGACTGTGAGCTCTGTGAGAATAGGGCTCATGCTGTCATAGTCATCTGTTTGTCCCCAGCAATGTCCTGCACAGGGCTGAGTCCAGAGGATCCCTCAGAAATAGATACTGAGGGGCACCTGGGTGGCTCAGTTGGTTGAGTGTCTGACTTTGGCTCAGGTCATGATCTCATGGGTTCGAGCCCCGCATCAGGCTCTGTGCTGTCAGCGTGGAGTCCGCTTGGATCCTTGGTCCCCCTCTGACTCTGAGCCTCTCCTGCTCACGTTCTCACTTTCTCTCTCTCAAAAGTGAAGAAATATTTTAAAAACGAGAAAGGGGGCACCTGGGTGGCTCGGTTGGTCCTTCGACTTCGGCTCGGGTCATGATCTCACGGTTTGTGGGTTCGAGCCCTGCGTCGGGCTCTGTGCTGACAGCTCAGAGCCCGGAGCCTGCTTCAGATTCTGTGTACCCCTCCTCTCTGCCCTTCCTCTACTCTCTCTCTGTCTCTCAAAAATAAACATTAAGAGCCACAATCCCTAGTGTATTTTCGCTTCCTACATTTAGGCTTCCCTGAAGGAGGCCTGATGTTGTATAAGGGACAGAAGTCTTGAGCTCCACCTCAGCCCTTTCTGAATTCCCTGTGGGACTTCAGGCCAATCCCTTCTCTGCTGCTGGGCCTCAGTTTCTCCTGTCTGTGTCACAAAGGGCCAGTGTTGGTCTCCCAAGACAACCTGTGAATCCAAGTGTCGCAGTGTCTCTGGCCACAGGAGGGCAGTGTGGGCCCGTCTGAGACCTAAGGAGGGCGAAACTGCACAGGTGGGAGCTGGGTGCCCCCCCAATCTCCATGGCAACAGAGGAGCCCTGGCTGTCTGAGGAGGCTGTGACATTTAACCTGTTCTCACCCTCCAGCCATGTGACGCCAGGAGAAAGCCCAGCAGGGACTTCTCCTGCCCTCAGCTCTCTGTCTCCACCCCTCCGAGTGCCTTTCTCTCTGTGTATCCATGTCTCTTTCTGCCCCTCTGCAGTTTACTGACTTCATTCTCTACATCCCTCATGTTGCCTCCATGTCTCTGTCTCTCTCCATGATTCTCTGTACATCTCTCTTTGTGTGTCCGTCTCTTCTGTTTGTATCTGTTCCTATCTTTCCGTTTCTTTCTTTTTCTTTGTGTGCTTCTTGTTCTCTTTCTCTTCTCTACCATTCTCCGTCCTTTTCATCTTGCCCCTCTTTCTCTCCTTTTATTCATTTCTCTCTTTTCCTTCCCAGCACATTGTCTCCCCATCCCCTCCCCTCCCTCCCCACTTACCTGCGCTCACCGTAACTGCCTCTAAAAACTGTTCCCTCCACGAATGGGTCCCAATCACCAAGGCCAAGTTGGTTTTCTTGATGAGTTTATCCACCGTGTTCTGAGGATAAAAGGGTGGGGAAAAGACCATCGTCTGTGACCACCTTGGCGCTTCCCTGAGGCTCCCCGAGGAACACTGGGGTTGAGGCTCACAGTCCACGCTCAGAGGTCCTCAACCTACATCCCAGTTCCCAGCAAGAAGGGAAGAGGTGGTGTTGCTGTCCATGGTGCTGGCGGAGGGATAGGAAGCCGGCCTCAGACCCTTGGTCACCCTCATCGTTGACTCTTACCAGACCTTCCCCGAGAAAATAACTCAGGCAAGACTCCAGGAAGCTGGGGCCCCGGAGAGTCACCTTAAAATCATATGACTCCTCAATGATGACCTCCAGCCGGCGGTTTTCCCCAAGAACGGGTTTGCCCATCTCCGCTATCCTCCGCGCCTCCTCCTCCTCGGCCGTCAGCTTCCTGTCCCCATCTCCTGCAGCAGAAAGGATGGGAGTTAGGCTCACTGGGCCTGTGATGCCCTCACTGCCTGTTCCCACTGAGAAAGAAAGGTCTGTCTGCTGTCCCCTAGGAAGCCTCCGTGATGGCATGCCCCCAGCCTACCCCAGTGTCCCCATCTGACCACCATCTTCCCCAACCGAAGACCCAGCTGGTCCATGAAGTTCAGCTGGTAGGCTCTGGGCTTCAAATGGAGGGAGCTGTGTGATCCTGGGCAATGCCTTAGCCTCTCTGTGACTCAGTGTTCATATCTGTGAAACAGGTACAACAGTAGCTACCTATGGGGGCTGTGAGGGGTTAAAGGAGTTACTTCATGTATGGTGCTTAGCACAGTGCCTGGCACATACATAGTCCACAATGTTATTTCCTTGGTTAAAATCACCTACACTGTCATTATCATCACCACCCTCGTGGGCTCTGACAAACATCCTTGAGTGTGTTTGAAGTGGTAAGGAAAGAGGGGGTCGCCAATTAAGGTACAGACCTTGGACCCAGACCTGCCTATAGGTGACCCACAGCTCACCTATCTCCCCAAAGCATGTTGGTCGTTTGTTCCGAGCTCAGCACCAACTCAACCCTAACTCTTAGAAGAATGTCACCCCAACCAGGAACACTCTCAGAAAACTCTGCCAGCAATGAGTTTTATTGTGTTAAGGTTCTGGGATTTGGGGGCCTATTTGTTACAGCGGCTCCTATCACTTACCCTGACTGATAAAATCTTTAGTCTGACTCTAATCCTAACTCCAAACCCAGATTCTGATCTCAGCTCCCAAACTACTCTGTTCCTTTTGTTCAAGCAACTGTCCCCACGCCCACCCCAATCTCTGACCCTGGCCTCAATTCTAACCATAACTGCCCCCCCCCAACTCCCCTCCAACCCCCACCTAGGTTTTGATCTAAATCTGACCTCAATTCTAATCTGACCCCACCACAAACCCAGATGGGATCTTGACTTACCATTCCTCAGCCTTAACTACAAACAAACCATGACCTTGGCCTCTGAACCCCCAACTGTAACCCCAAACTCAATGGACCCCACCAACTATGAGGTCAGCTCCAAACCTCACCCAGCTCCAACTCTGCCTTTATCTCACCTCCACCCTGTCTCAAACATGACTTGGGAGGGTAGCTTGAGGCCATGACCCTTCTCCCGAGAACTGCCCCCCACCCCCATGTCTCCCCTCCAGTCAAAGCCCAGAGGTAACTCCACTCACCTTGATTGAGCAGCAGAGCTGGGGAGAGACAGAGACAGAGAGAAGGTGAGATTGCTTCCCTGGGAAGCTCAGATTCATGAGCCTGAAGGAGCAGCCACTAATGGAGCCTCCGAGGGTCCCCCCACCCTGGACCCCTTACCTCTCCCACAGCATACCTGTCACCCCTCACCTGAAATCCCTCGCTTAAGCCACTGTGGCTGGCCCAGCTCGATGAAGAAATTATCCTTTTTCTCATATTCCTCGTCATCAACTATCTTTACCTGAAGAGTTTTCCTGGGGGGGAAGGGGGAGGAAGAGCACCCAGCATGAGGCCCCACCCCCAGATCGCCAGATAACTCGTCACTAGCCCGATTTCTGGAGCGCCTCTCCATCCCAGGCTCTGCAAGCTCATTTAATGCTCACAACCGCCCCCACAAGCAGGCTCTCTAGTATCCCCGCTTGACAGAAACAAGCACAGAAACAGCTGAGGTTTATTAAATAGCAACCTGAAGGATCCTGATAAAACCAAAGTTAGATCAGGTCCATAGTCTGCTCAAAACGTTCACATGGCTCCCACCCCAGCCAAAGTCCTTAGAATAGCCACAAGGCCCCATGCAGTGTGGCCGTTTTTCTCTGTCTGGCCCCCCACCCTTCTCTCTGTTCCTCACTCGCTCCAGCTACACCGGCCTCCTCACTGTTCCTTGAACATGACAAACCTGCTTCTGCCTCAGGGCCTTTGCACTGGCTGTTCCATCTACCTAGAACACTTTTTCCCCAGGCTCATTCCCTCGGTTCCTCTGGATCTCTGTTCAAACTTCTTTCTTAATGAAGCTCACTCCCCTCCCCACCTTCTTTAATATTGAAATCCACCCCTGTCCCAACCCCGGCACACCTGGCCCCCTTCCCCTGCTCTACATCTTCTTTGTTCCATATCACTTTCTAAAATACCATCTAATGTGTTTATTTTGTTTAGTTTGCCATTTGCCTCTTCACATTAAAATGTAAGTTCTGAGAGAAAAAAAAAGTAAGTTCTGGGCACCTGGGTGGCTCAGTCAGTTAAGTGTCTGACTGACTTCAGTCAGGTCATGATCTCGTGGTCTGTGAGTTCGAGCCCTGCATCAGGCTCTGTGCTGACAGCTCGGAGCCTGGAGCCTGCTTTGGATTCTGTGTCTCCCTCTCTCTCTGCCCCTCCCCTGCTCACACTTTCTCTCTCTCTCTCAAAAGTAAACGTTTTAAAAATGCAAAAAAAAAAAAAAAAAAAAAAAAAAAAAAAAAAAAAAAAAAAAAAAGTAAGTCCACCAGGGCCACCAGGGCAGCGATCTTTGTTCATTTATGTACTTTGCTGCACCCCCAATGCCTAGACCAGCACCTGGCATAAGGTATGCCTTCCATCAACACTTGTGAACTCGAATCCTTCAGTTCAGGAGACCCTCTGCTTCCTGCCCTCTGTCCTGACCACATTCAGAGGATTAACTGAATGCTGATTGATCTGCTCGGCCTCCCTGCTGCTATGGTAACCAGGGGGTGACTGGGGAGAAACAGCCAGGAGTTATCCATGCCCTCCAGGCACACAGCGCCCCTCCCAAAGGCCCACAATCCCAGAAAGCCCACAGCCCTGCCCCTAGCAGCTCTTTCAGCTGTAGGAACCTTGAGGCCAGGCCCCAGAACCCAGAAACACAAACAGCCAGCCCACACAGTCACCCAGCAGAAGCCAATTACACCGCCCACACCCACACACCATCGCACCCCGCAGCCATTGCCTATGCAGTGGCAAAATCACACAGACCAGATGCCTGTTAGCACAACACCCCCACCACAGCCTCAGCGACTTCGCCAACCTGCAGAGCCCGCTGTGGGACTGGCCATGTAGGCTCTTCCTTTCCTACATCTCGCTCATGATGCCTCTTGGGTGTCTGTTTATTTTTATTCCCCTCAGTCTCTCTCTCTCTCTGTCTCCATCTCTGACCCTCTCCGTCTCACTCTCTTCACAGCTCTCTGCCTTTCTTTATCTGTGTTCTTCTCTCCCTGTCTCCGTCTCTCAGTATCCACAGAATGGAACAGCCGAAGGCACCACAATTCAAGCAAAACGCCTGCCATCAGGCACTCAATGGACCCATCTCCACACCCAAACGCACAGGACTCAGCGACACCCATGTAAAGACAGATGCACACAAGATGGCCATGTGCGGACATGTGCCCACCTCCACCCTCACCCCCTTCTGGTCTCGGGATATTTTAATTTTCTGTGGGCAGAAAGAAATGGCCACCCCCAACCTCAGGAGAGGGCTGGGAGCTGTCCACGGTTCTGGAACACCGCTCGGAGAAGCAGGGTCTCGGGAGACACTCTACTCACACAGCCTGACACAGGCAGACAGCTGTCCGCCGGCGACACGCTGACGGGATACACACACACCTCCGGCGCTCACTCTCTCGCAGACACGCCGTGATCCGCTGACACGTGGTGACTGACACGCAGTGACACTAGTGCCAACTGGCATCCTGACAGGCGTGCCCTCAGGGGACCCAGGGGAGGAGAAACCCAACTGGCAGGGGACAGCAAGAGGGACTCGAGCTAGACAACGGCAGGACTTCCTGAGATCAAAGGAAGCAGCCTTTCTCCCCAGGCAGACATTCTGTCACCCTCATGCCGGCCCTACTCGGGTCCTGGAAACCCCACTCGGGTCCTGGAAACCCCACTCTCCAGCCCTTCACAGCCTCTAATCCTCTGACCCACCCTTTTCACACCCTAACTCTTTTCTTTCTGTAGCATCAAAAAAACTCTCCTTCCCCGAGTCCCACGGAGTCTCTCTCAGTAAGAAGGTCTCTCTCTTCCTTTCAGGCTTCCTCGATCATAGCCTCTCAATCTCTCTTGTTCCCTTTCTCCACGTACTTCTGTGTCAATTTCCTTCCCTCCTTGTATCAAAGTTCCTGTCTTTCCGTCTCTCTCTCTCTCTCTGACTCTGTTACTCTGTCTCTGTGTCTCCATCTCTCTCTAGGTCTTCTCTATCTCTGGATCCCTCTGTCTCTCTCGCGCGCATTCTCTCCCCTCCACCCCATCTCTGGGCGTCTCTCCTCCACCTCGGTGTTGATTCTGTCTGGGGCCGCCCCCCCCCCCCCCCCCCCCCCCCCCCCCCCCCCCCCTCCTCTAATTAGCGCCTGCCCCTGAAAGAAAGGATGTGTTTCCCTAAACGCTAATTAGCCTCCTGTTCTCTGTCTTCTGAAGTCACAGCTGGAGGACTGGGCGGGGGCGGGGGTAGGGGCGGGGGCGGAGGGTGTCCCAGCCTGGGGAAGCCGTTTGGGGGAGAAGGCCTGTGGGGTCGCAGCAGCAGGAGGGAAGCGGGTTAGACTACAGGGACGACCAGGATACGCAGAAAGACAAGTCTCTCCATTCCCCCTGCCCCTTGAATGTGACAGATGGGGTCTGGGATGGTGCCCTCAGCCCTCGACCCGAGTTCTCGGCCCGACACAGGCAGAGAGGGAGATGGAAAGGTACGGAAAGTCCGTAACTGAAATATAACCCGAGTCAGCTAGATACTGGGGACCGAGATCTCGAGATTAACGGAGACCTAGAGAGGGCCTGCCAAGAGCGAGAGACGCGGAGACACGGAGGGAGGGATGGAAAGGCTGAGCGGAGGCCAAGGCCCAGAGGCGGGGGGGAGGGGACGCGCGACGGGGGCTCTGAGCGGTAGGAGGAGCGTGGGCGGCAGAAGGAGGGAGACAGACGGGCGTGCGGGGGCGGAAGAGCGCAGGCACAGGGAGGGGGGGAGGAGCCGTCTGCATGCCAGGCGTGCGGCGGGGGATGTGAGGCTGCAGGCACACGGCGGGGGCCTCGGGCATCTGTGCAAGGGGGTGGCCGCGTGTCTGAGCGTGAGACCACCCCTGACTGTTCTAGCGTGCGTGTCTGTAGCTTTGCGATTCCGTACGTGCCAGTGGGTGCGTTGGTTGTGTCTGTGTATCCAGGCCCCTTGCCCAGACCCCACCCCGCCTTTCCCGGATCCCAGTCTTTCAGTTTCTTCAGGGTCTCTTCAGGCCCTGCCCCCACCTTCCCAGGCCCTACGATTCCTACTCGGTCTTTTCCCAAAGCCTCGCTCACGTTCCTCTTCAGTCTCCAGCTATTTCCCCAGGCCCTTCCACGTACCCACAAGCCCCACCCCTCCCCTGGTCCCGCCCCAGGCCCCGCCCTCTCCGCTTAGGCCCGCCTTCTTCCCTTGACCTCGTCGGTTTCCTGGTGCCCCCACCCCACCTATCGCCTTAGGCCCTGCTCCTTCTCCAATTCCACTGGCACCACCGTCCCACCTCGATAGGACCCTCATGTCCACGAGGCCCTTCTCTTCAAGCCACATTCTATCTCCACGAACCCATTAAGTCCTCTACACTCCTCTCCCCAGGTCCCTATCCTATCCCCTTTTCCCCCTCTCCTCACGGGGCCCTTCCTCCTCGGGTCCCACCCTCCTCTCCCCAAACCGGCTTCTTTCTTCCACCCCCTTCCCATGCCCCGCCCCTTCGTCTTGGCCCCGCCCCCTCCCGTCTCTTCCCTCTCCGCCCCGCCCCTAAGCCTTCCCACACCTCCACACAAGGCCCCGCCCATCATATAGGCACGCCCCACCCGCGTCCCAAGGCCCCGCCCCTCCCGCGGTCCGCCCACTCCGTCCGCCGTGCCCCGCCCCAGCTTCCCGCCGCGGCCCCGCCCCCGCCGGGGTGCCGGCCGGCGCGCTCACATGGTCTCGTCGTCGCCGAACTCGAGCTCGCCACACGCGTCCTCGTAGTGCACGCCGCCGCCGCGCGCCGTGCCGTCCACCGTGCGGTACGGGAGGCGCACGGTGCCCCGCGCGCCCGAGCTGCGCACGACGCGCACGTCCACGGTGCCCATGCACTCGCTCACGTGCAGCAGGCGGTCCTGGAAGGAGAAGATGCCCGCGTGGTCGTCGTCCAGGATGGTGACGGTGGCCAGCAGCGGCGCCACCAGCCGTCCCTTGGGCCGCCCGCCGCCGTCGGGCTCGAACATGCCCTGCGCGTCGCCCACGCGCAGGTTCAGCAGCCGCACGAAGAAGTGTTCGTCTTCCTCGAAGATGTCGTCGTCGATGATGCCGATGCGCAGCTCCTTCTGGGTCTCCCCCGGCTTGAACACCAGCGTGCCCTCGCTGCGCGGCAGGGGAAGGGGGAAACAAAGGGGCGACGGTTGGTCAGAGGCTCTTTGGGAGGGAGGGGAGTCGGGGTAGGCTTCCCGGGGGAGGAAAAGGCGCCACTGAAACCTCACCAAGTATGAGACTGGACAGGCGTTAAACAGATAATACTGAGGATGAGTCAAGGTGGACTTCCAGGGGGAGGGGCTGCGGAAGGGGAACGAGATAAGAGTTGGTCTCTCCCACCATGGAATCTATGAAGGTTAGAAGAGCCAGCATCAAATAGGCAATGATGGAGATGAAATCAGCACGGGCTTCCTGTGGGAGTTTCCAGTGGGCAGGAGTGCTCCAGGCAGAGGGAACAGCACATGCAAAATCCCAGAGTGGAGAGGGCCGGGAGTGGTCCACAGCCACGCTTCTCAGCCCTTAAGCACACGAATCCCCTGGCAGGTCTTGCTAAAATGCAGATTTCTGGGTCGGTAGCTCTGCGTTTCCAGACTGCATGTCTGAGTGCTCCCACAGGATGCGGGTGCTCCCATGGGAGACAGGGGCCACACTTGGGAGTAGCAGGGATGCAGGGCCCAGAGCTGACATTGGCACACTTCGGATGGAAACCTTTGTGTCCTCTGGGATCCCCACAACAGGAAGTCCACACTGCTTAACTCGGCGTCATTCATTCAACCAATACTCGCTGAGCACCTGCTCTGCGCCCTGTGCTGGGCAGTGCTGGGAACACAGCGGCGAAGAGGCCCTACTTCACCGGGCTTGGAGGCCCGCGGGACAGCCACATCGCGGTGACAATTACACATGTAATAGTGCATTTATAGTTCATTCATTCAGCAACCATTTATTGAGCACCTGCTGTGTGCCAGGCACTGTTCTTAGTGTTTCTTGGGGGAAACAGCAGCAAAAGCAGATCAGAGAAAATCCCTACCCTGGTGACGCTTCTGTTCTAGTGTAGGAGACAAATAAACAACAAACACCATATAAGACGGTGGGTGGTGATGGGTCTCTGGGGCGAAATAGAGGAAAGCAGAAGAAAGGGTAGGGCGTGAGAAGGTGTTGTGTTAGGGTGTCAAGGAAAGCTTTTTTTTTTTTTAATTTTAATGTTTATTCATTTTTCAGAGACAGAGTGTGAGTGGGAGAGGGAGAGAGAGAGAGAGAGGGAGACACAGGATCCGAAGCAGGCTCCAGGCTCCGAGCTGTCAGCACAGAGCCTGACGTGGGGCTTGAACTCACAGACCACCGTGAGATCATGACCTGAGCTGAAGTCGGATGCTTAACCGACTGAGCCACCCAGGAGCCCCAGGGAAAGCTTTTCTGAAAGGTGACATTTGAGTAGAGACCTGAGGGAGTGAGGGTGGGAGCCATGTGGAGGATATCTGGGGAAAAGTATCCCTGGCAAGGGACCAGCCAGTGCAAATGTCCTGAGGCAGGAGTGGCTTGGAGTGTGTGAGGAATGGGGAGGTCGGGGTGACTCCAGCAGAGGGAGTAGGGGGAGAAGGAGATGAGATCACAGAGGGAACGGGGCAGATGTCACAGGACCTTGGTGTGCTACAGTAAGGATTTTGGTGCTTATTCTGAGTGGGATGGGAAGCAGGGGAGGCCTTTGAGGAGGGGAAGGATGCGAGCTGGCTTGGATCTAAAGGAGCATTGGTGGTGCCTCTGAAGCACATCCGAGATACTCTAAAACGGGGCAGGGGAGGGAATGAGACAGTGACGTCAGAGTAGTCAGAGTGAAACTTTGAGGGGACAGGAAATGACTGGGCTCGTGGCAGGGCTGGAGGCATCGAAATGACTCTTGATGTAAATGCACCCTGAAAAATCTATAATTTCCCTTCCCAGTCCTTCCCACCACGCGCCACCGGCACCGGCGCTATGTGATCCCTAAGTGTTCTCTATCATCCCTGTGATCACTTTCATAAGAAAGAGGTCCCGGGCTCTAGTTCTCCAAAAGAAGTCAGCTTTGTGGGAGGCGCGGAGAGATTCCAAGGTCCTGGCAAAGAGGGAGAACCAGATGACAAGCCTGGAGTGACAGTAAGGGGCCCCCTGTCATGGCAGCCTTCACGCGGGAGACGCTGTCCATGGTGGCCAAGGCCTCCAGCCCAGTGAGCCAGCCTGCTCCAAGCCGGGTCCGCGGCTGGGCCAGCTGTCTGATCTTGGGCGGTTAGGATTTGCAGCTCTCCGAGCCTGTAAAGTGGCTCCGATTCCTGATCTGTAAAGTGGAGCTAATAACAGTGTCTACCTCCTGGGGGTGTGATAAGGATTGAGTTATTATGCCAGGGAAGCACTCAACAAAAGTTAGCTAGTGATATGTGAATATTAAGATTAGAATCTTAGAGGGGCGCCTGGGTGGCTCAGTTGGCTAAGCATCTGACTTTGGCTGATTATGATCTCCTGGTTTGTGGGTTCGAGCCCCACATCAGGCTCTGTGCTGACAGCTCGGAGTTTGGAGCCTGCTTCGGATTCTTGGGTTCCCAATCTCTCTCTGCCCCTCCCCTGATTGTGTGCTCCCTTTCTCTCTCTCAAATAAATAAACATTAAAAAAAAAAAGATTAGAATCAGAATCCTAGGGGCGCCTGGGTGGCTCAGTCAGTTAAGTGTCCAACCCTTGATTTCGGCTCAGGTCTCACAGTTCATGGGTTTGAGCCCCACATTGGGTTCTGTGATAATGGTACAGATCCAGCTTGGGATTCTCTTTTTCTCCCTCTCTCTCTGTCCCTCTCTCTTTTCTCTCTCTCTCTCTCTCTCTCTCTCTCTGCCCCTCCCCTGCTCCTGCATGTGCTCTCTCTCTCTCTCAAAATAAATAAATAAACTTTAAAAAGTCTTCCAATTCTAAAGCTATGGGATGTCAGAAATGTAAACTTAAGGGATAGAGGAAGGTGGGGATGTTAGCACCATCTTTATCAAGTGGTTAACGTTGGCATCAGTGGTAGTGGGGCGGGCGGGTGCCACGGGCCTCCTGGTATAATGCACCGAGGAGGACACAGCACCACTGACATGAATTCCTGCCAAAACGTGCATCCCCTGAATTGAATCACGAGGAAGCATCTGACAAAGCCCAACTGTGGATGGATCTCCTAACTGGCCTATCTTCAAAAGGGTCAGGGTCATGGGGCGCCTGGGTGGCTTAGTCGGTTAAGCGTCCGACTTTCGCTTAGGTCATGATCTCGTGGTTCGTGGGTTCGAGCCCCGCATCGGGCTCTGTGCTGACTGCCAGCTCAGAGCCTGGAGCCAGTTTCAGAGTCTGTCACTCCCTCTCTCTCTGACCCTCCCCTGCTCACGCTGTCTCTCTCTCTCTCCTAGAAATAAATTAAAAAATAAAAAGGGTCAGGGTCGTGAAAATCAGAGAAAAGCCAAGGGATTGATATCCAGACTGAAGAACTCTAAAGAGATATGACAGGGGTGCCTGGGTGGCTCCATCAGTCAAGTGTGCAACTTCGGCTCAGGTCATGATCTCGAGGTTCATGGGTCCGAGCCCCGTGTTGGGCTCTGTGCTGACAGCTTGGAGCCTGGAGCCTGCTTCAGATTCTGTGTCTTCCTCTCTCTCTCTGCCACTCCCCTGCCCATGCTCTCTCTCTCTCTCAAAAATAAATAAACATTAATTTTTTTTAATGTTTTGTTTATTTCTAGGAGAGAGAGAGAGACAGCTTGAGCAGGGGAGGGTCAGAGAGAGAGGGAGTCACAGACTGAAACAGGCTCCAGGCTCTGAGCTGGCAGTCAGCACAGAGCCCGACGCGGGGCCCGAACCCACGAACCGCGAGATCATGACCTAAGCGAAAGTCGGACGCTTAACCGACTAAGCCACCCAGGCGCCCCTACATTAATTTTTTTTTTAAAGAGACATGATAACCAAATGCAATGCTTGGTTCTGGACTGGATGGGCAAAGAGCGAGGGAGTGAAAATGCAGTCACAAAGGATGTTACAGGGACAGCCGGGAAGATGCAAACAGGAACGGAAGATTGGGTCGTAATATGGACTCGGTGTTTACATGTCCTGAGCAGGACGGCTGGACTGTGACCGTGGGGAGGAGCATCATAGATCTTAGCAGATGCACGTGTGACTCTTCATGGGGGAATGCCCTGCTGCCTGCAACTCACTCCCACAGAGTGACACAATTATTACTACTATTATGTGTTACTTAGAAGGGGTGCGTGAATGCACGCAGGACGAACTATACACAACCTGGTGAACCTGGGCGAAGGCTATAGGAGGGTCCCCTGAACCATTTCTGCAGCCCTTCTGTGGGTGTGCATATTTTCCAAAATAGAAGGTAGGGAAGAAAAAGAGCGTGGGGATTTTAGAAACCAGGGATGATAGAAATATAGAAGATGGGCCCCCATTTCAACACTGGATGCACAAAATCTGAGATAATGAAAGGTTTAGAACCATCACCTCGGAGGGGCGCCTAGTGGCCCAGTCGGTTAAGCATCTGACTTCAGCTCAGGTCATGATCTCATGGTCTGTGGGTTCGAGCCCTGCGTTGGGCTCCGTGCTGACAGCTCAGAGCCTAGAGTCTGTTTTGGATTCTGTATCTCCCTCTCTCTCTGACCCTCCCCTGCTCACGATCTCTCTCTCTCTCTCTCTCATAAATAAATAAAACATTTAAAAGATTTAAAAAAAAAGAACCATTACCATTGGAGACTGTTTGGGATATGGATTAGAATATCCAAATGTGGGGGCGCCTGGGGGGCTCACTCCACAGAGCATGCGACTCTTGATCTTGGGGTTGTGTGTCTGAGCCCCACTCTGGGTTTAGAGATAAATAAGCAAGTTTTTTTTTTTTTTAATTTGGAGAAACAGAGGTCCATGGACCACCCTTATTCTGTATGATACCTGTGGGCAAATCAGAAAAACGCTTCCCTTCTCCAAGACACTTGATTTCCATGAATCAGGACATCGTCATAACAGGCATACAGATCTACAACGTCCACTGTGCGAACGGAGCTCTTAGATGTGGTGCTCTTCTTATGCAGTGCACAACTTCAGTAACTGTACGTGACAGCCCTGATCGCCCACTCTGAGGCAGAAATTTGCCCGAGGAACAGGTCCAGGGCTAATCTTGGACAGGAACCCAGGTGTCCTCGCTCCTAGTCCTGGACCTAAGCTACCTTTGATTAGTGATGCCAGGCCTGTGAAGGCCGCCTGGGATAGGCGAGCAGAGGCCGAGGAAGATGTCAACGTTTCCTAGCTCTTGGGCTCCACCACTGAGCAGCATTTACTCCTGCACTTCAAACATCTCAAGACTGAGGTCACTGGCAGATGAGAAAGCCGCCTCTGATCCCAGCAGGTGACACCCCCACTCACTTCCTCCTGCAAAACCTTTGGCGGGGACAGCGCAGCCCAGGAGTGTGAGCAGGAGTGGCCTGGTGGAGAGGTTGTGTGAACAGCAGACACCCCAATATGGCGACTGCCTTTTCTTTACTCGAAGGAGGCTGGGAGGTGTGAAATGGTAGGGGGAGGCTCGAGGGACGGGTCACCGGTGGCCAAAGGGATCTCAGAACAAGACCCTGAGCCCCGCTGGGGAGAAGGTGGGAGGAAGTGTAAGAGCAGTGAACGGCGATGAGCAGTTAAAGGTCCTGGAAAGGTCTGAGGTGTGACAGGGGCAGGCAGGGAGACTGGGCTCTCCAAGGTCTTTGCTGTGGCAGAGGGAAGACGTGCGACACAGCGCTCAGCCCGAGGAGGAGGAGAGTTGGGGGGGGGGCGGGGCTGGCGGCGGCAGGAGGGCAGAACCGAAGATCTGAGCAGTGCAGCCTCAGCCTTACTCCAGGAAGGGAAGGAGAGGGAGGCGCAGCCGACCACTTAGCGGATGGAACCGTGTGAGTGAGTGGCTCAGTCACCAACACTGTCTCCCATGCTCCGCTCTCGTTTCTTCAGCGCCCTCACCACTGACATTTTCCCCTATTCGGTGTCTACTTCCCAATGGCCTGTCTTTCCCACGAGGATGTCAGCTGCATGGGGACAGGGACTGGATGTGTTTCACTCACTGCTGGTCTCCCTGCGCAGCTCTGTTCCCAGCACATGCTGGGCCCGTGAGAAGCGGGAGACTGGGAGAGGCCCACGCATCAGTCAACCGAATATACGGGGGCGCCCGCGTGGCTCGGTCGGTTGAGCAAGTGACTTCGGCTCAGGTCATGATCTCATTGTTTGTGGGTTCGAGCCCGGCGTCGGGCTCTGTGCTGACAGCTCGGAGCCTGGAGCCTGCTTCGGATTTATGTCTCCCTCTCTCTCTGACCCTCCCCTGCTCACACTCTGTCTCTCTCTCTCAAAAATAAATAAACATTAAAAAAAATATATAGTACCTGACACATAGTAGGTGTTCATCAGGAATTGCTGAAGGAGGGAAGATCACAGCTGTGTTCAAAACGGGGGGTGAGGAGCGGGCCTGGGGCAGCGAGGCTCAGGAGGGTGCAAAGGGTGGGTTTCTCTGTGGTAGAACCGAAGACCTGGGGATCATTCTGGCACTTCCTCTCCCCTCTGGTCCCATTTCATTTTCCCACATAGCACTTACCACCCCCTGATGTTTTTATATCTTGAGTGGTTTATAAGCTTACTGCGGCTTGAGGGTAGGGACCTCAGCTGCCTTGTTCGCCATGGGGTGTACCCCCCAGGCATATTGTAGGTGCTCAATAAACCTTTTCACTTTAGTAACGTTGTGTGTGTGTGTGTGTGTGTGTGTGCACGCGCGCATGTGCGAGTGGGGTACTTGTTCAAGCAGGTGGTAGCACACGTGGAGGAACTATAATAACACAGGGAGGTCTCCAGCACAAAAAGCCACAGGCAGGGGCGCCCGGGTGGCTTAGTCGGTTAAGAGTCCGACTTTCGCTTAGGTCATGATCTCGCGGTTCGTGGGTTCGAGCCCCGCGTCGGGCTCTGTGCTGACAGCCAGCTCAGAGCCTGGAGCCTGTTTCAGTCTGTGACTCCCTCTCTCTCTGACCCTCCCCTGCTCACGCTGTCTCTCTCTCTCCCAGAAATAAATAAAACGTTAAAAGAAAAAAAAAAAAGCCACAGGCAGATAACAAACACGGGAGGGGCAGCCCGTGGTCGGGGCACAGCCACGCCATCTGGCTTGTCCACAGTGTGTGCCAAATGCCTACCAGAGTGTCCCGTACAGGGGCGCCGGGTGGGGGTGGGGACTCGGCCGTTTGAGCGGAGCCCTGCATCAGGCTCTGCGCTGACAGCACAGGACCTGCTTCGTGTTTTCTCTCTCCCCGTCTCTCTGCACCTCTCCTGCTCATGCGCACGCGCGCTCTCTCAAAATAAATAAACATTAAAAAAAAGAGAGAGAGAGAGAGAAGTACGAAGCAGGCTCTCTAGAGCAAATGAATGGATGGCTCAGTCGGTTGGGCCTCCGACTCCGGCCCAGATCATGATCTTACAGGTCGTGGGTTCGAGCCCCGCGTCGGGCTCTGTGCTGCCAGCTCGGAGCCTGGAGCTGCTTCGGATTCTGTGTCTCCCTCTCTCTCTGCCCCTCCCCCACTCGCCCTCTGTCTCTCTCAAAATTAAAAAAACGTTTTAAGAAAAGCTTTAACAGCCCCCCTCCCTCCCACCAGAGTGAATGAATGAGCCAGCGAAGGAGGGAATGGAGCACAGCGAGGCGCCGGGGGGCGCCGGGGGGCGCCAGGACCCCGCTGCGCCCGCGCAGGGCCGCGGGGCTGGCCGAAGCGAAGACCCACCTGTACTCGTAGTCGGAGCCGGCCTTGGCCGAGCCGTCCTCGGTGCGGTAGTCCACGTAGAAGGTGCTGTTGCCCTCGCCGCCCTGGCACGTGACGGACAGCAGCACGGAGCCGCAGTTCTCCAGGCAGTGGTAGAGGCTGGGCTCGAAGTAGATGCGGCTGGCGCCGTCGTCCTCGTCGTCGCCGGCGCCCTCGGCGGGGGAGGCGCGGCGCGACGCGTCCACCGCGTGTCTGCGCAGCACGTTGCCGGCGCCCGTCATCAGCCGCGTGGCCTGGATGCGGTAGAAGGCGCGGCTCTTCTGCTGGTGCAGCAGCGCGTAGTAGTTGGCGATGCCCACCAGCTGCTCCAGGTCCTTGTCCGGGTGCTTCTGCTTGAGGTCCTTGAGGATCTGGATGACCTCGCGGCGGCTGGCGTCCAGCTCGCGGGCCTCGGCGGGGCCGGGGCCCAGGCCGCCCGCGTCGCCCGGCACCTCGGCGCCCACGAACGTGCCGTCCAGCTCGATGCTCTTGGGCGGGTCGCCCTCGGCGCCGATGATGATGCCGCTGCGCGGGTCGGTGCGGTAGCGC
This sequence comes from Hyaena hyaena, assembly GCF_003009895.1. Taxonomy (NCBI): domain Eukaryota; kingdom Metazoa; phylum Chordata; class Mammalia; order Carnivora; family Hyaenidae; genus Hyaena; species Hyaena hyaena. The sequence goes on along the minus strand of NW_024080641.1, from coordinate 2,963,616 downwards.
TTGTACACGTACTTGTAGAAGAGCAGCCGCTTGTCGGCCATCCAGGCGAACACCACGCACACCGGGAAGAACACGAGGGTCAGCAGCGCCTCCCACACCTGCGGGAGGCCGCGCGCGTCAGGACCGCCGCGCCGCCAGGGGGCGCGCTCGCCGCCCCGCCGCCCCAGCGTCCCTCTCGCCCGGGCGCCCCCTCCCCGCCCCCGTCCCGCATCTGTCCCCATCCCGGCCCCTGCCCCGCCCCGTCCCTCTCTACTTCGCTCTCTTGTCGGCTCCTGTCTCTGCCACTCCCCATCTCTGTCTCTGTCTCTCTCTGATCGGTGTCTCTTTCTCTCCCTGCCTCCGTCTCATTGTGCGTCGGTTGCACGTTTCCTCCTCTGTCTCTTCCTTGTTGCCTCTGTCTCCTTGCCTCCATGTCGCCCTTTTATATCTTTTGTAGATACCCGGCTCTGTCCCTTGTGAGGCCCTTCGCAGTTTCTCTGCCTCTCCCCCTGCCTGTCGCGTTCCCGGTCTCCTTATGCATGCACGCAAGGAACGTGCAATGCAAGCATGTAAGCAAGCATGCATCCCTCCCTCTATCCACCTTTCATCACGCTGAGAACCACGCCCAGCTGCCTGCCCCCAGTGCCCGGAGCCCAGACACCCTCAGCCGCCACTAGACGACAGATGGGTTCCCACCCTGAGGTCCCAGCCCCTGTCAAGGGGCAGAGCCTGTGTCCCTTCCCGCCTCCCTCTCCCTCCAGCCTTTTCTCCCTGCTCCGTTTCCCCCTGGCCCCTCCTCATCTGCGATGCCTGGACCCGTCCACACCCCACCCGCCACCCAAGTCCCCTCACCTCTTCCCAAAGCTCCCTGATTCCCCACCCCCACCAGCGAATCCAGACAGCCTTTGCCAGACTCTCTCTTTCCTTAGAATCCGCCGGGCCCTCAGGGACGAGACGCTGCCTCTAAAAGAGGCACAAGTTTGGCTCCTCTTAACAGCCTCATAAAACAAGCTCCTGTGTTTACATGCTCTGCCTCCCCAGAGACGCAAGGCAATGCAGGGTTCAGATCCCGGTTCTAGAAGCGGCAAGTCTGGCTCAGCCTCTTGTCTGTGAAAACGGGAACATCCCCAAGGCTGAAGGCGCTGATGCACACCTAGCACTTAGCACTGTCGGTTCCCGACACAGGGAACATAACTCAAAATGGGACATTAACATGACCGTTCTTCTACCTAGTGTTCTGTCGCTCCTAGCGCCCAAGGAGGTCCAGGGCTCCTCTGCCTCACCCTTCTGGTTAAAGACAGGGAGGAAAGGATGAAAGATTATTTACAATCAGACAGCCCCCAGAGCGATCGGAACGTCTTTAACATGGGCCCGGAAGGGGAAATATCGTTTAAGATCCAGCCAATCCCCACACCCCCGGCCGCTGTGTTTGCTGATGGCTCAGAGACAATGCAGGAAAGCCAGCAGGCAGGCTTAAGGAAGCCCAATCTACACAAGGTGTGACGTGCACTCTGGCCTTGGAACTGGCCACTGGCCCGGATGCTCCCGTAATCAGAAGACCATGTCAAAGCTCTAGGATGCGCTTTCCTCCCTGCAGGTAAAGAAAAGGTGATTCTAGAAGACTCACATCCTTCTTCCATGGGCCCACGGACCTGCCTACCCTGGGGGAGAAGTGAGACCGGACAGGTTCTGGGCACAAAAACGCCCTCAAGGCGGGGGCGGGTGTCTCACAAATCTAGGGGTGTTTACGGGTTGTCACCTGTCACTGTGACTGGAGAGGGGGATACGGTCCCAGATGGTGACACCCAGCGACTCATGGGGTGGTCCCACCCAAGACAGAATTGTCCCGAGTCCTGCCTGTCTTCAGAACCTCCTGCTGGAGGGGCGCCTGGGGGGCTCAGTCGGTTAAGCGTCTGACTCTTGATTTCGAGGCAGGTCATGAGCTCACGGTTCGTGAGTTCGAGCCCCAGCATCGGGCTCTGCGCTGACAGCACAACCTTGCTTGGGATTCTCTCTCTCCCGCTCCCTGCCCCTCCCCACCGGTGCGCGCGAGCCCCCGGCCTCAGGTGAAAAACCTGCTTCTAATCATCGGAGTCTAGAACTCAACTCTGTTATATATATACACCAAGTACTTTCCTGTATGGTTTAATATATGCTGAACACACTTATTTTTAATCTTGCCGCTACCCACTCTGCTCAACTCCTTGCACAGCGTATTCCTGATCTTTTTCTTTCTTTTAAACCCAGACTTGTTCAGTGTAAGTAGGTGCCAGCATCTGGCTCCCACATCGTGACTTTTAAAGTAGCCACGCCGAAGCACTCACACGTGGAAACGCGCGCTCTTCTGTTAGCCAGGCCTTTCCCTGATACCACGGTTCGGGGCTTATCGTGACTTTCGGAAAGCCGACAGCGCAGGTAAGCTCAGGGAGGGGAGGAAGAGCTCACCTTCGCTCTGTTCTAGGCCTGCTATTCCGAGCCCTTCCACGCGTAAGTTATTTGATCCCCGCACAGCCCTCTGACGTCAGTACTGTGACAACGGCCAGGTGACAGGTGGGGACACCGAGGCACAAAGCAGGCGGGGAACTTGCCCAAGGAACAGCTAGGAAGCAGCAGAAGTGGGGTTTGAATCGAGCCTGTCTGGGTCCAGGGTCCACGCACCAAACCAGGAGCCTAGAAGATCTAGAAGATGCCTCTCTTATTATCTAAGTATTTCACATTGGCCAGAGTAAAGGGATGTAACAAAACATTTGCTAGAGAAAGAGAGCATTGGGTTTGAAGGGTCAAGAACCAAGGACCTGGTCCAACCCCTTCCATGGTTCAGATGTGAAACCTGAGGCCCAGAGAGGGTATGGGCTTTGCCCGAGGCCACACAGCACTTTGGGAGAGAATCCAGAGCCAGACCGATCTCACTGCCTCAGTTCACTTCCTTAAGGAGGAATCGGTACCCTCTTTATCTCATGCCAGTTCCTTCCAGAATTTCATGAAAATGTCCCACAATGCTGGCCTCCACGTCACCCCCCAAGGATCCCTGATGGCTACTGCTCCACCCTGAGCTGTGGCTTTTTTGTACCCTGTTTTCTAAGTCTTCCTTCTCAGGGGGACAATCTCCCCTCCACGCCCCCCATCCCTATCCCTCCTCTGGCTCATGGTGTCTAAAATTCTTGTCAGAGTTCTGCCATAAATTCTCATCAAAGACCACTTTGAAAACCTTGGCCAGTAGGCCATTCTTTTCACTAGTGCCTGAGAACTGTGTGATGCCTTCTTCCGTACTTTTCACCCTGGCAGCCAGGAAGCTCGACATCACAGTCGCGGGTTGCAGTCCACTGTCTCTCTCCCTCTCTCATCCCTGCCCTCCATGACACTATCTCTCCTTCGGCTCACTGTGGTTTCTGGTCCCTCGGTTCTGTTTTTATAACACCTGCAAAGAATTTTTCTACTTTTAACTTTCGGCTCCTTCCTGGGAATGAAACTATAATTGGCAAAACCTGACAGATATGCACGACTAGATTATACACACGTGTGAAGGACTTCTGGGTAGCCTCAAATAAATGATGCATGTGTGTGAACGAATTAGGCCAGGCCCATAAATAAATTATGCAAATACAGCTGGCAGTCTTGGCTTGTGGGAAATGAATTAGGCAAATGTTTTAAAGGAAGACTTAGCAGGACGCGGCTAAGACACTGGACAAACGAGAGGCGAATCATTATGTGAATGTGGGCGGAAATTAGAGAGCAGTGGGGCTAAATTTCTTCTCACTATTGGAAGAAATGGTGCAAAGTGGCCTCATCAGTGGACTGGGTTGATACCTACGTTGGATTGGATTGGGTATAAATTACAGTGATGTGGCATCAATGATCCTAACATCAGAAATCATCTGGGAATAATGAGTGACTGACGCAAGCCACGACTGCGTATCTGGGAAATACAGAGCGAGATTACCCAGAGGTGGGCATCCGTCTATGTAAGCCCATGGGTCAATTATGCAAGTTGCATGGGGCGCCTGGGTGGCTTAGTCGGTTAAGCGTCCGACTTTCGCTTAGGTCATGGTCTCGCGGTTCGTGGGTTCGAGCCCCGCGTCGGGCTGTGTGCTGACTGCCAGCTCAGAGCCTGGAGCCTGTTTCAGAGTCTTTGTCTCCCTCTCTCTCTGACCCTCCCCTGCTCACGCTGTCTTTCTCTCTCCTAGAAATAAATAAAAGTATTTAAAAAAAAATTATGCAAGTTGCACCAAGTTACCCCAATTGATGAGAAGTGTCCAAAAACATAAGGTTGGACCGGTGCAACTGTGGCATGAATTATGCAGACGGAGGAGGTCTTATTATTAAGGTGGGAATAAATTATGCAAAAGGCAGGGAGTGTAAGAGAGCATGTGAACACACCTGGCAAATACCCAGCGAGGCCGTCAAGGGTGGTATGCATTACACAGATCGCAAGGACTCTGTTAACGCGTAAGGCATGGTTAGGAGAGTTCAAAGGTGTTCCTTCTGGATGGATAGGTTGCAAAATGCCATCCCCCCTCTGGGCAGATGAGCCCTTTCCAGATCCTGCAGAGCCATCCAGACATGGTGTGGGCAGGCTCAGTGGACTCTAGCCCCAAACTGCCCTCTCCGGCGCACCGCCCCTGTGCAGTGCGTGATCTGCACAACCGTACCTGGCGGCCCTCCCCAATGTGAGCATGCATTTCTGCAAACACATGAATCAAGTCTCCAAGCCCAGGGAGCCACCCCTCGGGGTCTTGCAGAAGTACGTGCACAGAGGAGGTGGCTATGGGTCCTTGCTCACCTGGACCACACCCGGGGAAAAGACGGCAAGGATGAGGTAAAGCCAGACATAGGCGAAGATACTCCAAGAGGCAGTGACAAAGAAGACCCTCAAGTGCTTGATCTTGCGGCTCTCGCCGGCTGGGATGACATAGATGCACACGGCGATGACCACAAACATGTTGAAGGCGGCACTGCCCACGATGGTGCCTGGGCCCAGCTCGCCCGCCTGGAAGTTGTGGCCACAGACCTCAATGACAGACAGCAGGATCTCGGGGGCGGAGGAGCCCAGGGCCATGAGCGTGAGGTTGGACACAGTCTCGTTCCAGATGCGGACGGTGCCCACGCTGGTCTCGCCGTTGGCCTTGGTGATGGTGATCTCCTTCTCCTTGGATGTGATGACCTCGATGGATGCCATGAAGCGGTCGGCGATGATGGACACGCCCAGGAACATGTACACCATGGCCACGAAGTAGACCACGGCCCGCGCCGCTTTGTCACCCAGCGACGGGTCGTCGGGCTCCCAGACGGGCAGCAGGACCCCGGGCTGGCAGCGGTTGGAGCCCTGGCAGCCTCCCGTGCTCACATCGCTGTCATTGGCCAGGGGAGGTGGCAGAGAGGGGGTCGGGGTGGCCGCCCCTGAGCACGGGGGTGTCCCCAAGAGGAGTGCAAAGCCCACCAAGGCCAGGGGAGCCATGGAGAGTGTTGGGTCCTGTGGGGGAGGAGGAGGAAGTGTGGGGGAGGGGTGCAACCCCCTCCCATTCACACGGGAACATTCCAGAGCATGGAGGGCAAGCTGGGGGCTAAGGGGGGGGGTGGAGGATGGGGACAGAGGGAGACAGAGGGACAGGGACACAAAGAGACAGAGAGTGCCGGACAGAGACCCACGCAGGGCCCCACACGGTGCTGGTGGAGTGGACACGGATCTCCCCTCTCCGGGGAGTCAGGGTGGAACATCCTGCCTCCTACGACTCAGCAGTTCCACGCCCAGGTTCACGTGCACCCAGACCCCTAGGACATGTGTCTGCCAAGGAGCCACATGCGAGAATGTCCGCGGCTGCTTTGTCCCTAGCAGCCCCCTCTCCGGACCCACCCGGATGCCTCTCAGCGGTAGATGGGCAAGTGCCCTCCCACCACGGAACGTTAGGTGGCCCTGAAAAGGGCTGCAGACGGGCCCGGCCACACAGGCGAATCCCACGGACGGATGATGGATGAACAAAGCCAGGCCCCAAAGAACACAGACTGGACGCTTCAGCGGGTGAGGCGAGGGGAGGAGGCCCTACATTCATTAGCTAAGTCGAATGGCCTCTAGCTTGGCCCTCAGAGGGCTCACATTCAGGACCTGGGCCGTGGCAGGTGCTGGGATGTCTGTCTGTCTGTCTCTCGTGAGGGGGGCTGCAGAGAGGCTGCCAGAGGGTCTCCGGCTCACAATTTCCCCTGCAGTGGTGGTAGGTGTCTCTCCCCAGGACCCCCAGCGTCGCTGTGAGGCACACGCCTCGTCGGCAGCTGGGACCCGAGGCCCCGTGCTGGGCTTTCTGTCCCGTCTGTGGGTTGCAGGGTCTCCACACTTACAACACTCTTCTGGCCTCTGATTCTGGGCTTGAGCGGCTATCTCTGTGTCTCACCTTGGTTCCCCTTGAAAATACAAATCAGTGGGCCCCCTGGGGGGCTCAGTTGGGTGAGCGTCGGACTCCTGATTTCGGCTCAGGTCATGATCTCGCGGTTTGTGAGATCGAGCCCCGCGTCGGGCTCTGTGCTGACAGCTCAGAGCCTGGAGCCTGCTTCCCATTCTGTGTCTCCCTCCCCATCTCTGTCTCTGCCTCCCCCTGCTCGCACTTTGTTTCTCTCTCTCAAAAATGAATAAACATTGAAAATTTAAAAATAAAACAAATATTACACACACAAATCAGTTCATGTCCCCCCTCTGCTCAGAACCCTCCATGACTCCCTACTGGGCCTCAGAATACCGCAGCCCTCGCCCTGGCTCCTGAGGTCTCCCGTGATCTGGCCTTCTCATTCCCTCTCTGGCTTCATCTCTCTCTCCCTGCCCCCCTGGCTCCTTGGCCCCAGCCACCTCTCGGTTCCTCACGTACTAGACAAGTTCCTGCCTCAGGGCCTTTGCGCCTGCTGATTCCCCGCTTCCTGGGACACTGTTCTCTACATATCTGCCCTCTCTTCTCCAATTCTCCACTCAGACATCACCCTCCGTGAGCTCTCTATTCAAAACGACACCACCCCACTTTGGGGAGGCTCTAGCTGTCTCATAGATGAGAGGGCCAAGGCTCAGAGAGGTTAAAACTCATTCAAAGCCCCCAGCACCAACTCTGGCTCCATTTCTCTCTCTGGGAGTGGCCCGAACTGCCAGCTCCTCGGCCCCTCTCTTACGTTGCCATCGTAACCCAGTAGCCTATAAAAAGGGGGTGGGTACTGAGAGAAGGAGAGGTCTTCAGAATCTCCACCTCCCTGACCCCTGTCTTGCCCAGCAGCCTCAGTTCTCCCAGTAACTCCCATTTCTGTCTGAAAGTTCTTCTCTGAGTCTAACCCACAGCCTGCCCCCAAAACACGCCCACATACTCACGGGCTGGGAGCCGGCTCCTCTGGAGGAGGGAGGTAGAATGTTGGCAGAACTTCCCTGAGGAGTGTGTGTGTGTGTGTGTGTGTGTGTGTGGGCGGGGAGAGGGGGGGATTCTTAAAGGGCCACCACACAATTAGCCCCCTCGGCAAGGCCCCTAATGATACATCTAATTAGCAGCCCCCTAATTAGCAGCAACTTAGGCATAATTACAAACCCACCAGGATCCAAAGCGAAGACTCATGCCCTCTTCTCCCTCCCTTTTTCCTGGCTTCCAGAAGAAACGAGGACTACCTGGGAGTCAAGAATTCATGTCAAGCGTCTAACTCCCTCTCTCACGGGAGGGCCCTGGCCTGGAAAGTGCCCCCCACATCTAACCACCTGTCCGTCCTGCTGCGGTCCTCAAGGGAGACCAGAGTCAGCCAAGGGAGGTTCTCATGCCTGCCCTCCTTGCCTGGGGGGGTGGTCAAAGCGGCCTGGCCCAGTCCCTTTTTCTGCAAAACCTGAGGCCTTAGGGGAGGTGGGGGGGGGGTGTCAGGAAGAGAAGGTGCTAGATAAATATTTGTGAAATGAATGACCAAGAGGTCTGAGTCCTGTCGCTGGGGACAGCTGCACTTCCTCTGCTTAGAGGCGCCTGTCTCTCCTCTTCGTCCACCAGCAGCCCTGAAACCTAATCTGGGTTTAGAATCCGGGGGGGGGAGAAGGATCAGGTGGAGGCCAGGGTAGGAGTCCGGGGGGCAGATGGTGGCATCTCCCGATCTCCCCCCCGCCCTCGTGGGCAAGTGTCCAGCTGGGCCAGTGGTAAGCACGCCGGGGTCTGCCTCACACGCCTCTCGGGGCCTCAGAGACCTGTCTGGGGCAGGACTGCAAGCCTAAGGGAAGGGGTCCAGTCTGGCACGCCGGGTGGGACCCCGTCCCTCCCCCACATTGGCGAGCGAAGGGGGGGCTCCCGGTTGTGCTCGGTGGGGCCAGGGCTTGCCCACAGCGCCTCGGAGAGACTTTAGAGGTGGGGACCCGAGCTTCTAAACACACCCCCTTCCTGTCCCAGGGTGAACCACGTGCCAGGAGGCTCAGTGCTCCAGGGCTACCACACGCAGATGGGTAAACTGAGGGTCCGGAGGGAGAAAGAGCTTGGCCAGGTCACGCAGCTTCAGATCAGGGGCAGGGGAGAATGGACCCTCAAGGGGTGGGACTCCTAACCCAGTGCTCTTTTGAACCCACCCGGGCCCCACGTGGGTACTTGAGGACCTCACCCCATCACAGCGTGGGCTCCGCTCACACCTCTCCCCTTGTCACTCATTCTCGCCCACCTTTCTGGGTCCCCTTCCCCCCAGGAAAGAAGAGGATGTACTGGCCAGGGACTTCCGGACTCAGAGGGGCCCTCAGGGAGCCCCCAGGGGATGGGAATCCACCCCCCACCGAGAGATGGGGGGTCTGAGTCCCTGATGAGGCTGGTCTGCCCCGAGAGGGACGGAGGTAAGGCTGCAGAAAGGACCGGCCTGAGCCACCCCAGGACTTCAGTGCTGTGCCTGGCGGAGGAAAGGCGCCAGCAACTGTCAAAAGAATGGATGAGGCAAGCGATGGACAACCCCCGACAGACAAGGTATAGAAGTCAGACTGCAGGAGGGACTGGTCCAGCCTACGCGAAGAGGGAGGAGAGGGGCTCTGTCCTCGGGGGAGGGAGGCTGGGCGGGAGCTGGGCAGAAGAAGGGAGAGGAGTTTGGGGGACCCCGTGGCTTCTGGGGGGGCCCACTCTGGGGGGGTGGGGATCTTCTTCCGCCAGGTCTCCCCCGTGCCAGGGGCGGGGACAAAGGTGTGTAGGAGGAGAATTAACCCGCTACCAGTGAAGCGATAGACAGAGCGACAGAGACCACATACCTACAGACGAGATGAAGAGGAGAGACAGGGGCAGGGGAGAGACAGACAGAGACCCGCAGAGACAGAGACACGGGGGAGCAGAGACAGGAGGGAGAGAGACACACACAGATGGCGAAAGAGGAAGGCAGAGAGAAAGAGACCAAGGACTTAGAGACAGAGCCCCGAAAAGGCACAGAACAGACCCAGGCACAGAGGGAAACAGGGACAGAGGCGGGAGTGAGGGACTGACAGACAGAGACACTGGGGAAGGGACCCGGAGAGGCAGGCAGACTGTGCGGGACTGGACCCCTGAGAGATGTGGAGAGACAGACGGGACCCAGACGCAGGAAGGCGGGGGCGGAGGGAGAGAACGCGAAGGGGGGCTGCCCCAGACGGGCTGGGGTGTTCTCGAGGCACCCCCTCCCCAGCCCGCCATGCTCCCTGGAACCCCGGAGGGGCCGAGGATGTTGGCTGCTGGTGGCGCCCTGGCCCCACAGAAGGCACCCGGTGTCCCAGCCTGGGATATGCAGCCCCCCACCCCCCATAAATGAGCTCAGGGAAGAGCGGCTCCTGGCTCCTCAAATGTCCCCCTCCACCCGCCCGGGGCAATACCGTCCTTCCTCCATGCCCCCCCCCAGAACTGGGGGGTCTCTTACCTGCAGCTACAGCCTGGACCAGGTCCCCCTAGCACTGGGCTGCCGGAGGTGGGCGACTCCGCCCGACAGAGAAAGAGAAAGACAGACAGACAGAGAGGGAGAGAGAGAGAAGCTGGAGACTGAGAGGGAGAGCCGGGGAGGAGGGGAGGGAGAGGGGATAGAAGGAGGAGAGGAAGAGGGGGGAGGGACACGGGGGAGGGGGAGTCGGGAGAGAGGGAGGAGGAGGGGCGGGGGAGAGAGCTGGGAGGGAGGAGGAGCCGGAGAGGGAGGGGAGGAGGAGGAGGCGGGAGAAGGGAGGCAGGCGACAGGCGGGGGAGGCTTGGGGAGGGGCCTGGAGAGAGGAGGTTAGGGGGAGCCCAAGCCTCCCACCCCCCCTGCAGGTTCAGCACTACAGGCAAGGGACAGCGGCAGAGGGAGCTTGTGTATGGTGTGTGTGTGTGTGTGTGTGTGTGTGTGTGTGTGTGTGGTGTGGGGGTGGGGTGCTGAGGGTCATTAACCAGCATCCTTGCCCTCCCTCCCCCCCACACACACTGATCCATACAAGGGCCAAAGAGGCAAAAACAGCTACAAATAGTTACAGGCTCCCAGAACCAGGGGGAGGGCAAGAATGTTTAGCCAGAGTTAGATCCAAATTCACATGTGCCCGCCTCGGATAACCTCGCAAAGCGAGCCACCAACAACCACAAAGGCGCTCATCAGTAATAGTAACAGCAGCTGCTGTTCGAGCTGCCCTTTCCGTGTGCCAGGCAGTGTGACAGATTTTTTTTTGCAAGTGCTTGCCATGCCTTGACACCCCTGGTCCCACTAACTACCTTACTGCGAAGTAAATGCTCTCGGCCCCAGTTCGCAGATGGGGAAACTGAGGCACAGAGCGGCCACGTATGGCTTCGGGCTCCACACTCCTGACCGCTGCACTGCGCACTGCCCCAGACGGAGGAGCAAGGAAGAAGTCGGAAAGCAAATCGCAAGGGACCAGGCGAGTGTCCCAGACCCCGAAGACACACCATCAGGGGTCCTGAGGTGGACGCAGCTCTCTGCCTTGGCCGGCGGGCAGCGGGAGGGAGACCTTGCTCCTGCCCGTGCCCAGCGCCCACCGCCAGTCCGGGCTGGACACCCTGGGCAGGCTGCCAGGAGGCGAGGGAGGCCATGCAGCTCCCGGCCATTTCCCACGCTTGGGCCTGGGCTCTGGGAGGCGACAAGAGCAGCCAAGGATTGGTGGGCTCCGGCCTCCTAAAGCCCCACCTGATAGCTTGGTCTTGCTGATCAGCGTGGGTGGGCAGACTGCTGGGCGGACTTCCACGGCAGGAGGTAGTACAGATGGCCAGGACTCTGGTGCCTGTCCCTTCTGCCCCAGGAAGAGGGAGTCCCACCCAAACCCTGCTGCAGGGAGGAGAGGGCCCTTCCCTCCCCACCAGCCTGGGTCCTCCTCAGGAATTATTCCCCAACCCTCCTGCCCCAGAGGCTATTCCTGGCCCGCAGTGGGGGAGGGCAGGAGTTCTTCCGGTTCCAGCCCTGGCTGGTCCCTGAGATACAGGCCCCCGATTCCTCTTGCTAAAGAAGGGGCCGCAGGAGGGGCAATTCACACGGCCGGCAGAGCCAGGGCAATCTGCACCCCCAGCTCAAGCTCCCTGGTCCCTGGATCCCCTGGGCTTTCTGATCCCGTCTAACCTGTGTCCTTTGCAACACGGCACATCCCAGGTCTGTCCCCGCTGGGTCGCATCTCATCTCAGCACGCCCCAGCGGGGCTCTAAACTCAGTTGCTTTCTGCTGGGGAGGTCTAACCACAGTAATCTGCGAGGGTCCAACCTCAGCATTATTCATCCGGTGGGGAGGGGGTCTAGCCTCAGACCTTCTGCTGCAATTTGACCATAGCTTCCCCACAGAAGTCCTTCCCCTCCCCGCCCCCCATATCCTTTCCTCTGAGGCTGAAGCTCTGTATTTTCCCACCAGGGTCTAACCTCGGACCCAGGCCTCTCCACTGGGGTCCAACCTCAGTCATTTCCATCAGATTCTACAGTCTTTGGCATTGGTTTCACTGCAGCCTTTATGTCTGGGCCTCGTTTCTAGTCTCCTGCTCTGTTCCCTGAGGTCTACGCCACGATCTCACCTCCGTCCCTCTTCTAGGTCGAACCTTGGACTTTTCTCTCCCTGTATCCCCTGCCCTCCACTGTTCTGGGTGAATCCGGCACCTGACACGGAGCCTGGCACAGGGTGGGCGCTCACCAACCATTTGTCCGAACAAAAGAATGAAGGCGACTCAGAGTCTGGTTCCTCTGGACGTATAAATAATTGTTGGCTCACCAATTCTCATTGGGGACGGAAGAGGGGGGCTGGGGGAGATGACCCCGTTTCCGAAGGGGGACACTGAGGCACAGAGACAGAAGTGCATCAGCCGGGGTCACGGGGTGCATCGGGGCAGAGCCAGAGCAGGAACTCACAGCTCCGCCACCCTGGGGCGTCTGGGGAGCCCGTCCCCTCCTTCGGGATGCTTCCCTGCCATGAAGGGCTAAAGGTGACGGTCCCAGTGAATCACCCCTGCGTCTGGGGCCAGAGGTGGGTGGGAGCTCAGGTGGCCGGGGTCTCAGCAGGCCCTGGAGCCGCCCTGTCCCCAGGCCTTTGTGACTGGCGTCTCCTCTGCTGCGCTTGCTGCCGAAGCCGGGTCAGGACCAGCTCCGAGGCCTGGACCAGGCTGTGCTGTGGGGACAAGAAGAGGGCGGGGCTGAGGCGGCAGGAAGGGCGTAGGTTAGACCACGGGAGTGGGGGGGCGGAGGGGATGGGGGGACAGAGGCCGGGCCCTGCCAACAGAGAGCGGGCCAGCGGGACGGAGGAAGGGCCAGCTCCGTGAAACAGAGAGGAATGTGGTGTCACAGGAGGGACAGAGCGAGGCCCCGGCTGGCGGGTCTGCGGCTAGACCCTAACAGAAAGGGGAGAAGAGACTGCAGTGAGGCGGCCTGAGTGAGGGAAGAGGGTGAGGAGATGGTGAGACCACAGTAAAGGGTCCTTTCTCTCACAGTCGGACCACGGCCTCTTGCACTGGGATCTAACCTTTGCCCTTTCCATGAGGGTGTAACCTCAGACCTCTCCACGGGGCTCCAATGGTTCCCCTTTCTGCTGAGGTCTAACCTAGACCATTCTGTTGAGTCACACACGGTAGGAAAAGACCCAAGCAAAGACTTAGAGGAGGCGGTATGGTTAGCCTCCGGGAGAAAGAACCCAGGCTAGACCATACAGAGAGGGTCTTGGAGGCAGACCAGAAGCAAGGTGAGAGCCAACAGCACACTAGGAAACAAAGGCCTGAGAGGTGGGGGTGGAGCCACAGGGAAAAGGTCAGACGTGAGGCTGCATTAGTTGGAGGTTAAATGGAATGGGGGGGAGGGGGCTCTGGGTTGGACCCCGGACTATTGAACAGGTGGCTCCCAGACGCTAACAGAAGTTCCGGCAGTTAGGCCGCCATGGTGGGGGTCAACGTACAGCACAAGGCCGGACCACAGACCAAAGCTCAAGGGCCTGACTGCAACAGAAAGTTCTGAGGTTAGGCCATAGCGGAAAGGTTCAAGGTGAGACGCCGGGAAAGCCGGAGACTGACTGGAGGGGAGACTTCAGGAGGAGGGTAGGAAATGTCGCTCGAAGTCCAAACGCAACAGCAAGGTGGTCAGACCCCAGCCGGAGTGAAGTCGGCAGCACACAGAGGAGGGGGCGAGGCAGCGAGGAGAGTCCGTCCCCGCGGGAGGGCGGAGGTCAGACCCCAGCAGAAGGTCGGAGGTTAGATCACCAGGTGGGGGTGGGGGCAGGTCTGGGCGAGGCTACAGCGAAGGGACGGAGGCGGACAAAGCACGAGGAACCAAGGGCTGAAGTCAGGATGCCGAGCAGCCCCCTTTGCCACGATGGGCCACCCCCAGCCAGCGGCCTCCTCTCCTCCCAGAAGCAGGTTATTCCTTCCTCCAGGAGGGGGGCCTGCGGCCAACGACCCTGTGCCTGAACCTGAACGCTGGGCTCCAGCTGCAGGGCTCCTGTGGGGTCGGGCCCCTGACACCACCTCCCGCATGGCTTCTCCCCGTGGCCCCTGACGTGTTTCCTGTGGGAGCACCGCCGTCGAGAAGGCTGGGGAGCGAACCCCCCCATCTCGGGCTCTGCTGCAGGGGCGCCCCCCGACCTGAGAAGCCCAGTTCTACCTGCAGGATGTGCACGCCCTTCAGGGAGACCACGGCGAGCTCCCGCAGCCCGTCCCCGGTCAGGTCCACGTGTGCCAGCGCCAGCAGCGGGCTGGAAAAGCCACGCCGCCACAGCAGGTGGAATCCACGCTCGGCCTCGGGGAGCCCGGACTCCGGGCCGCGGTACTTGTAACAGAGCAGCTCCTGGGCCGGGCGAGGGGTCAGGACCACGTGGGTAGGGGTGCGGAAGGGGGGGCAGTGGGAGGGGACGGGGGAGGCGGCCCCACCCCTCCAGTCCCACCTGTCCGTAGGTGGCCACCAGGACTTCGGGGCGCCCGTCCAGATCTATGTCGGTGACCAAGCCGCAGAGGACGCTGTCAAACTGGTCACTGGCGGGCAGGAGAAGCTGGTCCTCAAGGCCTCGGCTCAGCAGGTCCCTGGGGGTCACGGAGGCGGTGGGGAGACTGTGGTCACCACGCGTGGCCCACGCTGCTCCCCTGCTCGGGCCTGGGCACCCTCGTCTCCATCCCAGACATTTGCACATCCATCAAGCTGCTCACTCAGACTGTCTGCTAGTTATTCCCCACTATGGACGCCCACACTGTCCCCTGGAGGCGGGACCATCTCCCTCCGGAATGGAGGTGACACCCTGGGCTCCAGTCTGGACACCCACATTGCCTCCTGGAGCCCGTGGCTGGCCGGTGTCAGGTTGGTGGCTCAAAACCCACCATGCTGGGAGTTACTTACACCCCAGAAATGGCAAACGGTACACACGAGCGCTTTCTCACTCACTGAGCCAGCTGTTAAACATCTGCCAACATGCGCCTCCTAGGGGAGCAGCCCTTTCCGTCCCTGCCCCCTCGTCCCGAGGCTTCAATGGATCCGCTTCAAGTTCTAGACCCAAACACTCACCCTCGCCCTCCCTGGGGCGTGAACACCTTTACCTGCCCAGCCCTGGACCACCTCACCCGAGGGGACTTCCTCCTGAGAATGACCGCGTGCGGAAGGAGGTCAGGCCGCCCCGTGTGTCCGCCCCACGGGCCACTCACCGATACACCACCGCTGGCTCCAACATGCTGGCCACGAGCACACTGTACTCTTCCCGCTGTGGCCGGTCCTGGGTTTCTGGAGAAGGGATTCGAGTGGGGCGGGGCCTGAGGGGACAGGCTCCAGGCTCCCCCCCCCCCCCCCCCCCCCCCCCCGCTCCATGAGAGGAGGAAGACCCTACCTATGCCGTGCTACGGAGAGAAGCTTCGAGGTTAGACCACAAGATGATGGGAAGAATAGATGCGAGGCCAGAGAGGGAGGGAGAGGAGTCAAGACCTGACCCAAGGGGCAGAAGGCAGCCCGCAGGGGTAACGCGAGGGGAGCTGCCAGAGAAGGGCAGGTCACAGCAAGAGGGACAGAGCAGCACGCAGTGGGGAGAGGGGGGAACGAGCTGAGGGTTAGCACTGAGTCCCCAGGAAAAGCTCGGGGGCAGATCAAAGCAAGAGACAGAGTGAGGAGGCCACAGAGGGGGATTGGAGGAAGTCACAATGTGAGGGCTGATGGTTAGACCAAGGGAAAGGCACAAGGTCAACTCCAGGGTAAAAGACGAAGATTAGAATTCAGGGGCAAGTCACTGACATGAAATGTGAGAGCACGGAGAGGTGGGAGAGGCCACGGGAGGGATAAGCGGGGGCTGGACGCTCTGGGACAGGGGTGTGAATCTGGGATTGGGAAGCTGAGTCTGCAGAGTGGCGCGCCCCCCCCCCCCCCCCCCCGCTTCGAGCTCACCCTCGGGGGCTGAGAGGCTGAACACGATCACTCGGGAGATGGGGCCGTCCTGCAGGATCGCCCATGTCTGTAGAACCTCTGTGTGGACGGTGAGGCATCAGGGCCCTGCCCCAGGCCCACCCACTCGCCCCCCACCAGGTCCCCATCCTGTCCATCACCTTGACTTCGCTGGTCCACGTGGGCCACTCGGACATAACCGCTCTGACAGCCCAGAGCTGAGAGTCGCCGGGACGTGCCGGGGAGATTATGGACATCAAGCCAGAGGACGCTGGTGGGCGGAGGGGCCGGAGGGCGTCATCAGATACGGGCCCCACATTCTGCCTCCTGAGGACCATCCACACCCTTCCTGTAGCCCTGGGACCCCGCTGGGCCTTGGTTTCTCCGAGGTTACTGCTACCACCTGCTTTCTCTCCGGGGTCAATTGCAACCACGGGGTTTCACGTTCTCTCTGGGATCACCACCACCGACCAATTTCTCCGACATCCACCGCATGTCTGCCACCCGAGTTTTCTGGGCTCACCTCCCTTGCCCAGTTTCCCTGAGGTCATCCCTGTCTCTGCTGTCCCTGAGGGCTTTCCCACCGCCTGATTTCTCGGAGGCCGCCTCCCCGGGGCCGCCCGCCGGCCTCTTTCAGGAGCCCTCTTACCTACTGGTCAGATTCGTGAGCTCTGGGAAGAGGTTTTCCACGGGCTGTTCTTCAAACTGATGCAGCCCCTCGTTCTGGGGGAACCAAGACCAGAACCCCCAACTTGGGATGTGTCACTGGCCAGTTCACACACAGAGCCCAGCACCTGCTCATGGCAGCCTGAGAGCCGGGCTCTGCCCACCGCGCCTCCCTCTGACTCACCTCCTTGTAGAGATGAATGGCCGGGTCATTCCCGCTCAGGAGAAACACCGTCTCCAGCTGATTCCCGACCTGGACCCTGGAAGCAGAGAAATCTAGAACCCCAGTGTGGTGGAGTCCACGTACGGAATCTTCCAACCTCAGAATTGTAGAAACCTTCTGATTCTAGAGCCCTTGCTTGCTAGAGTCCTCACTCTGGATGTGGGTTCAGGAATGGAACATGGAGCTCTAGAAAAGGCTGCAGGAACCCAGAGCACTAGACTCATTAATCTAGAACTCCAGGGCTCCCGAAGTTCTGTTTCCTGTTTCCTATGAAATACCAGAACTTTTAGAAATGGCCATTGTGGACACTGAGAGTCATAAAATGGTGAGACATCCAAATCCTAGAATCCAGAACATTGGTTTCTAGAATTCTCACCCGTTAGACCAGAAGCTGGCAAGTTATGACCTACTGACCAAACGCAACTTACTGATTCTTGTCAAATAAAGGCTGTCTTGGAGCACAGCCACACCGTTCATTTACATAGTGTGGGTGGCTGTGCTCGTCTGTGATGGTGGACTTGAGTCGTTATGATAAAGACTGGCCCTTAGTTAACAGAGAAACTTTGCCAACTGTTGTGCTAGACCACCGGTGTTCTAGAATGGAATCCAGAGCTCTAGACTGGAATTCTCCTATTTTGGGATTCTAGAACCTCACATTCTAGATGTTCTGTCTTCCATCTCCTTGAAATACGAGGATGGGATATAGGAGAATGAGTTTATCATGACAGGATCTCTGAATTACCAAACAGCAGAATCTTAAAATCTTGGAATCTCAGAACTTACACCCCCTGGGTCCTTGAGTGTCCACATCAAGACCATCAGAACCCAAGCATTCTGGATGCCTAGGACACGGGTGCTCAGCACTCAGAAGCTCTAACAAAATGGTAGCCTGCCAGCCAAGGCTGGTCCGTAGCTGCCTTAAAAGCACAGTGCTCTCAAAAACAAAACTAGAGTCTGACTTACAGTCTACTGGCAGGTTTGCTGCCTCGTTTGCTAGAGCCTCCCCCCTACACACACACGCACGCGCGCGCACACATTCTACTGTACTACACCTGTGGCTTACATACTCTGCATGGCACAGCTGGAAAGGAGTGAACTGGAGTTCCAGGTTCAGGCAGCTCTCTGTAAGGGGAGTGCAGGCAGATGGGACACCAGGGACCTGCCAGGTCCCCCCTCCCATCTTCCCCAGCCCTCCTTCCCTCGAGGCCACACTTACGGGCAATGGAGTCAAGATTGTACTCAGAGCCGGGCTCGTAGTCGCAGTAAATGTTAAGAAACGGGCTGCCCTTGTCTCCTGAATCCTGGGATGGGAAACTGGCCTCAGGAAAGAGCCGGGGCATCCAGGGGGACTTGGGTCAGACTCAGGGGGATCGGCCACGTGTGTAAGGGAAGGGGATGGGTAGGCAGGTGGGGGGCCTGGTACCTTGATGAACGTGATCCCCACAACCAGACCCCGCTTTGGGGGTGATTTGTTGAAGGTGTCGATGGAGACAATCTCTGCGTCCACTGGGAGGGGACAGTTCAAAGTTCGCGTTTCAGGCGGGCTTCTGACCCCTATATCCCCAATCATGGTGACCCCTGACCTCTAGTAGTCACTAATCTCCGACCACTGCAATCATCATTACTTCTGGCTCCCGGTGAGTCCTGATCATTGTACCCACGGTATGAGGGATCCTAACCTCTAGGTCTGAGGAATCCTGAACCCTACCCATTGACACCAATGCCTCTTGATTATCAGCCTTCACCCCTTTCAGTCACCCGGATCCCAGTCTCCCATCATGGTGTGACCCAGCTCAGAGCCTCAGAAGCGTTCTCAACACCACGTTCCAGGGCCCCCAACCGCATGGCGCCACGCACCGGGAATGTAGTTGAACTGCAGCTCCTTGGCCACGGGCCGGATTTTCTGTCGGAGGTCCTGGTAGCGGAAGCCCAGCACCTTGCCTTTAAGAGTGGCGGCCAGCAGCTCCCCGCGCCCGCCCGCGCCGCCCGCCAGCCCGTACACATTGCTCTGCGACGAGAAGCGCGTGAAGCTATCCTCGCGCAGTGGGCAAGGCCCCGCGGCCACGGCCGCCTCTCCCATCCCGCCCCTCCACCGCTCACCCCGGCAGCGCCCGCCGCCGCCCGCCCTACCCCACCCCACCCACTGCTCCCGAAGCGACCAGGACCGCCGGGTGCTCGCCCGTCGCGCAGACTGATGACGTAGAGAAGCCGCCGTCGCTGCCCTTTACCAAGATGGCCACCCGCCCGGCTGCCAGGGCTTCCCATAAGACGCCCCCATCGCGCCTGCGCGCTCTTCCCCGCCTCTTTCAGAGTCAAGAAGAGGGGCCCGCCAGCACATTGTGGCCTGAAGTTGCAGAGGTGGCAGCCCTCGCTGTGGATTGTATGGCGGATAGAATAATAAGAATCCTAAAACTCAATATAGTTCTTATGTGTCAGGAACTGTTCTAAGCGTTTTGCACCTGTCGATTTATTTAAAACCGACGAGTTGGGGCGCCTGGGTGGCTCAGTTGGTTAAGTGTCCGACTTTGCTCAGGTCACGATCTCAGGGTTTGTAAGTTTGAGCCCCGCGTTGGGCTCTGTGCTGACAGCTTGGAGCCTGGAGCCTGCTTCAGATTCTATGTCTCCCTCCCTCCCCCCCTCTGCCCCTCCCATTCTCATGCTTTGTCTCTCTCAATAATAAATAAAAACGTTAAAAAAAAATTTAAACCCATGAGCAGGCTGAGGTAGGTGCTATGTTTTATGATGGAATCCAGACGTAGGAGGCCAGTTGTCTAAGATCACACAGCTTCACTAAGAAGCAGTATTGGAATCCAAGCAAGATAGTTCCATAGTTTGTTTTTTTAATCACATGACCTTTAAAATGGTGAGATGCATTCCTATCCAAGGAAAAAGGATCTGGCCGTCTGTCCTGACAGATAAGCACCTCCTTTATTGAATACTTTGTGCGAGTCATCTTGGCCATGATTATCTCTGAATCCTGACAACCACCACCCAGTCCATCTACTCAGCATTTATTGAGCACTTACTATGTGCTGGGATATTGTAAGCTCTCAATAATCCTTAAATGAGCATAGTAAGTGCTCATTTAGCTCAATGAGCTGTTGCAACCGCACAAAGAGATTGCTTCTCCCAATATACAGAGGATGAAATTGAGGCTCTGATATGCTATTATATGGTGGAGACTGGACCTTGACCAGGTGTTTCTGACCCAGTGGTCTTCAAGGGGTTCATATATGTGATTTTTCTTTTTTTTTTTGTCTCTAGAAGGGCATCAGGGACTTGGGGACTCTATACACCTGTAAACCATTTCCGGGAGACACGAGTTGTCCAACTGTTCTAGCCACATGGAAGAATCTTGTCACCACTACCCCCAACCCCTGCAGAAACATGCGTGTGCGCGCACAAACACACATGTGTGCACGCACACGGACTGCAAGATCCGTGAAGGCAGAGACCGTATCTCCCTTGGTCATAGTCAGATATCCCGCACCTGGACCACACGTCCGGACACAAAGCCTTCAGTAAACATGTGTTAAAGATCCACAAACTCTGTGCCGGGCCCTTTGCCAATCACCAAGTACTTTTTTTTTTTTGAGAGAGAGAGAGGGAGAGAGAGCAGGAGTCGGGGAGGGGCAGAGAGAGAGGGAGAATCCCAAGCAGGCTCCACACTCGGCGAGGGGCCCGACGTGGGGCTTGATCCCACCACCCTGAGATCATGACCTGAGCCAAAATCAAGAGTTGGACGCTCAACCCAACCGAGCCACCCAGGCACCCCAATGAGGATGTTGTAACAAAGGCAACATAAGAGGAAACTTCTCAAAGGTGGACAGTGGTGAAGAGGGGTTTCGTGTCCATTCCAGACTTCGGGATTTTCAATTCCTGCCCTCTGAGAGGGCAGGTCTGGGGATGTGGTTAGACCAGGCGTGACATACGGTAGGTGCTTAGTAAATACTTGCTGAGTAGAATGTAGTGTCTGATCTGCTTCTGAACAATGCTTTCCTCAGGCTTCGACCTCACGTGGTAACCTCTAAACTACACTTAATATTTCTTGAGTGAATAAAAGAAGTTACTTACAGGTTGGAAAGGAAAGAACTGTCCTGTTTAGTGATTTCCATCTCTAGTTGCAAATTTGAATCTAGTTGCTGTGGAATTTTCAGGAAAAAAAACCCAAAAAACAAAAAACCCCAGAAGAGTGGGTAACTTCCACCAAATCCCAGTCTACTGTGCTGTGACCCAAGCCTGTGTACTTTTAATGATTTTAAGCACAGCCACTGATGGCAGCAACAGATTCAGGCACCACTCACCTTCAGCCTGTGCCCACAGCAGACATTAGTAATCGATCTCAGCTCTCCAGAGTTGTAACTGAGCTCTAGGCAGCTATCATCAATCCACTGGAGCTGCGGGAGGAGCTGAAGGGGACAGGACCAGGGCAGGGTGTCAGAGTCCACTCTTTCTCAAACTTCTGTGAACCTGAACCTTTCTTGAGCTTCTTCCAGGCTGTCGTGTGGAGCATCTCTCTGAGGGGCCTGACCAGGTCTCCCAGGCAGCCCCTCCTCGGGCTGCTCCCCTGCCCCCGCCCCCCCATTCACTTCCTATTGTTCCAGGGCTTGGTGACTCTGGGTGCCATGAGCACTGGGCCTCCTCCAGCTCCAGACCCCCGACAGTGAGCAGGCCCCAGCCCCGTGTCAGGCACAACGCACGCGCATTGGACTGCTCACCTACATGCACGCCTACGCTGTGGGGTGCGGACAAGGCGGGTGGTTCTGGCCCCCCTTTCCAGGGCAGATGACTCCCGTCGTTCCCCATTCTGATACCCACTCGTTCCTCGGCCCCGCCCACCTACGACGTCTCCCGCCTTGTCCTGGGACGCCCAGAACAAAGGCTACCGGGGCTTTCAACCCTCCTTTCAGGGCAATGCGGAGACGAAGGGAGGCCGGGAGGTTCGGTGGGCCTCTTCCACCCTTCTTACTGCTGGTCTGGTCGCCCTCCATCCTCCAGCCGGCTGAGGGCTGACCCCACCACCCACTGTCCCAGGGGAGGCAACTGAGGTCCACGGAACCCAGGGGACACGGGATCAGGCAGGTGAGCCCAGACTGCCAAGCCCGTAGCCCCCCTCACCCCGAGTCACAGGCACATTCACCCTCTTCTTCCCCACAAAGTGTGCTCAGAGCTCAGGGTGGGGACCAGGAGGGACGGGAAGACAGGACACCAGCCCTGGAGGGACAAGGGGGCAGCAGAGGCGAGGAGGAAGACAGACTCATGCGAAGTGTTCTTTTTTATTTTCTTTCTCAGGCCAGCTGCAGCTTCCGACCACGAAACCTCAAAGCACTAGGGAAGCGCAGACGTTGGGGGGGCGCGGGGGGGCCCTCTGAGCTCCAGGGCCTTGATGCATCTATCCTGAGAGGTCGGGGCTGCAGGAGGCTGTGCAGGCTCCCAGCACTGGGGGGGAAGGAGCCCGCCCCCGTGGGGAGAGCAAATCTCAGCGGCTACGTGTGCTCGGGGCTCGGCCGGAGGACAAGTGGGAAAGGCGGAAGCCAGCCTCGCCACCCGGCTGGTCAGGAGCGGGGGGACCAGATGCTGACTCCCCACCCCTGGCGGCACCCACAGCAAGTAGGCCTGTCTCAAAGACTCTGTGGTTCGGTGTGGAGGAGGGCACCTTTGGGGGGGGGAGGCCTTAAATAAACGGGAAGGAGGCGAGGGACACAGCGAGGACAGGGGGACTGTCCGGCTGGCAGGCCCGGCCTCGGGGGCCCCACGGCAGCGCTGAGCCCACCCTGCGGCTTTCGGAGACTCCTCCGCGGGACGGGAGCAGGGGGGCGTCTCACAGCCGAGGTGTCGGCCTCACGTCTCTGGACTCACGCGCTGGTGGGGCGCGGGGGTGGAGCAGACGGGGCAGGAAGACAGGCGCCAGGGGCTGGGGGGCCTAACGCAGGTCCTCCTCGTCACCCTGGATCGTCTTCTTGATGCGCAGCAGCATGGTGGTGAGCCACTGGTCCAGCCGGGAGATGGAGTCGTAATCCTTCACCTGCGACACAAGGCAGAGGTGACGGAGGGGGCCGGTCCCACGCCCGCCCCGACTCCCTCCTCGGGCCTGGTCCCAGAGCCTCTGGTCCCCAAGTTCTCTAGATGTGTCCCAGCCAGCCTCGCGGAGGAGGAGCGAGGGGAGGGGCTCCCTCTAAGGCTTCCCTGAGGAAAGAAAAGACTTCGCAGCACAAAGTGGCTCAGTGTCCTCGTTTTCTGGACGGGAAACAGGCCTGGATGCGTGAAGGCGGCCCGTTCCCAGCGCCACGGGGATGGGGGCCTGTGGCCCTGGGTGGCCCTGCTTCTCCTTTCTCCATGGCAGGGGCTCCCCGTGTCCCGCCTGCCGTCTGGGGCAGGATGGACCGCAGGGACTCTGGTCCCTGTCATCGTTGGCGGTGTAGGATTCCTGAGGGGCCCCCAGGAGATGTGCTGGACAGATACAGTCTAGACACCGGAATCTGGACCTGAGCTGGGCCCAGGAGAGTTCCAGAATGTTCAGAACAGAGTAAGGAAAGGGAGAAACACCTCCGTGGGGCGGTTCTGTCCCTTCCACGACTCGTCTCCCTCCCTCCCCAGGGCTCTCTGAGTCCTGACCTTGGCCTTCAGGGGCAGACACACACATGGGTCTGCAGCCCAGCTCGGCCTCCTCACCTCGCCTCAGTGCCACCATCTCTAATGCAGGGAGCACACCTCCCTGTACCTCTGGGGCTCCTTGTGAGAATTCTGGGGTGACTGGAGAAAGGAGTTCACAGCCAGGGCGGGAGATAGGGCGGGTTCCCGTTAGGGGGTGTCTGAGGAGGGCGGCCCCCCCACAGCCACTCACCGCTTCAGTGTAGCTGTCAATGTTCTGCTCCTCATGGGCATCCAGCAATTTCTGCAAGAAAATGGCAGGCAGATGGGTCAGGGGCCAAGGGCGGCCGCACGCCTGACGTGGATCAGACCCACACATACGGCACGTGGCAGTGCGGGTCAGGGCCCCCCCCCCATGCTGGGAGGAAGGAAGGGGCGGTTTGCAGCCCCGCCCTGTGTACATGCGTGCACGCAATGACACAGCCTCCTGGCCCTGCCGTCTCTACCGCCACCCGAGCCTTACTTTCCCCAGCTGGAAAACAGGCCCAAACGGCACAGGAGGAAAACCAAAACAAAACCAAAACATCCTTAAGAACCACGGCATAGACCTTGGTTGGCGGTTGCAGTGACCGGAGCCCGCAGCTACCACCCCCGCCCCCCCACCCCCCGCCAGCCCTGGCCCAGAGGCAGGGAAGGCGCAGGGGGAGCGGCAGGCGCCCAGCCCTCACCTTCATCAGCGTGCACTCCCGGGAGCCGGAGAACGCAGGGAACAGCTCCTCGTACTTCTGGACGGCGAGCTGAACGTTGAGACGGAGGAAAGAAGGGGAGAAGCTAATGAAGGGGGCCGTCAGGGCCGCCAGCCTAGCGGCCACAGGGACCTGAAAACCCCTAGCCCCTGGGTTCTCCTCTGTGCCCCTCCCCCAGCCTCCAGCGTCACCCGGCTCTGTGCGGCATCTCCGTAGGGCTGTGCTCGGCCAAGCCTGGCCGTGGTGACAGCATGTGGGGAGGAAACGAGAAGGGTTTCCCAGGCTGGTGCCTGAGGCAGGGGGCAAATACTACCTGCCTCGTGTGAGTGCCTCGTACGTGCCAGCGCTGGTGCCCGGTGCTTCTCAGTTAACCACCGTGTGGCCCCAGGGAGGGCCAAGTGACAGTGGCCTCCGTTTTGGAAGCAAACACAATGATCTCCTCCTCCTACGTGTAGGAGTAGCGGCTGGAGGTGGCGTTCAGACACACCACGAGGCTGGGGGCGGGGTGGCTGGAGACCCCAGGAAATGCCGAACCCCAGAAGAGCTCCTCTCCCACCGCCATTCCCCACCCCGTCAGCTGGCACTGGCCCCGACAATGGGCGGTGTGGGCACACACTGCAATTCAAATCGTGACTCTGGGAGTCAGAAAGATCTGGAATCCAGCCGTGTGGCCTTGAATAAGGGACTCTAGTCTCAGCCGCAGCATCCTTATCTGGAGAATGGGTAACAGCGGTGCTGACCCCAAGGGAGGCAGTAAGGACTTGAACGTGCTCTCATGAAGAAACAGCCCGGCACCAAGCGAGGCAGGAGCTGGGCAAACTCAAAAGCTGTGGCGACCAGGCATGTGACAAGAGGGACAGAAACCGGTGAGAACGAGCACGTCCTGCCCACAGCGGACTGTCAGGCACTAGATGTGAGGGACAGGCTCACCCCTTGCTGAGAGGTGACCTGGCCTAGTGACAGACCCAGGGCTCCATGGAGGCAGGGGAGGCCCTGGGCGGCCGGCCGGGTGGCACTCACCTTGGCATTGAGCATGTCGATGCAGAAGTGGCAGAGGGCTGCCTTGAAGAAGTAGTCCTTGGCGCTGTACTTGAGGAGGGGGCTATCCATGGCGTTGGTTCCCACCTGCGTGTGTGGAGGGGGCAGCTTGAGCTTGGGGCTGGCAGCCGGGGCCTGGTCACCACCAGCACCCGGGGGCCGGCTGCGAGCTGTGTCCATGCCCCAGCTGGAGCCTGGTGAACACAAACCGCCAAGGGCAGGGAGACCAAGGACCAGCCCAGAGAAGTCAGCCGACAGTGTGTGGGCAGCCACGGACCACGACAGGGAGTGGGTGTGGCCACAGGGCTGAAGCCAGGTGTCCATGGCCCACCCCCAGGGGGCCGAGACAGTGGGGAGGAAGCGGACCCACTGTCAGGCCTGAGGGGAAGCTGACACGTGGGGCAGTAGTGGGGGGGCAGAGGGGCAGCGGGAACATGAGACGTGGCACCCGCCCCCCTTTCCCCCACGGCCAGCTGCCCGCCTTTGTCTTGGCCAAGCTGAACCCACCAGGACAGCGCAGCCCGCCCAGCCCTCCCCACACAGCCCAGGGGCCCCTGCGCACCCATGTGCCCCTCCCCCCCGCCCCTCCCGCCCCCGGCTACTTCCGTGATCCTTCCCTTCCCTGGGCCACCCGGGGAAGCTCTCTGTGGGACACACACAGGGAGAGGGCAAGGGCGGGGACACGGCGCGGAGTTGTGGGTGGAGAGAGGTTTTACAGTGAGGACAGGATGAGTGCCAGGGAGGTGACGGGAGGTGGGGTGGGGTGGGGGTGTGTGTGCGGGGATGACGGGCCCCAATTGTCCCCACCTGCTCATAGATGTCAATGGCCTTCTGGTATTGCTCCAGCTGTGCCGCGTAGCCAGCCACCTTCAGCAGACACTTGTTGGCTGAGCTGTGTGGACGGGGGAAGAGGTCAGTGGGGGGGGATGGGGGACCAGGGAGGGCGGTGGAGGGGGGGAAGCCCGCTGCTGGGTACCTGTTGGACTCCTCTCCTTTGTAGTAGTCTGCAGACTGCTCGTAGTGGGCGATGGCCTGGGGAGACACGGGGAGGCGATGCAACCCTAGTCCGCCTTGGCCTGGCCTGGCCCTGCCTGCGGCACGTCAGGGGCCCTCGACCCACACCCTGCCAACGCCCCGCGCCCCTTCCCTCGGCCACCGGAGGTCTCCGCACGTGGACACGAGCCCCACCCAGCCCCAGGGCCAGACCGCTGCAGTCCCCCCCACCACGTGGCCTCCCCGACTGCCGCTCACCTTCTCAATGTCCACCAGCTCCGTCTCATAGATCTCAGCAATGGAGATGTGGTGCTTGGCTGCGATCGTGAATCGGCCCTGGGTGGGACATGGGAAGAGCCGTCTGTGACGAGCGATGTCCCCGGCGCCCCAGCCCAGCCCTTCCTCGCCCCTCCAGGTCCCCAGAGCTAGGGCTTTCCTGCCCCCCAGCTCTGGGGGTGAGGTGTGTACGAGAGGGCACTGAGGGGCCCTAAACAGGAGGCTTGGGTGAGAGGCCTGGTCTCTGCGCTGGCCCGATGGGGGGACCTTGGGCAAGCCCTCCGCACGCAGCCTCTGTGTCCATCCTGTCTGCAGCGGCACGGGTGGGCGGGGCAGGGCCAGAGATAACGTGCGTGCTCGGTACCCGGCAGAGGCCCCGGCCTAGGGAGGTACTGGACAGACGGCTCAGGGAAGGGGAAGGGGAAAGGCTGGCCCGCAGCCACTGGATAAAAGCCCTGGAGAAAGAAGGTCCGAGCATCCACACTGCACAGGGAACACTTCCTGGCCTCCCCTTCCCCCCATGTGGCCATGGAGACAGCCCCTCACCGGCCACCCCCAGCCTCCCCCAAGGCATGCACGGCTCTAG
The DNA here is from genome assembly GCF_003009895.1 of Hyaena hyaena. Classification (NCBI taxonomy): domain Eukaryota; kingdom Metazoa; phylum Chordata; class Mammalia; order Carnivora; family Hyaenidae; genus Hyaena; species Hyaena hyaena. The sequence goes on along the minus strand of NW_024080641.1, from coordinate 2,936,751 downwards.
CTTCCGAAGGAACTAAGCACCGGCTACTGGCCTCCACCTGGCGCAGGGGGGCCTGGTGGGCTGCTCGGCACATGGGGCTGGTCTACAGACACCTCACTGGCCAAGAGACATCGGGAAAGGCCTAGTTTTGGGCCTCAGCAACTCCTGTTGGCAGGTGTGTGTCCCTGGGCAAGCACATCACTTGTCTGGGGACCCCCACCATCAATGGGGTGAGACTTTCCACCTGACAGGGCTGCTGCAGGGGAGTGTCATACTGCTTGGCGGAGGGGGACTGGAGGGGGACTGGCGGGGGACTGGCTCAGCTGCTGTCCCTGCTCTGACTACGACACTCCAGCACTGCCCTGGACCTGCAGCGGGCAGGACCCGGTTCCCGCCCGGGGAGGGGGCTGGCGAGACAGAGGCGGAGAGCGGAGATGCAAGCGGAGTGGACAGGAGCCTGAGCCTGGCTTTGGTCTCTGGTCCTGGTTCCCTGCAGGGCCGCCTCTGGGTCTCAGCTGTCGTGGGGATGCTCCTGGGGGCAGGGCAGGAGCTGGCCGAGCCAACTCTGGGTCCCGCCTCCCCTCCAGCCTGCTAGTCACATGGGATGCAGGAAGGGAAGGAACGGCGAGGGGAAAGGCCCCCGATAGCTATGACTTTACAAACGAAGACCAGGATGGCCCCGGTGCTGTGGTGGGAGCCACTGCCAGGAGCCAGGCCGGTGGCACGGGTGACCCCCCCCCCCCACTGCCCCTGCACCTGCTCCTGGTGCTGGCGCCGGGAAGGGCAGGCCGGAGCAAGGTGGTGGGGCAGGAGGAGGGGGGCAGGCAGGGACCCTTACCATGTCCGTGTAGATCTCGATTGCTCTCATCAAGCAGTTAATGGCCTCTGGGGAGAGAAAAAGGGAAGCAGAGAGAAGTAAGAAAAAGAAGTCATTTCAGCAGAAGCCCGGAGGACGAGGAGGCAGAGGAGGAGGAGGAAGAGGAGGGCAGGTGCTCTGCTCTGCTCGTGGCCGTGGGGAGAGGGGAGGTGAAGGGATCCCCGAGCCCCAGGAAATGCGCTCAGACTAACGTACCGTGCAGACCGTGACCTGCTGAGGGCTGTCCTCTCCCTCAAGCTGCCACAATGCTGCCACCTTGCCCACAACCTCAGGGACCAGATGGATACGCTCAGGCTGAGAGCCAGACTCCCATGGGTGGTGTTTTGAGCCAGGCCCACTGAGGCCCTGCCCTCCAGGGACGGCCAAGCCTGACATCCGAGGGACGCCCACCAGGGCTCTGGTACCCTGTCACTGCAGGACCCCGAGTCTGCCATGGTCCCCTGTGCCTGTCTGGCCCCCATCTACGGCAGGAGGGGGCTGGACACGGGGACATGGAGGCCCCTTGGGCTGGAATCTCCATCATTTCTCAGCATGCGGTGGAGCCCTCGGCTCTCAGCCCGCCTTCCCCCAGCTCCTCACACCACACGTGTCCCCTGCAGAGCAAACACCAGGGCCCAGAAGAGGGGATCCGGCACCTTCACTGCACTACCTCTTCCAAGATCTTCAATTCGGCTATTGCTTTTTTCTCCCCCTTTCTTGACACGTTATTTGGAGGAGAGCGAGCAGCATGAGTGGGAGGCATTTTCTAGCAGACAGAGATGAGCTCTGGGGCTGGATCCCTTTTCATGCGACTCAGAAGACTGGGTGTTGGGGGAGGTGCGGGGGGGAAGGACAGAGAGCCCCAACAGACAGAGGATGTGGGTTCCATGCTGGGGTGAGGCTGGAAGGTCCCCCTGCTGTCCAGGGTCCCCCCCCCCCCCCCAGAGTGCTGGGCTGAGAGGCCACACAGGAGCCCAGCCTGGCGCCTGCTGAGGCCCTGAGGGTTTCATGACCTGGGGAGACAGGTGAACAGAGGCTCTTAGCCTGACTGTGGCTGGGCCTTCAGGGAGCCCACAGCTCCCCTAAATTTACAGGCAAAAAAGGGGATGGCTGTCAGCCCTACCCTGGGGGACGTGTCTGCAGGTTTGATCATGCAGGCTCTGGGGATGCCGGGAGGGTTCGGAGAACGTATGCCTTTCCGGTCAAGGATCCGAGGCAGCTGGAAGCTCAAGGCACGTGCGTGAGAGAAAAGGAGGCAGAAAGCAAGCAGAGGAAGAGAAAAAGGAGAGGGCACAGGGGAAAAGAAATAGAGATATAGTCTCACTTTGGCACAGACACATATTTTGGAACAGAGTGTTTCTGGAATCGAAGAACCAGCGATGAGCCGCAACATAGCGATAAGGAGCTGGCCCCGCACATCCCACTCCTGCTCCGTCTTCCACCCCAGGGGGTGCCTGCGGCGCCCCCTTCCAGAACACCAGAGAGCCCAGCCTGGCACCTGGCCTGGTGAGCAGCCCAGGAGGGGACCAGTGGCCCCCAGCTGTCCCCACAGGCCTGCTGGCACCGGGCTGAGGGCTGTCGGCAAGGCTCAGCCCCTGCAGTGGCCGTGGGCACAGGAGGCTTGCCCCCCAGGCGGCAACATGGACTCACGGGGCTAAGTCCCCTTCGCGCCTGCTCCTGACTCAGGGCAACGGTCCCCGAGAGCAGCAGACGGCTTGCTGATGCTCCAGGGGGAGAGCTCAGGCAGACAGGCCACTGACAACTAGACACACTGGCTTATGGCCAGTCTCCAGGACCCCACCAATGAGCGGCCGGAGCACCCCTGGACGGGTTTCAGACACAGGGTGGGGGGTGCCATGGCCCAGAGAGGGCAAGGCCTGGCTGAGACATACCCGGGGCCCTATGCCCACCTCCCGCGCTCCAGCGGCCCCACTGTCCGGCTGCACTTACCCGGATCAGTCCCGGGACTCAGCCTACCTCATGGGACTCAGCCCGTCCCGGTAAAACAGGGGCAGACCACAACATCCCATGGGGAATTGGAACGGGTTAAAAAAAGGCTTTGCCACGTCTACCATGCAGTAGGCACTCCCGGGCCTGGCTATCAGGTGGCTGGGAGCCACTGACAGCTATGGTGTCACTTCCCCGCACCCCCAGCCACGAAGAGGATGGCAGATCACCACCCCCCCCCCCCCCCCCACACTCTGGGCAGATTCGGTGACAGGCACCGACTCCTTCCCTTCCACCCTGGCTGGCTCTGGCAGGTCTTGTGAGCGACACCAGCCGCCTCTCCAGGGGAGGGCCCTCCATGACTCTCATAGAAGATGCGGACACAGGACACACGCCTTCGAGGCGGGTGAGGTGACAGCTCAGGGAAACCCTGCAGGGTTCTGAGCAGGCCCTGTTTCCTGAGGTGCAAGGCCAAGGGGAAGAGGCTGGGGGCGGCCGGGCCTCTGTACGCCGGGAGCCGAGGGCCACCCCTTCCTAGATACTTGCCGCGCACCAGGTGCCGTGCTGGGCAGGTCGGTGCGTTCCCTCACCTGTGGTCTCTGCTCCACCAGACGGGGAAACAGGACGCCCGGAGGATTAAGTGACTGCCCAAGGCCACAGGGAACAGGCTCTGTTCAGACCGGGGGACCACACTTGGCCACACACTCTGCAAGCTACTACTGGGGTGTGTGGTCGGGAGGCGGCGGTGCCGGGACTTGGCTCCAAGCAGCTGGCGCTCCAGCCGAGGAACTTGGTCTTGGCTCTGCCCCAACCAGTCTCTCCCCCCTCATCCCTGCCCCCTCTTGTTCCCTGAAAGGGTCTCCGCACCCCAAACACACCCCCTCCCCGCCTCAGCTCCCAGGGCAGCAAACCACATCTGGGCCCCACAACAGCCGATGTCATTGCTTTCCCACCGGTGTGGGGATGCCTGCGCCACCCTCTGTGCTTACTAAGTACAGGCACGGGGGGGGGGGGGGGGCACACCCTGGCCCAGGCCCTAGCACCCAATGCACCCCCTGCCGTGCTGAGCCTCCGCTGAAAAGGCTCAGATCAAAAGCCAGGTGATCAAGGACGCGGCATCACAGCACCAGGTGGGGGCCCGTCCAAGAGAGGCGCAGAGGTCTGTTTAAAGAGCAAACAGCGCCGCGCACGTGTCACCAAGCCTGGCCCTCAACTCCTGCTGGAAGAACGAGTCCTTCCAGTCACGCAGGGGCAGCGGCTCAACGCTCCAGATGCCAAGGCAGCTCTGCCAGACAGAGCGGCTCCCCAGGGGGCAGAGGGCAGGCTGGGTCGGGGAGCTCCAGGGGATGGGGGCAGGGAACAGACACAGAAGTTCCTGGGTCCCCATCACGCTGCCCACGCAGCCTGCGGCGGCCCTCCCATCACAAGGCCTCCGCCCAGGTTTGTGCCTGGCCCGAGCCCACCAAGCGAACCCTCGGGCCAATGCCTGCAACACACCCAGCTGCGAAGCAGTGGCCCTTCAAGTCTGGGGACACAGAAAAGCCCCTTGGTCTACACCGATCAAGCCCCCGGCTGGGAACTAAACATCCCCTGAATCGGTAAGGACCTGCCAACGACTACGGAGCACGGGGGTGTGGACCGTGCTTACCCACCCATGCACACACTCTGGGTTCTCTGGGGAAGGGCAGGTCTCTACTCCGAGGTTAGTCACCTCTTTTTCTATTCTCACGTTCCCTACTCTCTTCTGAGCAAAGAGTGACAACACAGGTTCACTTGAAAAGAAGGTCTCTGTGCTTGCTAAAATGAAAAAAGCCAGCCACCTGCGTCTGACACCAGGATGGAAAAAAAAGAACCGAGTTCCCGGGCTCCGTGAGGCCCCAGAGCCCGGTACCCGCTGGGCTGTGCCTGTTCCTTAGGAGGAACTCGGGGGGACACGTGGCCTTCTCGCCGGAGTCCATCCCAAACCGGGCTTCTAGCCGCAAACACTCCCTCTTCTTAAGTAAGTTGTTCTCTGGCGCCCGCATCTCGGGCTCCGTTCCGATCCCCCCCCAGCGCGTTGGGAAGCCAGGTCAGGATAATTTCCGCTCCTTTTTCGGCAGCACCTCCTACCTGGCTGGGCTCAGAACCCCCTCCCACCCCCTCCTGCATGTTAATTCTGACAACAGAACAGATTTTCCTCTCCCTTGGCATGCGACGGGTCTGCAGTGTCACGCCCACTCCCAAATGCTCCCGGCCTCAGAGGGAAGCGATCAGCCGCGAGGCGGACGCCGAGCAGCAGGGGGAGGCGGAGGCTTGGAGCGGGATGCAAATGCCAACCGGAAGGGAGCCAACTGTGTGGTTCGAGCGTCCGGGCGCTGGAGCCTCGCGGGCACCTGAGGACCTCTCCGGGGAGCGCTCGGCCAGCCCCGGGGCCGCATGGAGGCTCACCTTGGGGGTCAGCCTTCTTGAACGCGTTGCCGGCTTCCACGAAGCAGGTGGCCGCGTCATGTTTGCTCTGGAGCTGCAGGTGCAGCTGGGCCGCCTGGCAGAAAGCGTTTCCGGCAGCTGGAACAGAAAAGAATGATCTCAGCCTGAGCGGGGTTCCACTTACCACCAGCCACTCAGACGCCGCACTGGGGAGGAGGCTCTCCCAAGAAGGCAGAGGGGTCCTGGGAGAGGGAGGGACGAGCCTGGGTTGAGCCGAAGTGGAGGCCTCGACTTCGGGCCCCCTGACCCCGAGGTCGAGGCTCCGGAAGGCCCATGAGGTGGACTCGGAGGTGAGGAAGAGGAAAGACACTCTGATTCCCGGGTATCTGAAGAGAGGGCCAGGCTGAAGCCAGCTCAACTCCCATAGCCCTGACTGCAGCCTTTGCCGACATCTCCAGGGCCACCACGTCTAAAGATGCAGGGAGAAGGCAGGCAGGGCTGAGAGCTACGAAGGATACACACACTATCCCCAACAAAGCCCTGCGGTGGCCCCAATGGAGACAAGTGACCATGGCAGAAGGCAGCAGCGACCACACGGGAAGCCTAGTCCATCCCGTCCTTAGTTGCACTGGTCCGAAGCCATTCTGGTCACATGTCTGTCTCCTAAACCGCCCGGTGGCATGCAGGACACCATGGGGTCTCCCGTCCTCCGGGCTGGAGGGCAGGGGTGGGGCTGCGCTAACCAGGGAGCTCCAGCCCCACCTTCAGCTCAGCCAGCCTCCAACAGACCCCATGCGGCCCTTCACCCTCCACCAGCAGGATCTGAATCACACAATTCCTGAGCCGAAGGGGACCGGAGGGCCTGGCTCTGTTCTGTAACTTCAAGGCAGTGGGAAGACAGGGAAGCTCAGGTTCTCGGTATGTAAGATTTATCAGTTTGACGGGCTTGAGTGGAAAATGTCCAAAAGAGTAGTGTCGTTGCAGAAAAACGAAAAATACCCCAAGACTTTTATTTGAACAGCCAGAGAAGTAGGGCTGGAGTAACACATTTTAGAGGCAAAGGACCATCTATGTGATTGGAAAATAAATATCCTGGGGCGCCTGGGTGGCTCAGTCGGTTAAACATCGACTTTGGCTCAGGTCACGATCTCACGGTTTGTGGGATCGAGCCCCGCGTTGGGCTCTGTGCTGACAGCGTGGAACCTGCTTGGGATTCGCTCCCTCCCTCTGTCTCTCCCTGATTCCTGCTTTCTCTCTTCCTCAAAATAAACAAACCCTAAAACAAATGAACAAGCATTCTTTTTCTAAAGGTACCTTATTAGTTCGGAAGCCTAAAATTATCCCCAGTGTGAAGCCTCACGCACAATATATCTTGCAAAAGCTTAGGGAAAACACTTCCGATTTCCTGGAAACCAAAACCATCCTCAGAAAGCGAGGAGAAGCTGTCCCACCCGGGGCCCTTCTCACTGTTTCTAGGGGCCTGTTTCAGGTTTCATCTCCTTCTGGTCAGAACGCTCCTCTGTGGGCCCCAAACCTGAACCTGTCTTCGCTAGATCTCCTTGATGGCCGCCTTGCCATGACACAGACCTGAGTCACGCTGGCTTCAGAGGTCAGGGAGCAACCCAGGGGCAGGCTGAACGCTCCACTCCCGGGCCGGAGCTCTGCTTTCTGAGTTCTCATTCCCACCACTCGCTCGCGCGTGGGGCTGGGCCAAGCCTCAGTTTCCCGCCACGGGGCACAGACGGGGCACGGACGGTACCGGCCCTCACAGGGCTGCTGTGCCTGCCGTGCCACGGAAAGCACGCCTGGCGCCCAACAAATGGTTAATGATTACTGTTACTGCTGGACCCAGTGGAATGGCCGCCCGGGCCCAGAAGTCAGACACACCGGGGACAGCACTAGGGAGCGGCTTCCGGGGAAAGCTGAGCCGTCCCGAGGCTGTGGAGAAACCCATCAAAGAGCCACCTCGATTCGGGAGCCCATCTACCCTCAGCCTTGGAGGCCCCTCCCCAAGGTCCTGTGACCCACGTAAAACAGCCCTGTGGGCTCAAAATGAGCCAATGGCAGGCCGATGGGTTTCTGATGTCAGAGACGGCAAAGAAAGGTGAGGAGTTGGGGGGGCTGCAAGGCGCACCCCCAGGTCAGGCCTTCAGGACCGAAGCGGAGGGAAAACAGACACGACCACAAAGGAGCTGTGGCAGGGATCACTTACCGCTCCAGTTTTTGGCCATCTTGAACATGTTCGCCGCCCGGGTGTAGATCTCACAGGCCTCCTCTATTTTGGATGAGCCTCTGAGGAGAGAAGGGGAAAGATGAGACGGGCGGCCCGGTACCGAAGGGCAAGGTCCTGCCCCAGGGCCAGCGCAGATGCGTCCCCACCCCCGTAACCTCCCCGGCAAGCCCGCCGCCGCCACTGAGGGCGCAGAGGAGATGGAGTCCGTGGCCTCCGTGCCCGGGGACAGACACACTCTGCTGGGGAGTCGTGGGCTGCCCTCACTTGGGGGGGGGGGGCTTCCAGACCGCCTCGTGAGCCCTGCCTCGGACAGCCTTTTCCACTCCCGCTCAGTGCCCGTGGGTTCCCAGGCTCTGTGCGCATTGTTCCCCCACCCCACCTCTTCCGAGAGGCCGCGAAGAGCATTTTGGGGGAGGAGCCTTGGCCAGTCTCCAGCGCCTCGGTCCCACGGCTTGCCCCACTGTGGTTGTTCGGGAAGACCTCTTGACCCTGCCCTGTGTCATGGCTACCTCAGGCCTGAGCAGATTAACACAGAAAACTAGCCAGGGCACTCCTTTTGGAGGCGGTGTGGCAGACAGGATTAGTCACTGCGCTCCTGGCTGGTACTGTCTGAATTCTTTATCGTCTGCGTACTTTATCTATTAAAACGTACAGAGAGAGAATACAAAGAACAAACGTTTCTCTTTTAAGTACCAGGATTTACACTCGGTTCTGTGGTCCAGCCACAAATTACATTTCTGCCACTTTATCCCAAGAAACCGATCAGAAAAGTCGTAAGGATGTTCAGTACAGAATTGTTTAAGATGCCAGAACGACCTTCAAAGAACTTATTGTGTAAGAGTAGGGGCCGGAGACACACAAAGGAGTACGTTAACGGGGGAAAAAAAGGGGAGTTCTGTTTGGGCAGCTTTCTCCTGACTTCCTGATCCCCCGAGCGGTCGGTGCATCCGAAGCTCTTCCTGAACCGGGGGACCCTTTGTTAGACCCTCGTCAGAGTCGCCGCCACGTGTCTGTCCTTCCGCCTCCAACAATGCAACCGGGCTCAGCCCATGGGGTCTGTGGTCCCTGTAAGGGTTCAAACGCCCACACAAGCAGTAGGGAAAACATCCTACACGCTCAGTTCTCCCAAACGATTTCAGATTCTCTCTTTGCGGACATCAACCGGTGTTTCGTTTTGAAGGAGAGTAGATGTATTTTCCAACAGTAAAGCCACACAGATCATCTTTCCTGTCACCCCTCCCCCGTGTCCACCGGCCCCGGAAACTCGCCAGCCCCACCGCTGGGGGACCTCCAAGTGGAATTTGGGGGCATGCCTTCACCCCATACCGCTAACGCAGCAGGCCCATTCCTTCCCATCACCAGAGCTGGTCAAGGTAATCACAGAGCCTCCTAGCCACCCTCCCCTGAAGAACTCCCTCCCTCCAGGTCTGGGTGGGGCCGGAATCAGGCTTTTGAAACCATTGTCCTGGGTGATTCAGAAAGATCAGGTGAGTCTCGGAGGGAAAGGGCTGATCTGGGCCCGGAGGGAAAGGGCTGATCTGGGCCCTCGGTGACCTGTTCTGTCTGAATCAGGCTGTGTCAGCGAGGGGACACCCTCCCACCCCCAACCCCGGGCAGGCCAACTAGGGCTGGGATCCTGGCTTCCCGAATCCAAACTGCAGCAGGTAAGGTCCTTCTTTAGATGAAAGCTTGGGGCCCCTGCTTGGAGGGACTTCTTTCGAACCCACTCTGGGCCTCGGGGAGGTGAGGGGCCTTCACAGGCGTAGGGTCCTTTGGGGCCTCACAACAAAATCCTCAGGGAGACCTTCTCTGGAAGGTTCTTATACTTAAAGGGGATGGATGTGTTCACAGACTGAAATCCTGGGTCTCCCCATCCCGGGGCCCCCTAGCTCATCCTTCCCTTCTTTGTGGGAACAGTTAGGTTCTGTCCAGATTCAGACATGCTCTGGAAAAAACCTCGGGCTCCTGGATGAGCAGAAATGGTCCAACCCACAGAGAGGCCCAGAGCAGGGTGAGAGGCAATGAACGGTCGGCCCCAGCTGGCCTGTTTCAGCTCAGCGGGACAGAGGGAACACAGGACACAAAGCCTGTCAGCTGCTGGCCTGAAATGCTGTGATGCCAGGCCAGGCCTGCGCTGGCTCAGCCACTCAGATGGCAGAGTGGGAAAGCCGGAGGGATTAACGTCTACTCGGCCGACCTCTCCCCCCAACCCGTGGACGCGAGGCCTGGCCACTGCCATCGCCAGGCGATGACAGGGGGCATCTATGGAGTCCCATCCTCTTTGTTTAGAAGGTGGAAATGGAGCTCCCAGAGGGGGTGAGAGACATGCCCAGGGTCACTGACAGATCCTGAAGGGGAAGCCATGCACACCGCTGCTTAGTCATCTGGGGAACAGACGTGAGCACTTATTCCGAGCCAGATGTGGTGGTAAACAGAGAAGGACCCAGCCCTCGGTACACAGCAAATCAGCAAGGCGACGTGAGGAGTGAGCGAGCACAGAGAGGCTGGGGGCAGGGGGTGTCCCTGGACAGGCACATCAGGGCAGGCCACTGGGAGCACGTGAGACTTCAGCTCAGGCCTCGAAGGTGACTAGGCAGCCGCCCCAGGAAAGAGGGACGAGCATTCCAGGCAGCAGGTGGGGGAACGGCAGTGGGTCTGGATGGCTGCGCTGCAGGGACTGGTAGGAAACAAGGCTGAGCGGGCGGGTGGGAGACCCCGTGCTGGAGGCCAGGGGCCAGGCCTGGGCCCTGTGCTGACGTCACGGGGAGGTCTGTGGCTGAGGGAGTGCGCTAGCAAGCTGTCTCCCAGCAGGGTGATTCCACAGGGTGCCACGGGGCTTCTTGCTGGGGTCAGAGCCCTCATCAGAGCCCCGCAAAGTCGCTGCCGGGAAGAGCCCAGGCTTTCTCCCGTGCTGCCCGCAGGACACCCAGCGCAGCTAGCTGGGCCCAGCGGCAGGCAGCACAGGCGACAGCTGGCTGTCCCTCCCCCACAGACCTCCCCCAAGCTGCCTGTGAGCCACGAGCCATGCCAGGAATAGAGGAAACTGGTCTGGACCAGCCTGGTGGAGGGCTGTCTATAATTACCCACTCGGCTCTGCTCTCTGCCCCCTCCCCAGGCAGAGGAAGCAGTCTCAGGGCTCTCAGGCACAGCCACCAACCTCCAGCGACTGCCATATGGAGAGGGGAGCACGGTGCCAGCATGCACAGAAGGCCCGGTGGGCTGCGGACCGGGGTGGGGGGGTCTGTGGGGCACACTCTCGGTCTCCCCACTCCTTCCTCCATCCCCCGGGCGCTTCCTGGCTCCCAGAAACAGGCCACCCACCCCACCTGCGCTCTCCCACGGGCCTCACAAGGCAGGCCGCGTGGCCCCCCGTTTTAGGTCCTCATCACTCCCCGCGGCCTGCGCCTCAGTTTCTTGGATCCTCCAGTGTCCAGCGTGGGAAGAATGGACCCAAAGGCCCGTGCCCACCCTGACCTTCTCTGCCCTTCTACCTGTCTTCTCTACGTCATTATGATGACCTAAAGCACTCAGCCGGAAGGAGCACGGCGTTCCTCAGTGTAAGGCTTTGGGTACTGGCCCTGCTTCACTGAGGAGGAGCCAGGGCTCGGATGGGTTAAGGGCTTCCCCAAGCCCGCACTGCCAGAAGGTGGCAGGGACCAGATGCAGGCCTCGGGGCCTGGAGATCCAGCCCTGCCTTGCTTCTCACTCCCTCGAGAGATCTGGGAGGCTTCCTCACCCAAGTCTTCTGGAAGATGAGAAAGGGGGGAGGGAGGGGACACCTGCGTGACTCAGCGGGGTGAGCATCTGACAGGCTTGGGTCATGATACCGCGGTGTGTGGGTACTAGCCCCACATCAGGCTCGCTGCTGTCAGCAGGGCTTTGGCTCCTCTGTCCCCTTCTCTCTGCCCCTCCCCCGCTCTCTCAAAAATAAACATTAAAAAAAAAACAAACAAGAAGGCGGACAAGGTCCCTGCCTGCTCTTGCCTCTCCTCCAGATTAAACAGCCAATGCTGTGCAGATTAGCATCACCCACAAGTACACGCTGCTCTCTGCTGGGGCAGCGCTGGGCTGCCTCTGGGCAAGGGAGGGAGTCAGTAAACCGGCCCCCCACAGAACCCCCATTTATGCCACAGGCAGAAAGAAGACTGGAAGACCGGAAGGCCTGCCTGGCTCAGGGAGCCAGCAGCCACCAGCTCTGCTCCTCTGCTGACTGTGCAAGCTGTCAGGGTCAGACTGCGGGGTGCCCGGGTGCCTCCTCCCATGCCACCCGCAAGGCCTAGTGTCTGAGCTCCTGCGGGCCAGGGCCTAGGTCCCCCTGCCAGGAACGATGATGAAAGAATAACAGGTCACACACTAACTGCCCCGTTCTGACACCATCGCAGGACCCTCTCGTGGCATGCCCGTAAAGAATGAAACGCAGAAACAGAATGGATCCAGGAGGCAAGAGACCCGAGCCAAAATCAGTTTCAGGCACTCTCGGAACCGCGGGACCTTAGGCTGGCCACCCCAGAGCCTCAGGTCCTTGGCCTGTATCAGAGGCAATGAGCCTCCGTGGGGACGAGGGAGGCCGCGTGCGCGGTTCCTGGCACCAAGGCCAGAACAGAGCAGGTGCTCAAACGGCGGCTATTATGAGGAGGAGAAATACACTCGGAGGGCTGCTGGCCACCTGGCAATGGGAATTCTAGAGTCACCTGGGGTGCTGGAAAAGTCAGGGGCTGCGGTGAGGCCCGGCTCCCTGTGTCTGGGGGTGAGACTCCGGGCCTGGCGGGTGCCGGAAGCGTGCCGGCATCTGGGAAAGCGCCCACCCCGCAGCAGGTGCTCAGCTGGGCACTTATCCGGCTGGCAGAGAGAGCACGTTCCAGAAATGTTTACCTAGTTCCGATCTCAGTGTGGGTCTTACCTCCAGCCCGCCCGGCCCCCAGGTTAGCTGGGCAGCTTGGCCTTCTGGTGTTCACAGAGCCTGGGGCCTTGGGCCCGCCCCACCCTTTACTGCATTGTGCTGATGGTGCGGATTTACGGGCCACCGCTTTCCTGACTGGGAGCGCAGAGGCAGGGGCCGACCCCGCCCGGCGGGTCCTCTGCTGGTTCTCGGACTGATGCCCCTCTGCGCCCTAATGAGAGGACTTGGCTGTAGCCCCAGAACCGAATGTTTTCTCTTCTTAAAAGATGTTTCCGAAAGAGCTCTGTCTCTCAGCCACCCCGTCCCACGTGGGAACGCCGCAAGCTCCACACACAGTAGCAGTCCCCTCCGACAATAAAGGCAGAGTCCCGGGACTGCAGCCAAACAATGGCCACGGTACCCTGACACCTTGCATCCCCTGGGGAAAAATGGCGCCCCAGGACTGGGCAGGGGACACCGAGTTTTCAGCAGATCGTGGCAGCTGGCAGGGTGCCAGGAATCCCCAGGGTGCCTGCTGGAAAAAGGCAGGGGTGACCTGGGTAGACTCTCAGGTGGAAGGTGGTGAAGGCATGGCCGGAAGCCGCCATGCCCACACCACGCTTAGCTGAGGGCTCGAGCGGGTCCCGAAGGGCACCCCCACCCTGTCCCAACTCTCCCCTCACAAAACCCCGCCTCTAGGGCTCGGGGGGTGGGGTGGGGGGTTGCTGGTGCCTCACAAGCAGTTTAAATAGGAACTGAATGGGGCGCCTGGGTGGCTCAGTCGGTTGAGCGTCCAACTTCGGCTCAGGTCATGATCTCACGGTTCGTGGGTCTGAGCCTCGTGTTGGGCTCTGTGCTGACAGCCAGCTCAGAGCCTGGAGCCTGTTTCAGATTCTGTGTCTCCCTCTTTCTCTAACCCTCCCCTGCTCACTCGGTCTCTCTCTCTCCCTCGGAAGTAAATAAAACATTAAAAAAAAACCCAGGAACTGATTTGTCAATTTCTCATCTTTAGAAATGTGCTCTTTGTACATGGAACAACCTAACATCTGTATTTCTCTGGTACCTCCAGCTCAACTTCCGATAACGATACTTTATAACAGTTAAGTACTGGGGCGCCTGGGTGGCTCAGTTGGTTAAGCGTCCAACTTTGGCTCAGGTCACGATCCTACAGTTCATGGGTTGGAGCCCCGCGAGCTCTGTACTGATAGCTAGCTCAGAGCCTGCAGCCTGCTTTGGATTCTGTGTCTCCCTCTCTCTCTGACCCTTCCCTACTCATGCTGTCTCTCTCTCTCAAAAAAATAAGAACATTAAAAAATAAATTAAGAACACAGAGGTCAGGCTCACTGTTTCATGTGCCGCCCTATGAAGTACGCATCGTTATGGTTTTCATCTCACAGGTGGAAAAAACTTCCCACCAATGGTAGCATTACGGCGGAAAGAAGTTTTTATCTCGGATTTTGGTCAGCAGGGGATGGGGGGCATGGGTGGAATCGTGAGGGCCAAGGAAAAGCCCCAGGGGACAGAGCCACCATTCTGAATTTCTACAATTCCAAAGGGGCAAAGTGGGGGAAGTTTCTGGATCCATCTGAAGCCCCGGGGCAGGAAGAGGGAAAGAATGCGTCTCTCTGGTCCCCGCTCCTTTCCCACCATTTGTGCTTTGCTCAGGAAATCTCCATCGTTTTGCTTCCAGAGGGGAAGTCTGGGCTGCTCCCCCATTCCCTACAGCTCCGCTCCCGAGGTCCACGTCCACTGGCTGGGTCGAGGGGGGTGGTCAGAGCCAGAGGGAAGGCACACAAGGGGCTCTGAGCTACTAACTGGCTGGTACTACCTTCCTCGCGGGCGGCTGCACCAAAGCCCTCTAGTCTATGGGATCCCAGAGCCAGAGAGGAACAAAGAAGGCCCTCACATCTGAGGACACGAGGTTGTCTCAGATCTCAGGTGGGGGCCAGCCTACTTGGCCCCCTGACATGACCAGAGACCTCTCAATTTGGAATGTTGTCACTGCTGACGTTTCTGAAAGGGGAGGGAAGGGTATGAGGGACAAGCTGAGCCCCAACACGCCCTTTTCCAGTCCCCGACACCACTGTTGGGGGACGGGGGGCTCGAGAAAAGGCCGCTGTGAGATGCTCAACACACGGAAGTCCAGCTCCAGAGGGGAGGAGGTACCAGGGGTGGGGGCTGGCCAGGAGTCCTCCTCGGGGATGACCTGCTACGCCCCCAGATCTCAGACAGACAGGCTCCCGTCCGTGCCCCCGCCCTCGCCCAGCACCGTCTCAACTGCTTTTGGAGCTGGAAGGGACTGGGGTGCGTTCGTTAAACAGCTGGAGAAAACTGCCATGTGGGGCAGGGAGGGAGGGGGGCTTACAGGGAGGGAGCTCCCTAACTTACCAGCTCCTCCTAAGTGGGCCAACATCTTTCTTAAGTGTAGCGTCCAGAATCGGGCACCAGCCTCGGGGAGAGATCAGTGTGGGAGCAAGTTCTGGGAGCAAACGGGCCAGGTCTCCCACTTACTGGGGAACCGGGCAAAGTAATCCGTCCAGCCTCTCAGGTTCAATGCAAGGGTTCAGAGTGCCCGGCCCAGATCTGACTCAGGATCCGAGCACTTAATCATAAATATTACCTGCTATCGTTGCCGTCACTGCCTGCACTCTCCCGACCCAACGTCTCCCCCACTCCAGCTGCCGCAGTCCCTTGTAAGAAGCAAATGGGGACCATCCAAGGCTGGCCCTGTCATGGACTGTGTGCCCCCAAATGTCATGTGCCGAGATCCTAAGCTCCAAGATGATGACGCGGGGAGATGGGGGCTTTGGGAGGGATTAGGTCACCTCCCAAAGGGGGAAGTGCCTTTATAAAAGAGACCCCAGGGGACCAGTTCACCCCTTCCGCAACATGAGGACGAGGTGACGGGGTGGCTGTCCACAGGCAGCAGGCCCTCACCAGACACCAAATCTGCTAGGACCCTGACCTTGGACTTGTAGCCTCCAAAACTTAAAGCTAAGTTTCTGTGGTTCATAAGTCACCCGTAGGAGGCGGTTTTGTTACAGAGGCTCAGACGGACTAAAACAGCCCCACAGAGTCCTCAGTGCTCTTCAGCACCTCACGTCCAAGCTCTTTCCCCGGTTCACGCAGCTTTCTCTCAAGCACCCTCACACGCCCCAGACTTGGACTCCTCACTCCCGGGATCACCTAAGCCCTGACCCTGTCACCCCATCACCAGGAGCTCCTGCAAACCCACGGCTGCGCGCCCTGGAGAAAGGTCAATCCCTCGGGCAGGTGTCCTCAGCCCCGGGGCCCACCATGCCCATCAGGGATCCTTCAAACAGGTTCTCCTAGAGCCGCTCCAAAAGACTACCGGACTCGGCTTCTCTCCCAGATCGGTCCCCTTCAAGGCCTCAGGCCATGTCCCCTCGGCCCAGGTCCGCCTCCTGCCTCTTGACCCATCTTCAGTCTGGATCCCCTTATCGCCTCAAGACGCTGCTGCCCGTTTGGGTGCCCTCAGCTCGCGGCCCTCCCACCATCTCAGACGGTCTCTCTTCAAACCGAGCTCCCACAGCCCGGCCCCCCCCGGCCCTTGGCCGGTGTCCTCTCTGCTACTTTAGACCGTGGCTCCTCCTCCGGGAATCCCCTCCGTTCTCTAGGCTCGAGCCCCGCGACTCTACTCCGTCACTTCAGGCCGTGACTCCTTCGTCCTCTCGGCATAGGTCCCCGCCGACCCCTCGGCATGGTTCTTACCCAAACAGGCCCGAGAAGAAGGACTGTGAGTTTTTCACTTTGCGCTCCGCCTCGGCCAGCAGCGCCATCGCCTCCGCTTCCTTCCCGGAGTTGTCCATGGCGGCCGCGAAGGTACTCAGCAAACGGCCGGACCCGGGCCCACGGGGGACTCAGCCGCGGCCCTGCCGCGGTAGACAAGTCGGGGGAAGCTTAGCGGGCTGCGTTGACGTCGCACCGGCGCGCGCCCCCTGCTGCCCGGCACCATGTGACCTGCGCGGTCCAACCAGCGGCCTGGTAGAGGTGCGCGCGCCCTGCCGGCCACGCCCCCGCCATCCGCCGCACCCCGCCCCGTGACTCACGGCCTCCAATCGGCGAGCCGCCGCTTCGACGCTTGCGCATACAGCCGCGCAGGACGCCCCACTCTTCCTGGTGCGCGCTACGACATCCCACGTGACTCGCATAAGCCAATCGTGGTCCCCGCCGTCAAAGACTCGACCCTGAAGTGCTATACTGTGGCTCCTGCTCCACCAATCAGCAGCATCCTCCATCTCGGCCCGTACTTCCCCTTGGAACTTGCGCCGCAGTCAGCTGACCACCGACCCTCACGTGACAGCTCCCGGCCCTGGCCGCAAGCTACGCCCCGCCCCTGTCCCGGTTTGACAGGTCTCCTGCGCACCGCTTAGGCCCCGCCTCCGCGCCTTATCTCGCGGGGTTCTTCATTAGGAGAAGCGTAAGCGGTGAGGCATCGGCTCTGCCTTTTTTTTGCGCCCTCTGCCGACGGATACTGAAACTGGTTTGGGAACGCAGTCAAGTACTTAGCCGGGAACAAAACTAAGCGAGGGCCGGCTCTGGTTTCTTAAAAAAAAAAAAAAAAAGCTGTAGCAAGCGTGTCACAAATTCACACACCCGGAGCCCAGATCGTTGTTTTTAATACCATTCTCCAGTAAAAGGAACAGAAACCAGGGCTCCTTGAGGCTTGGGCAGGACATTACACAGGACGAGCCTGGAGCATCTCCTAGTGCCAAGAAGGAAATGTATGTCTCACACACACACACACACACACACACACACAGCACACACGGTAGGGTATGGCAAAGTGACGAAGGGGCCAGCTGGAAGAGTTGCCCGTGGCCCAAACTGAACGACACAGTAAACTAGTATTGGATTATAATCCAATGTATGAAACATTCCTGGGACCATGGTGGTTTAAATTTTTTTTTTAATGTTCTTTTTTATTTATTTCTAGGAGAGAGAGAGAGAGACAGCGTGAGCAGGGGAGGGTCAGAGAGAGAGGGAGTCACAGACTGAAACAGGCTCCAGGCTCTGAGCTGGCAGTCAGCACAGAGCCCAACGTGGGGCTCGAACCCACGAACCGCGAGATCATGACCTAAGCGAAAGTTGGACGCTTAACCGACTGAGCCACCCAGGTGCCCCGGGACCATGGTGGTTTAAATGAACGATCGAATAAATGGGGAGAATAGGCAGATATTTCGTGCAGAAGAGCTCCGAATAATTTATGTGGATACTCCTTCCTCAAGAAGGTGGAGGGTACCTCCTCTCTCCCTAGTGGGCCGTCCTCAGTGATCTCCCTCCAGAGTGCGGTATGGGAAAGGAACGGGGAGACTAGGTTTCCAGGGGAGAAGCCTGCACTGTCGGCCAGGTGCTTGAGGTGACGATCAAAAGGTGAGTCACGGTGACAGAATGCACTCTAGGTGATGAGAAGCGAGTGGTGCTTCACCTCTGTGGTCTCTCTCCCCACCAGAGAAATCCCAGTTGAGGCACATTCTTGGAAATACTTGACCAGGGTTCTCAACGCGGTCAACTCACTAAAAACAGGGAAAGGCAAGAAACCGTCAAGGCCAAGAGGAGCCTACAGAGACATGACTATTAAATGTGGTGTAGTATCGGGGCACCTGGGTGGCTCCGTGGCTCCGGCGGTTAAGTGTCCAACTGCAGCTCAGGTCATGATCTTGAGCTCTGTGGGTTTGAGCCCCGCATCGGGCTCTGTGCTGACAGCTCCCAGCCTGGAGCCTGCTTCGGATTCTGTGTCTCCCTCTCTCTCTGCCCCTCCCCCACTCACACTCTGTCTCTGTTTCTCTCAAAAATAAATAAACATTAAAAAAATAAATGTAATGTGGTATCCTGGTTGGGATCCTGAAACAGAAGATGAATGTTAGGTAAAAACCAAGGAAATGTGAATAAAGTATGGAGAATTACTAATAATGTGTCAGTAACGGTTTGGTAATTGCAACAAATGTACCATACTCATCTAGGATATTAATAACACGGGGAACTGGGTATGGGATATATGGAAATTCTCTATCATTTTCACACAATCTTTCTGAAAATCTAAAAACCATTCTACGAAGAAAGATTCTTATGAAAGATCTAAGTTTTTGGTGGGCCTGGGTGGCGTAGTCAGTTAAGCATCTGACTTTTTAAAAAATTTTTTAATGTTTTATTTATTTTTTGAGAGAGAGATAGAGACAGAGTGAGCAGGGGAGAGTCAGAGAGAGAGGGAGACACAGAATCTGAAACAGGCTCCAGGCTCTGAGCTAGCCATCAGCACAGAACCCGATGCAGGGCCCGAACCCACGAACCATGAGATCATGACCTGAGCCGAAGTCGGACACTTAACTGACTGAGCCACCCAGGCGCCCCGCATCTGAAAAAAGTTTTTAATTTACTTATTTTTGAGAGAGACAGAGACAGCATGACTGGGGGAGGGGCAAAGAGAGACTCCCAAGCAGGTCCATGCTGCCACCACAGAGGCCGATGCAGGGCGTGAAGCCATGAAATACTGAGATCAGGACCTGAGCTGAAACCGAGTCGGATGCTCAACCAACGGAGCCACTGAGGTGCCCCTAAGCATCTGACTCCTGGTTTCGGATCAAGTCATGATCTCACAGTTCATGAGTTCAAGCCCTGAGTTGGGCTCCGTGCTGACAGTGTGGAGCCTGCTTGTGATTCTCTCTCCCTCTCTCTCTGCCCCTCCCCCGCTCATGCGTGCAATGAATAAACTTAAAAAAAAAAACAATTAAAAAAACCAAACAATTCAGTGGGGCACGTGGGTGGCTCAGTTGGTTAAGCGTCTGACTTCGGCTCAGGTCATGATCTCGCAGTTCGTGGGTTCGAGCCCTGCATCAGGCTCTGTGCTGACAGCTCAGAGTCTAGAGGCTGTTTCAGATTCTGGGTCTCCCTCTCTCTCTGACCCTCCCCTGCTCATGCTGTGTGTGTGTCTCTCTCAGATATAATTAAAAACATTAAAAAAAATTACAAACAAAAACAATTCAAGCTCCAGGGCCCTCCCCACAATGACTCCAGCTATGAAAGTCTGTGTCAGAATCCAGGAACACACATTTTCTTCCAGGACTCCCAGCTGATGGGGATGCAGAGAATTCAGGGTCTGCCGGGTGAGGAAACGCTGTTGTCTGGAGGCGGGGATTGGGGTAGCGGCGGGATGGTGGCCATTCACAAGAAACCTTTGTTCTCTTCTTACATTCAGATACTCTCTCGGAGCACACACTTGTGGCTGCTGCCGCATTCTGACCACACGGCAGGTGGGGGGCCGGGGGCGGCGGGGGGGGGGAGGGAGTCTGGATCACCATAAGCGGTTTCAGTTCTGTGTCCGTCTAAGCGACCCACAAACTAAAGCTTCTGTTTGTTTCAAGCTGTTGTTTCAGGGCAATCTGTTATGCAGCAACAGACCACTAATATACCATGCAACTGTGAAGCCAGCGTTTTCATTTCCAGAAATTTAGCTTGGTCTTTGGGGTGGGACCCAAACGATAATAACTATGGCAGGAGGACACATCAAAGGGCAGCGGCTCAGGTCCTCCACGTACCCTGCGAAATGCTTCATTCACATTCTCTCATTTAGCAGACATGTGGTGGAGGGTGCTTTGCAGCCCATTTCACAGGAGAAAACTAAGGCTGAGACAGGGAAAGTGACTTTCCCAAGGTCACAAAGAAAGGAGTTGGGGGTGGGGGACTGGGTGGCTCAGTCGGTTAAGCATCCGAGTCTTGATTTTGGCTCAGGTCATGATCTCGCGGTTTGTGAGTTCGAGCCCCACATCAGGCTCTGTGCTGAGAGCCCAGAGCCTGGAGTCTGCTTCCGATTCTGTGTCTCCCTCTCTCTGCCCCTCTCCTGCTTGGGCTCTGTCTCTCTCAAATAAGTAAACACTGAAGAAAAAAAAAAAGAGACACAAGGGAGGGCTGTGCTCCCTTCCCTGGACCCCGAAGGTCGACATGCTGAGGCGGCTGCCGCTGGCGGTCCCGGGCCTCATGGCTGCGCCACCCGCACCACCGCATACCCCGGATCACTGAACCCTGTGGTGACCTTCCCGTTGCCGGGGCTGCGGTCAATATCTACAATCACCCTCTCATGTATTCGTCATGGCCACCTTCCCACCCCTAGAACGCAAGCTTCACGGGGAGAGGGACCCTGTGCCTTGCATCACGGTGACCCCATTGCACGGACCGGACACCATGTGGTTCACAGTATGGTGGGTGCTTCTTAGCTGCCGGCTGAACGAGGGTATGGGCCCCGGCTCCTCGCGGGCGGGGGCTCCGCTTACTGTCTCTGTGGCCCCAGGGAGCAGCAGGCCAGGGAGCCAGAAGACAGTGGTTCACGAACCCAATTTAATAAGATTTACAAGTCGACACGTACAAAAAACCCTAACAATGTACAAGTCATTGCAAGACTCTGGACTGAATCTGAAATGCAGAGAGACGCCCCTGGGGAGGGGCCCCAACAGGTTGGAGATCTGAAGGTATTTTCCCACTGATTCTCGACGTCTTGGCCTTATCTAACAAATGTAACCAAACCCCCAAACTGAGGCTATGATTTCAGAGCTACCCAGATCTGCCTCGCTCCCTCCGCAAGCCCCCCTGCTCTGGGAGTGGGGAGACACTATGAACCTAAAGAGCACGAAGCCTCTGGCACCAGCCAGCAGGGACACGGCCTCGGTCTGGGGACCTGGAGCTTCTCTGGATGATTTATGGCTGGCCTCTGAGGGGCAGGGGGGGGGGGGGGGGGGGGCGGGAGGCAGAGGGGGGCCCAGACCTCCCAGAGAGGCCAAGGGGCAGGGTGGCAGCCGCTCCCCACTCGCTGCCCCGCCCCAGCTCACCGCCCAGGAATCACCACTGCAGGGGGCCCACGTCGGCCCCCATCTCCTCCTCCTCCTCCTCCTCCTCCCTCAGCTGGAAGGGCTTCACCGGCCACTTCACCCTGACGATGGGCTCCACGTGGTCCTGAAGCCGGTGTCGCTTCATGTGGGCATTTCGACTCTTGATTTTGTCAAACACCCTGAGGAGTCACCAGAGGACGTGGGTCAGAGCGGGGGGGCAGGAGGGGCACCACCGAGGGCAGCCGTGGCGGGGGTGGGTGGGGTGGGTGGGGGAGGGGTGCACCCCCAGGGGAAGGGCTGGTACCTCTCACATTCTCTGCAGGGGAAAACGCCCTGGCCCTCCACACTCCCCTGCGGCTCAGGGGTCCGCTTGGGGCCGGCGTTGGGGCTGGCGTTGAGAATGGGCTCTCTCCTGTAACTCTTGGTCTTTATCTTGAACTCGGGAGTGGGGCGGTGGCTGGGTCTCTCCCGAGGGCTGCAAGTGACCTGCAGAGGGCAGAGAGGCCGGGCTGAGGGTGCCGGCCCCACCCGTCCAAGGGAAGGCTCTCCTCAGCAGGGAAACCCTTCCCTCGGGCGCCCTTCCCCGCTCCTTGGCCTGGGCGGGCAAGGCCTTGGGATCTGAACTCCAGCCCCGCCTTCCCCCAGACCGTCTACCTTGGCTTCTGTCCTGTCTGCCTCCTCTGGCTCTCTCCTGACCCTCTTTTCCAGCCCTGGGGCTCGGCCACAGTCAAACTTGATCATTTTTTTCCAGATGTAATAATACTCCACACACTGGGCTACCGTCTTTGTCTGAATCTAATGAAAGAAAACAGAAGGCGGCTATGGGCCACGCGTCACAAGGGGCCTCACGCGTCGCCTAAATCCCCTCCCCCCGGGGCTGGTCCCTTTCTGAAAGCCTTCCTGAAATGTCTCTCTGCTTCAGCCTGGCAGCACCCCTTCGCTGCAAGGGGCGGAGAATCACAAAGTCCTCCCAGCTGATGAGGGGTTCGGGGTTCGGAGCGAAGCCACCAGAGTCAACACCGGCTAAGCTCTGCGGGCCCTGAAGGGCAGGTCCCCCGCACCCTCCGGAGGCTCCCCTGCGGGAAGGCGGCCTAGAAGCTGTACTTCCAGCATGTTCCCTGTGTCATCGCGCCCAGCAGCCACACACTTGCCCACAGGGACTAATGAAAGCAGGCCACCCTCAGCGGGGGGCGCCTCACAGCCTTGGTGACCGCCAGGCAGGGCCCTGAGGTGCAGAGGAAAGCGGCCAGAGGGGAGGAGGCCATCCTGAGGGCACCGTTTGATCCTGGGCACTCAGGCCCCACCGTTTGCTCCTCCCTCCACTGAGAAGTGACCCACGGACCGGACGAGAACTTCTATAAAAACAAAACGCAGTGGAAAGGTTTCATGGCTCTGGAAAGAAATGGCGCCGGTACATTAAATGGGCCATCTCGTATCTGGAGCTCACTTCAGAAAACACCTCCTCCGCGGTAATTTTTCTCAGCTTTGAGTGTCTTCACAAAGTAAGAGTCAAAATAGTACATCCCTGCCCGCCTGGGGAATATCACAGAGTTAAAAAAAAAAAAAAGTTGAACGTCTGCTTCCGAACAAGACAGAGCAACAGGGGCTAGATCTCTCTTCCATCCAACACAGTGAAAAGACACAGGTAAAATATAGGAAAGGACGGTTGGTAAGACATCAGGCATCAGTCAAAGAAGTCTTTCTGAGAGGCAGAAAATAAAACTAGCACCTTGGGACAGTTAGCGGGCCACAGCTGGGGGAGGGGCCCAGGCAGAGCCCGGCAGCTTCCCGGAGTCGGAGTCGACAGGAAGGAGCCGAGCGCCTGGGACCAGGGTGGCAGGAGCCCACAGGACAAAGTACAGCAGAGGAGACAGCGGCACGGACACTCGAGATCGGGGGGGAGGTGCCCTCAAGGTTCAGCCAAGTGTGTGTGTGAAGAGACCAGGCGAAGCGAGGTCAGGCTCATGCAAGATCGGAGGCAAAGGCACCCGTGGCTTTCACGGGGCCAGGAATGGTGCGTCCCCCCCAGCTGGGGTGGGAAACCTGGTCACTGCCCATCAGGCCTCAGTGCCTCGGGGGGCACTGGTAGAGTAAGGAGGAGGCTTCTGCCTCAGACATAAAGAATAATTCATTAGGGGCGTCTGGGTGGCTTAGTCGGTTAAGCGTCCGACTTTCGCTTGGGTCATGATCTTGCGGTTCATGGGTTCGGGCCCCGCGTCGGGCTCTGTGCTGACTGCCAGCTCAGAGCCTGGAGCCTGTTTCAGAGTCTGTGTTTCCCTCTCTCTCTGACCCTCCCCTGCTCACGCTGTCTCGCTCTCTCTCCTAGAAAAAAAAAAAAAAAAAAAAAAAAGAGTAATTCATTAGCCTTAGACGGAAGCTGTTCTGGTCCCACGGTAAAACACCTAACAGCAATACCCCAAAGGAACAAGTTGTGGGGCACGTGGGGGGCTTGGTCCATTAAACGTCTGACTCTTGACTTTGGCTCAGGTCATCACCCCAGGGTCGTGGGACTGAGCCCCGCATCAGGCTCCGATAGCACAGGGGCCTGCCTGAGAGCGTCTCTCTCCGTCTCTCTCTGCCCCTCCCCAACCCGCACACATATGTGTGTGCGCGCTCTCTCTGTGTCTCAAAATAGATTAAATTTTATAAGGAAAATGTTGTTTTCAAGTAACCCTGTGCCAAAACAAAGTTCAAGAATATTTATAAGAGTGCAAAAGTATCCAGCACCAACAAGCTGAAATCCACAATGCCTAGAATCTAATGAAAAATCACCAGGCATGCAAAGAAGCAGGAAAATACACAATGGGGAGAAAAGTCAATCTGTCAAAATCAACCCAGAACACACACAGATGTTAGAACTAGCAGCGAAGGACATTAAATATGGTTATATTTGCATCATATATGATCAAAAAAGTAAGTAGAGACATGGAAGATATAAAAGAGACCCAAAGAGCCTAGGTGGCTCAGTCGGTCAAATATCCGGCTTCGGCTCAGGTTATGATCTTGTGGTCTGTGAGTTCAAGCCCCACATCAGGCTCTCTGCTGGCAGCCCAGAGCCTGAAGCCTGCTTCGGATTCTGTCCTCTCTCTGCCCCTCCCCTGCTCATGCTCTCTCTCTCTCTCAAAAATAAATAAACATTAACAAAATAATAAAAATAAAAAAAGAGACCCAAAGAGAACTTTTAGGGACAAAAAAAAAAAAGTTTAACCTGAAAATTACACAGCATGGGAGGATGGCAGACTCAGCACCGCATAAGGGAAGACACAGTGATAGAAACCATCCAAAATGAACCACACAGAGGGAAAGCAGTGGAAAAAATGAAAAAGAGTCTCAGTGAGCCGTGCAGCAAGTGCAGGAAGCCACACATACATACACACACGCACACACACATGCACACACACACGCACACACACCAGTGCGGTCCTTGAAGGAAAAGGAAGGGACACAAGACATATTTGAAGAAGGAAGGCTGAATATCCCCCAGTTTAATGAAAACTACAAACCCACAGATGTAAGAAGCTCAACAAACACCATCCATAAGAAAACAAAAAAGGAGAGGGGCGCCTGGGTGGCTTAGTCGGTTAAGCGTCCAACTTTCGCTTAGGTCATGATCTTGCATTTGGTGGGTTCGAGCCCCGCGTCGGGCTCTGTGCTGACTGCCAGCTCAGAGCCTGGAGCCTGTTTCGGTCTGTGACTCCCTATCTCTCTGACCCTCCCCTGCTCACGCTGTCTCTCTCTCTCTCTCTCCTAGAAATAAATAAAAAAAACATTTAAAAAAAAATAAAAAAAAAAAACAAAAAAGGAGAAAACCACGGCAAAGCAAACACCGTAATAAAACCACTCAAAACCAGTAATAAGGAAAAACTCATACAAACAGCAGCCACAAAACAAACAAAAGACATATTTGTGCATAGGAACAAAGACAAGGAAATCAGGAGATTTCACGCTGGAAACAATAAAAGCAAGAAGAAACTAGAGCAACATCTATAAATTTCTTCAAGAATTAAAAAAAAAACTGTCAAACTAGAATTCCACACCTTAGCAAAGATAGCTTTCAGAAATGAAGGCAAAGTAGAGATTTTTCTAGAAATGTTTATTTATTTGGAGAGAGAGAGAGGGAGTGCACGCACAAATGGGGAAGGGGCAGAGAGAGAGGGAGAGACAGAATTCCAAGCAGGCTCCGCACCACCAGTGCAGAGCCCGAAACGGGGCTCAAACTCACGAACCGTGAGATCATGGCCTGAGCTGAAATCAGACGCTTAACTGACTGAGCCACCCCAGGCGCCCCCCGCCAGAATAAAGACGTTTTTAGATACACAAAGGCTGGAAAAACCCATTACTAGCAAACCTGCACCACAAGGAATGTAAAAGGATTTACATCTATCTATTTCTTTCTGGAAAATGATACCTGATGCAAACACAGACATACACAAAGGGATGCATAGCTGTGAAAATAGTAACTACATGGGTAAAACATAAGACTTCATATTATTGAAATCTCTCTAAAAATAACTGGCTGTTCAAACAAAAATGATAATAAGGTATCGTGAGGTTGATAACATATAGAAAATAAGATGCATCACAATAATAATATAAAGGCCAGGAGCAGAGATGGAAGTACACAAATCTTCTGCACGCATAGTGTTACCTAATCACTTGAAGTTTCGACTGTGGTGAGTTAAGGATGTATAGTTAAAAACCCTAATGCAACCACCAAAGTAGTAACGAGTTATAGCCGAAAAGCCAACATTAGGAGATAAGACAAAATCCTAAAATTTACTACTCCAATAATCCCAAAGAAGACAGAAAAAGCAGAAAGGGGAAACAAAGATCAGAGGAGACGAACAGAAACCAAACAGTGAGATGATGGAGTTGAACTTAACCATCTCAATAATCATGTTAAATGTGAATGGTCTATGGGCGCCTGGGTGGCTTAGTTGGTTAAGCGTCTGACTTTCGCTTAGGTCATGATCTCGTGGTTCGTGGGTTTGAGCCCCGCGTCGGGCTCTGTGCTGACTGCCAGTTCAGAGCCTGGAGGCTGTTTCAGAGTCTGTGACTCCCTCTCTCTCTGACCCTCCCCTGCTCACGCTGTCTCTCTCTCTCTCTCCTAGAAATAAATAAAATATTAAAAAAAAAAGAATTTAAATGTGAATGGTCTAAGCACCCTAACTAAAATACCAAATATTTTTTAAAAATATTTTTTATTTATTTCTAGGAGAGAGAGAGAGAGAGAGAGACAGCGTGAGCAGGGGAGGGTCAGAGAGAGAGGGAGATACAGACTCTGAAATTAGCTCCAGGCTCTGAGCTGGCAGTCAGCACAGAGCCTGACATGGGGCTTGAACCCACGAACCGCGAGATCATGACCTAAGTGAAAGTCAGACGCTTAACCGACTAAGCCACCCAGGCGCCCCCCAAATACTTTTTTAAAAAGGCATACAATGAAATATTATTCAACCATAAAGAAGAATGAAATCTTGCTATTTGCAACAACACAGATGAAGCTGGAGAGTATAACGCTAAGTGAAATTAATTGGAGAAAGACAAATACCACAGGATCTCACTCACGTACGAAATTTAAAAACAATTGAAAAACAAAGAAAAAAAGAGACAAGTAAGAAAACAGATTCTTTTCAAAAAATGTTTATTTATTTATTTTGAGTGGGGGAGGGGCAGAAAGAGAAGACAGAGAGAGAATCCCACGCAGGCTCCACACTGTCAGCGCAGAGCCCAAGGCAGGGCTCGAACTCAAACTGAGATCATGACCCGAGCTGAAATCAAGAGTTGGACGCCTAACCAACTGAGCCACCCAGGTGCCCCAAGGAAACAGATTCTTAACTACAGAGAACAAACTGCTGGTTACCGGGGGGCAGGGGGGAAGCGGGGGGATGAAAAACGGGTGAAGGGGATTAAGAGTATCCTTATTTTCTTTTTTAATTTTAATTTTTCAATTTTTTTAGTGTTTATTTTTTAGAGGGGGAGAGAGAGAGAGAGCAGGGGAGGGGCAGAGAGAGAGGGAGACACAGAGTCTGAGGCAGGCTCCAGACTCCAAGCTGTCAGCACAGAGCCCGACACGGGGCTCGAACCCACGAACCATGAGATTATGATGTGAGGCAGAGCTGGACGGCTAACTGACTCAGCCACCCAGGCGCCCCCAGAGCACAGTTATCTTGAGGAGCACTGAGCGATGTACAGAATTGCAGAATTAGTATATCGTACACCGGAAACTCATGTAACACTTTATGTTAAGTGTACTTCAATTAAAACACGTTAAAAAAGCAACATCGAACACACATAAGGACACTTAGACATAAAAATACTGATACGTTAAAAGTAAGAGGACGAAGAAAGATATTCTGTGCGAACACGCATCACCCATTCTGAGAAAGTGGAGAGGTTGGCTGCTGTTAGAATAGGAAAATAGATTTTGGAGCAAAAAATAATAGCAGAGATAAAGGAAGTCAGTTCATAAGGATAAAAAGGTCAATTTAATCAAGAGGACCTAAGAATCCTCAGTGTTTATGCATCTGAACCAGAGCTTCAACACACATGCAGCAAAACCTGACAGAACCCCAGGGAGAACGGGCCATGGCCACAGCCGCGCGCCCTAACGTCCCATTCGCGGTAACTGCTGGAGCGAGCAGACAGGTAAGGGAACAGGCGACCCGAACCACACCATCAACCATCTTGGACTGATATTTACTTACTTATAATTTTTGTTAATGTGTATTTATTTTCAAGAGAGAGAGACGGTGCGAGCAGGGGAGGGTCCGAAAGAGAGGGAGACACAGAATCTGAAACAGGCTCCAGGCTCTGAGCTGGCTGTCAGCACAGAGCCCAATGCGGGGCTCGAACCCACGATCCACGAGATCATGGCCTGAGCTAAGTCGGACGCTTAACCGACCAAGCTCCCCAGGCGCCCCACGACCATGGCGTTTTAAAATTAGGAACTGTTTGCGATCCAAGCCCAGCAGTCACCCCGGTGGGCCTGCGGGCTCTAGCCCGGCTCAGCTGTGTGAGGCGGGGCCTTGTCTACACCCGCACCCACGTTCACCTTACCGTCTTGTGTATCAAGTAAAAGTCCTTCTTGTGGGTGCAGAACGCCTTCTTGAAAAGCCTCTTCTCCATGGGGGTCCAGGTGTCTGAACCTGTTGGAGAAACAGGCGAGAGGGGGAAGGAAGGGCTGAAGTGCGGGCCCCTCCTTTCTACAGCTGCCATTGCCAAGCGCAGTTCCGTGTTGAGCCGCTTGCTGAGCCCCTCACTTGCTCAGCCTCATGCAACCCTCACCCAAACCTTAGCAGGCAGGGACCGTCGCCGTCTCCTCTTTACGGACTGAGGCTCCCATCCGCTGAGGGACTTGCTGAGGCCACAGCCCTGGCGGTGTGGCTCCAGGGCTGGCGAGCCCCGCCGCCGCACCCCAGGCTGCCCCCCTGGCCGGGCAGAGTCCACGAGGGAACCCCAAGAAAGGGAGAGGGCAGGATGCAGCTAGCAGAAACCGCGCCCCCGAAGCCGCCCCCGGAGAGGACAGGCCCTGCGGGAAGGGCAGGTGACAGCCCCCCTGAGAGCTGGCTCTCGGGACCGACTGCTCCCAAGGTCGCGGCCAGGCAAAACCCGCCGCCGTCTCGCCCCAGTCACCTGTGTAGCGGTAGTCGGCCAGTGGGTGGGCCTGCAGCTTCTGGGGTCCTCTGAGTAGGAGGGTCTCCAGGGCGACCTGAAACAGGAGGGGAGCGCAGGCGAGCGTGTCGTTCATCCATTTAGAAAACACCTAGAGGGGCGCCTGGGTGGCTCAGTCGGTTGAGCGTCAGACTTCAGCTCAGGTCATGGCCTCACGGTTCGTGGGTTCGAGCCCCACGTCGGGCTCTGTGCTGACTGCTCGGAGCCTGGCGCCTGTTTCCGATTCTGTGTCTCCCTCTCGCTGTCCCTCCCCCTGCTTACGTTCTGTCTCTCTCTCAAAAAAAAGTAAACATTAGGGGCGCCTGGGTGGCTTAGTTGGTTAAGCGTCCTACTTTCGCTTAGGTCATGATCTCGCGGTTCGTGGGTTCGAGCCCCGCGTCAGGCTCTGTGCTGACTGCCAGCTCAGAGCCTGGAACCTGCCTCGGCTTCTGTGTCTCCCCCGCTCTCTGCCCCTCCCCTGCTCATGCTCCGTCTCTCAAACATAAATAAACGTTAAGACAGTAACAGACTACGGGGGTGCCTGGGTGGCTTAGTCGGTTAAGCGTCCGACTTTCGCTTAGGTCATGATCTCGCGGTTCGTGGGTTCGAGCCCCATGTCGGGCTCTCTGCTGACTGCCAGCTCAGAGCCTGGAGCCTGTTTCAGAGTCTGTATCTCCCTCTCTCTCTGACCCTTCCCTGCTCATGCTGTCTCTCTCTCTCCTAAAAATAAATGTTCTTTAAAAAAAAAAAAAAGTAAACATTAAAAATTTTAAAAATCCCACTTAGAGCCCTCCCTCAGGCCTTCTCTGGCCCTACTGCTCGGAGCGTGCGTGGGCACATATGTGGGCACAGGGAGCGCACGTCTGAGCACACTGCTCAGGGCGCTGACACGGATGCCTCGCGGCAAGATTTTCCCGAGGCGGGAAACGTGTGGGGATTTATTCTGGCGCGAGCTCCTTCCTTCATCAAGGACCAGCGTTTGCAATAGCCCTGCTTTCGACCGCTGCCCTCCTTTATGTTCTTCCTAATGCTAGTCACCAATAATTTTTAGGACGTATTTCCTATCTTAGGGGCGCCTGGGTGGCTCAGTCGGTTGAGTGGCTGACTTCTGCTCAGGTCATGATCTCGTGGTTGGTGAGTTTGAGCCCTGCGTCGGGCTGGCTGCTGTCGGCACAGAGCCTGCTTTGGATCCTCTGTCTTGCTCTCTCTCTGACCCTCCCTTGCTCACGCTTTCTCTTTCTCACAAATAAATATAAAAAGGAAAATTTAAAACCTATTTCCTGTTTGACTCTTCTAAGATGTGAGCCCACAAAGAGAGGGATTTTGGCCTGCTCACCAGAGTAGCCCCAGTCAGGTCCAGCCGTGTAATCTGGGGAACCCAGGGCAAAATGAAAACACAGGCCCCCTGTTCACACATTATTAACAATTTCAGGTTGGCAGGAGCAGCGTGAAACCAAGATGGGGCCCCTAGTTGGCCCTGGTGACAACGACGTGCCTGAGCGCTCCGCAGAACCCTGTCCGTATGTGACGACGACTGTGCCGGGCACCTCCCACGTGCCGGCCACTGCCTCTTGGCTCAAGGAAACGGCATGGCTGTGGCACCTGACTCTTGCGGACCTGGCTCGGGTGATGGCACTTTCCCCTCCCACTCCTCAGTGTCGGCTTCTTGTCGAAATGGCAAGAACGTGAGGAGGGTCCTGGGACTAAGCCAAGGCACTTCTGTTGCATCTGGGGTGTTCACGCACGGGCTTTTAATCGAAGAGAGTGACCTCGGGAAATATGCCTAATCAGGGGCGCCTGGGGGGCTCAGTTGGCTGAGCATCCGACTTTGGCTCGGGTCATGATCTTGCTTTCGGGCGTTCAAGCCCAGCATCGACAGCTTGGAGGCTGAAGCTGGTTCAGTCTCTGTGTTTCCCTCTTGCTCTGCCCCTCCCCTGTTTGCACTCTGTCTCTCAAAAAACTAAAATAAGAAACGTTTTTAAAGAACTAAGCAAGCCCAGCCAGTGCGGGACTTGAGTGGGGTGCGCGGGGCTGTGGCTCCCTGGGGCCCGGCTGCTGCAGCAGGGGCCGTTGGCTCACGGGGC
Organism: Hyaena hyaena; assembly: GCF_003009895.1. Classification (NCBI taxonomy): domain Eukaryota; kingdom Metazoa; phylum Chordata; class Mammalia; order Carnivora; family Hyaenidae; genus Hyaena; species Hyaena hyaena. Next base: position 2,905,877 of record NW_024080641.1, on the reverse strand, counting down.
CCGTGTCTGCAGCTCACAAGGACCACACCGACCCTGAAGCCACGGAAGGAGGACCTGGTCTGCCTTCACTTTCCGTGAGCCACGCTGCCCGGAGCAGATGGCACACTGCAGGCGCCTGCAGCCCCCAGCCCCTGGGGAGCAGGGAGCTTCCCCAGGCCCCCCTCGCACTGCCCCTGCCTCCACCTCACCTGGACGTCGCCCTGGGCCTCGTGCAGGCAGTGGAGGGCAAGCTCCAGGTTGGTGCCCCCTCCCGGCATCACGCTGGAGCAGGCCACGTTGCAGAGCTCGGTCACTGTGTCCAGCAAGTGGTCCCAGCAGAGGGTGAGAGAGGAGAGACATACAGGGTCAGCAAGCACCAGGGCGGACACTTCCCTGATGCACAGAGAGGGGCCCCTTGAACGCAGACAGGGGAGGGGCGGGGCGAGGGAAGGGAGGGACGAGTGCTTGCTCTGAACAGCCCGGAATCGGAATCGGGTGAGAAGGGAGGTGGGCGCGGGAGACCGCGGCTCAAAGAGAAGTGATAGTGCGCCAAGCATCATCCGATGCTTCCTGGCCAAGGTGAGAACTGGGAGAAGTCCTAAGATGGGGTGGGGTGGGGGCAGGGTGCTTGGGGATGCGGCCGCCAAGTCTCAGCCACCTCTGTCCTGTGTTTCCGGGTTGGTCGTCACATCTCCCCACGGCTTCCAGACCAGAGGAGCTACATGGCCCTCCGTTCTAGCAAGCGACCTCTCCCGGAGCTCTGGGATCTCAGCCTGAAACCGGCTTCCTATGTTGATGTGTCTGAAACGAGGCCACGCACACAGACACACGAGACACACATGTGACCAAGATGGGAAATGCGACCGAGAAGTGCGGTGTGCCCTGCGGGAACCATCTGCCTCTGTCACATCTGTTGAGCATCCCATTATCCCCCACAGACACGTGCAGGCATCCCAGAAACCTCTTGAGGAGTACTTCCTTCCTTTCTCGGATGTCCCTTACTCCTATCTCTGGCTTCGGGTGTGTCTTCCTGTCTAGGATAGGGAGGTACGTGCTGACGCCTGACAGCCTTCCACGTCCAGGGCCAGGTTTATCTAGCCACGACCCAAGGACACTCCAGGCTCTTGCACTGGACCATCACCAACTCTACATGGAACCCCAGGGTCCTGGACATTCTGATCCCCGGCCCTAACTATGGTATGTCTGGACCAAAGGAATACCTGGGGGGCTTCCCACATCCACCCACAGAAAACACACCACCTCTCTTTTAGGGAGACTCTGGAGGTAGACATGGTCCCCTATGATGTTTTTCCTTGGGAGAAATGGACGCCAGCTCACAAGGAGGGTAAAAGTGCCCCCACTTTGGGAAGAACCCAACTCTGTTCCAACTCACGGTTCAATGCTGATCTTGGTGTCATCCTTTACCATGCAGATGCCAAAAGAGCCTTCCACTTGATCTAGAAAACACACAACAGAAAGCCTCAAGAAGACGGTCCGTAAGTGATCTGGGGGCGCAGGCTCCTTAAGGTTGTATGGTAAGGAAGTTTCTCAAGAAATTAAAAACAGAACTACCATATGATCCAGCAATCCCACTTCTGGGTATTTATCCAAAAGAGCTGAAATCAGTATCTCAAAGGAACATCTGCACTCCAATGTGTGCTCAATGCTATTCACAGCAGTGGACACAATCTAATGTCCATTGACAGAGGAGTGGAAAAGGAAAATGTGGTATTTACATACGATGGAATACTATTGAACTTTTTTGTTTTTTGAAGGAACTTTCAATATACAACAACATGGATGAACCTTGTGGACATTATGCCAAGTTAAACAAGGCACAAAGAAGGAAATACTGCATGAATCTGCTAACAGAAGTATCTATAAGAGTCAATTTCACATAGTTAGAGTGGCATGGTAGTTGCCAGGGGCTGGGAGTGGTGGGAAGTGGGTATTTACTGCTCAATGAGCAGAAAGTATCAGTTAAGCAAGATGAATAAGCTCTAGAGGTTTATGTTACTCTTATGTTAACTATTCTTGTCATAATAAAACACAATTTTTTTTTAAAGTAGGCTTCACATCTGGCATGGAGCCCAATGTGGGGCCCAAACTCATGACCCCAAGTTCAAGACCTAAGCTGAGACCAAGTGTCAGATGCTTAACTGATTGAGCCACCGGGCACCCCCACAATAAAAGAGAACTTCAAAAAAGATTGTAGGAAGGGGGATTGGACTTGTAAAAAGCAGAGTAAGGAACTCAGCAGAACAACAAATGAACTGATGAAAATCATTTTGAAAAACAGTAAGTTAAAGTCTCTGGAAGTGGTCCTTAAGGCATCCAGCATCTTAGGAATTACTCGTTCAAAAAAATGACTAAATATTGGTAGGAAGAGCAACAGTCTGTGGTACCTGCCCACCCCTTACACGCCCCGCCCCCCAGGTCTGTGTAACAAACACTCTGCCCAGCATGCCCTACTCAGAGCGGGTGCACCCAAGGAGGCAGGCTCCCTCTCCCCACAGCTCCCATCCTGAAATAACTAAAGGAGGGTGTGATGAAGATTTCTTATCAAAGGCACAATACGATGAAGAGACAGAAGCTATAAAAGAGAACCAAATAGAAATTCTGGGTTTAGGGGCGCCTGGGTGGCTCAGTTGGTTAAGCATCTGACTTTGGCTCAGGTCATGATCTCACAGTTTGTGGGTTCAAGCCCCACATCGGTCTCTGTGCTGACAGCTAGCTCAGAGCCTGGAGCCTGTCTTCAGACTCTGTATTTCCCTCTCTCTGACCTTCCCCTGCTCACACTGTCTCTCTCTCTCAAAAGTAAATAAAAAAAAACCTTAAAAAAAAGGAAATTCTGGGGTTAAAAAAGTATAATAGGGGCAACTGGGTGTCCCAGTCAGTTGAGCGTCTGACTTTGGCTCTGGTCATGATCTCTCACAGTTCATTAGTTTGAGCCCTACATCCGGCTCACTGCTGTCAGCCCTTCAGCGCAGAGCCCACTTCAGACCCTCTGTCCCCCTCTCTGTCCTTCCTGCACTTACGTTTTCCCCCCAAAATAAAACAGTACAATAACCAAAATGAAGCTGGCAGAAGAAATGATCAGCAAACTCAGAGATCAATGGAGGGGCACCTGGGTGGCTCAGTCAGTTAAGCATCCGACTTTGGCTCAGGTCATGATCTCACGGTTTGCAAGAGTCAGGCTCTGTGCTGGCAGCTCGGAGACTGGAGCCTGGTTCAGATTCTGTGTCTCCCTCTCTCTTTCTGTCCCTCTCCTCCCCCACTCATGATCTGTTTCAAAAATAAACATTAAAAAAAAATCAATGGAAATCAATGGAAAATCAATGTAATCTGAAGAACAGAGAGAAAAAAAGAATGGAGGAAAATGTAGTGAGCCTCAGAGAAATGTGGGACAGAGAAATGTGGGACATCACAAAATGCAGCAAAATACTTATACAGAGAGTAAATGAGAAAAAGAGGAGGAAGGAACAGAAAAACATGTAAAGTATCATGGCTTTGATACACCGGCTGAAAACTTCCCATATCTGGAGATAAGAAAAGAAAAACAGAAAAGGAAAGGGAAAAGAAAAAAAAATATAGGAAACTCTATAAACTCCAAATAGAACAAACACAAAGAGATCTACATCTAGACCCATCATAGGCAAAATGTTGAAAACAAGAGATAAAGATGTTGAGAGTAGAAAGAGAAAACCAGCGTGTTCCATGCAAGAGCACCCCAGTAAGATTCACAGCAGACTTCTCATCAGAAACAGTGGAGGTCTGAAAGCAATGGGATAACTTATCCAAAATTCTCAGAGTACAAAACTGTCAACCAAGAATCACATCCAGCAAGCTACCTTTCAAACATAAAGGTGAAACAAGGTGATTCTCAGATAAATAAAAACTGAGAAGACTGTAGCGAGATCTGTCTTACGAGAAACAGTAAACGTGGAAAAGCATTCAGTCATCAAAAGGAATGGGATACTGATGCAAACTGCAACAGAAGCGAATCCAGAAAACATTGTGCTGAGTGAAAGGAGACGGTCACAAAAGACCATATACTATAGGATTCCACATATGTGGAATGTCCAGATTAACCAAATCTATAGAGAAAGAGTATACTAGCGGTTACCTTGGGCCGGGGGTGGGAGGTGAGGGGTGGGGGAGTGGCTGCTAATGAGCATGGGGCTTCTTCTGTGGGTGACAATGCCTGAAAATTGATGGTAGTAATGGCTGCAGCTCTGAATGTAATTAAACCCACTGCATCACATGTTTTAAAGGAATAAATTGTATGTAAATTATATCTCCATAATGATAATAAACACCAAAGAAAGTTCTTCAGACTGAAAGCAAATGACACCAGATAGTAATGTCAATCAAAACAAAACAAAACAAAAAACAAAGGGTGCTGGTAAAGGTAATTAGATGGGTGATTATAAAAGTAAAATCACATATTTCTTCTCTTAATTGACTTAAAAAGCAATTGCATAAAACAGTATGTATTGTGGGCCTATAATATACAAAAATACACTGTGACAATAATAGCACAAAGGAGTTGCATTAGAGAAAAGAAATAATACCCCAGATGGTAACCTGAATCCACAGGAATAAATGGAAGTTACTTGTAATGGTAACTAAGAAGGTTGATATAACAAACTCTATAAATAATGCCTGTTTTCCTCTATTATCTTTTTTCACATAACATAAAATTATATAAAGTGATAATTATGAAAATGTATTTCTCGGTTTCTTTTTTTAAATGTTTATTTATTTTGAGGCAGAGCATGTGAGTATGAGTGAGAGAGGGGCATAGAGAGGGAGAGAGAGAACCCTAAGCAGGCTCTGTGCTACCAGCACAGAGCCCAGTGTGGGGCCTGACCTCATGAACTATGAGATCATGGCCTGAGCTGAAACCAAATCAGATGCTTAACCATCTAAACCACCCAGACGCCCCTATTTCTGGGTTTCTAATAGAGAGATAGATGTTACCCACATGTATATATATGTGTGTGTGTGTATATATATATACATATATATATATACACACACACACATATATATACACATACACATACATATACATATGTATACACACACATAAATAATAATAGCAAAAGGGTTAAAAGGAATTCAACTATATAGCACTATTTTTATATTTTATTGTTAAGCTGTAATACAACTAAACATACTCTGATAAATTAAGATGTATGTTTTTAATCCTACAACAATTCCTAAGAAATGACTCGGAAAAGTGAAAAATTAAAGGAATTGACAGGTTATACAAGAAAATATTCACTTAGTACCAAAGAAAGCAAATAAGGAACAGAAAGAGAAAATAACATGAGAGAAATAGAAAATAAAAAGCAAAATGGCAGATGTAAATCCAACCATATCAATATAACATTAAATGAGAATGCTTAAACAAACAAAACAAAAGGTAGTTTGTCAGACTGGATTAAAAAAAATACATGATGCAACCAAAGCTGTCTGTAGGAGACACGCTTTATTTTCAAAGACACAAACAGGTCGAAAGTAAAAGAACAGAAAGAAATATACCAAGCAAACAACAACCATAAAAGAGGTGGAATGGCTATACTAATGTGAGGCAAATTAGACTTTAAAACAAAAAATATTACTAAAGATAATGATAGAATTATCACAGTGATGATAAAGAATACCATAATAAAAGTTCAAGCCATCAGGAAAATATGGCAACTGTATAAACATGAATGCACCTAAAAACAGAGTCCATAAATACATAAAGCAACAATTGACAGAATTGAAGGATAAAATAGACAATTAAAAAATAAAACTTGGAGGGGCGCCTGGGTGGCTTAGTCGGTTAAGCGTCCGACTTTCGCTTAGGTCATGATCTCGCGGTTCGTGGGTTCGAGCCCCGCGTCGGGCTCTGTGCTGACTGCCAGCTCAGAGCCTGGAGCCTGTTTCAGAATCTGTATCTCCCTCTCTCTCTGACCCTCCCCTGCTCATGCTGTCTCTCTCTCTCTCTCCTAGAAATAAATAAAACATTAAAAAATTAAAAAAAAAATACTTGGAGATTTCAATACTTTCAATAGTGGATAGGACAACCAGGCAGAAGATCAATAGGAAGTAGAATACTTGGAGTAACTAGACATTGCAGACATCTACAGTGCATTCCACCATCAAGAGAATACACACTTCTCAAGTACACATGGAACATTTTCCAGGGCAGAACATATTCTAGCCCATAAAAATGCTTCAAAAATCTTAAAAGCACTGAACTAATACAAAATATGTTCTCTGACCACAATAGGATTAAATTAAAAATCAGTTTTAAAAAGGCAATTTGGAAAATTCACACATCTGTGGAAATTAAACAGCCAGCAGTCCTTAACAGTGTATCAAAAAAAATTAAAAGAGAAACTAGGAAGTATTTTTGAGCTAAATGAAAATCAGAATACAACATACTAAAACTTATGAAATGTACCTAAAGCAGTGCTCTGAGAGAAGTTTATAGCTGTAAATGTCTGTTTTAAATAAGAAGAAAAATCTCAAACCACTTATGGTCAATTGGTTTTCCACAGGCCAAGCTGACTGAACAGGAAAAGAACACTCTTTTCAACAAATGGTGCTGGAACAAATGATATCCACATGCAAAAGAATGAGTTTCTTACACAATATATAAAAGTTAACTTAAAATGGGTGAGACATAAACTTAAGACTTAAAATGACAAAACTCACAAGAAAACACAGAAGTAAATCTTTGTGCCCTTTAGTCAGGCAAAACCTGACTAAAGAAATGCCTGGAGTAGGAGAGGAGTAGGTTGCTCAGGGCGGGAGGAGGCGGGGGAGGCGGGGGCGGCGGGGGCTACGGGGTGTGTGGGTGTGTGTGTGTGTGTGTGTGTGTGTGTGTGTGTGACTGCAAGGGTACGGTGCTTCTTCGGAGGGTTGACAAAAATGCTCTAAAATTAGATTGTGTGACCAGCACACAACCCTGAAAATAAACGAAAAAATACCGTGTCCTCTAAATGGTGATTCGTACGGCACTTGAATTGTATCTGAACAAAACTGTCAAAAATTACTCAAAGGCCAGGCAGAAGGGCTGTCGGGCTAAACGGTCCGAAGCACCTAGAAGGCTGCTGGTTCCGGATGGCCCCGGGACGCCTCCGGACAGCAGTGGGGCTCACAGACGAGACACAGCCACAGGCTGGAGAGACTCCGGGCCCTAGGCGACGAGAGGGAGCGGGCCTGGCCGGCCGCGCTGAGCGGAGGGCACGGTGCCGGGCCTCACTCACCAATCACGCCGCCGATGAGCCTGTCGGGCCCGGAGCGAGCGGAGGTGGAGCAGAGCGTGTTGAAGTACAGCCCAGAGCCCTCGCGGATGGGGCTGAGCATGGGCGGCGGCGTGTAGGGCGAGCACTGGAACAGCCCCTTCAGGAGCCGGTCCACCAGGAACACGGGAGACCGCAGGCAGCTCTGGTGACAGCCTCCCTGGCCCGGCTCCCCGACGGGAGAGGGCGGAGGGGGCCCGAACGGCGCCTTAGGCGGGGGACGCTTCTTCCGCTTCCTATGCTGGCTGCCCTCCTTGCTGTCTCTGTCTTCCCCGTCTCTGTCCTGTCCCTGGGGAAGAAGAGAGTTCACGGTCGCCGGGGTCTCTGGAGACGGTTTTCGGGAGAGCAGAGAGCCAGGCGGGAACACAGACTCCGGTGACGGAGGGAAACAGCCGGTGACCCGGCATGTCCGCGCCCGGAGCCCTCAGAAAAGGCGGCTGAGCGGGGCCTGCATGCCTGAGCCAAGGCCCCAGGCCTTCACCAAGCCTAGTGACATTCGAGGCTGGAGCCCTCGGTCCCACGCGCCCTCAAGGAGGGGCCCAGGCTCAGAGGGCTCTGGGAACGGGGAGGCCAGCCCCAGCGGTCACCAGGCACGGCGCTTACAGGCGGGGGCGGAGACGCAGTGCGGCAGCATGACAAAATGGCAAAATGGCAAGGGCAACAGCTCCCGTGAGGCGAGCAGTGGCATCTGAGGACCCCGAGCCCGGCAGGGGCTCCCCAGTGGGGCCTCCAGCACGGGCTGCAGAGACGGGTCGCCTGAGCCTGCCACGCTCTCTCCCGCCTCCCCTGCCAGTCTCACGCCGCCCCCTCCTCCGGGTCTCAGCTCCAGCACCCCCTGACCTCCTCAGGCCAAGGCGCCCCCCCGCTCCCCGCCCCCCAAGCCCAGCCCACTGTGGGTCGTCACTGCCTGGGGACAGGTCTGCTGCCTTCGCAGGCCGGGGGCCCAGGCTGTCCCGGCGCAGGCCGGCCCGGGGGACACGCGGCGGAGGTGCACGGCTGACCGGCTCCCAAGCCGCGCCCCCCCCCCCCCCCCCCCCCCCCCCCCCCCCCCCCCCCACTCAGGCTTTCCTTGACGCTTGGTTCGGGCTCTCCGCGCGGCCCCTGCCCGCAGGGAGGGGAAGCGGCAGGAAGGAAGCCCACCGACCGGCACCCACCTTGGCCTTGCTGCCGGCAGGCCGGTTCACTGGGGCCGCGGGCAGAGACACAGGGGTCATCAAAGGGGCTGCGGCGGGGTGGTCCAGGGACCTCTTAGCTCCTGGGGGACTCTGCCCGTCGCCCTCCGGCCTTGGCGCCTGTCTCGGTGGCTTGCAGAAGTCCGTGCCAAACCCCTGGATGCAGGGCACAGAGGGCTCTTCAAGGCAGACGCCGGCACGAGTGGAAGAGCTGCTGCAGCCGGAGACTCCGGCCCGGCGCCGCCCCCCCCCAACCGACCTTCCCCCAGGGGGGCGTCTCCATCCTGGGAGAGACAACGTCCGCCGCCCGCGAGCCCGCCAGAAACCCCGGAGACACAGGCCCCAGCGCGCGCGCCCTGCACCTGTGCCTCCTGCTGCCCTCGAGGGGACGGCCACTGGTCGCTGTGGAAACACATGTGGCTGCCCAGCCCCTTCTCCGTATAAAACATCTGGCTGCAATTCTTGCAGACGTAGGTGCTCCCTAGCTCTGGCCAGTCTGCGGGGCCCCCATTTTGCTGGTTACTGTGGGGAACACAGAGGAGGGAAGGACGGGAGAATGGGACTCTGTCCTGGTCATGAATTCTTCTTCTGCTTTTTCTTTTTTCTTTGGGGTTTTAAAGTCTGGTCCACTGACAAGTCTCGATGAACCCTAGGAAATGGAGTGAGGACACCACGGTGCCTCGCGGCCGGGTGTGAACCCCTTCAGGACTGACGCTTCCAGAACGTGGTGGCCCAGGGCCAGCACGGAAGAGCCACCGGAGGACTCTGAGGGGCTGAGCGCCCCCAGGCCCGGCAGGGGAGTGGCTTCTGAACTTACCATCCACCTGCCGCGTTCTCCTCCTTCACCGGATGGGGTAGCCGGTAGATATTCCCACCCTGAAGATGAAAACACAGATCAGAGCCAGCATCTCAGGAAGGAGGCGTGCGAGAGCGACTCTTAGAAGAAAGCGTACGTGGGGGGCGCCTAACTGGCACTGTCAGTGGAGCGAGTGGCTCTTGATCTTGGGGTTGTGGGTTCGAGCCCCATGCAGGGTGTAGAGATGACTTAACAATAAAATCTTTTTTTTTTTTAAAGGAAAGCACAGACATAATTCTTTGAGACCACAGAGGAGGCACAGGTGTCTTGGAAGACACCAAAACGAAAGCCAGGACCGATGAATTAGACTTCAGGAAAACTCAGAACGGCCGTGCTTCAAGGACACCATCAAGAGAGTGGGAACCACCAGCCCCAGAATGGGAGAGAAATCACCACAAGGCACGCACCTGACAAGAGACTCGTACTCATCACACGCAAACTCCTGTATAGCGCGATAACAAAAAGGCAAATGACACAATTTGGAAACGGACAAAGGATCTGAAAGACACTCAACCAGAGAGGATCTACCAATGGCCAAGAAGCGCGTGAAAAGGTGCTCAGCACCCTCGGCCACCAGGGCCATGCACACCACAGCATGATGAGAGGCCACCTCACACCCGCTAGCACGGCTACGATTAAAAACCAAAAAAGCAAGAGGGGTCCCTGGGTGGCTTAGTCGGTTAAGCATCCGACTTTCGCTTAGGTCATGATCTCACAGTTCGTGGGTTCGAGCCCCACGTCGGGCTCTGTGCTGACTGCCAGCCCAGAGCCTGGAGCCTGTTTCAAAGTCTGTGACTCCCTCTCTCTCTGACCCTCCCCTGCTCACACTGTCTCTCTCTCTCTCTCTCCTAGAAATAAATAATTAAAAAAAAAAACCCAAAAAAGCAAGAAAACAGACAGCGAAGTGTTGGTGAGGACACGGAGAAGCCGCAGGTGGGGATGCTGAATGGCGCGGCTGCTTGGGAAAAGTCCACAGCTCCTCAGATGGGTAAACACAGAGCTACCATCCGACCCAGAAAGTCCCCGCCTAGGTGCCCCCAAGGGTAAGGAAAGCCTGTGCTCACCCGGAAACGCGCACGCAGGGGCTCACAGCAGCACTACTGACAATGGCCAAGAAGCGGAAACAAGCCAAAAGCCCGTCAGCTGCCGCAGCGAGAAACCAGATGTGACACGCCCGTATGGCAGAGTGTCACTCAGTCCTACAAGGGAACGCGGATGCGCCCCAGCACCTAAGAGGCTTGCAAACATCGTATTGAGCATAAGAAGCCAGACTCGGAAAGCCACGTAGTGTATGAAGTGTCCAGAGTGGGCAAGTCCAGAGACAGAGGATAGATTCATGGCCGCCAGGGGCCGGGAGGGACGGAGACTGGGAATGACAACTAAGGGGGGAGGGTTTGGGGTTGTGAAAGTGTCCCGGTAAAGAGCAGTAACGGATGCATAACCTGGAAAATATCCTGAAAACTACCGGAAGGTACGCTTTAAAATGGTGAAGCAGGGGTGCCTGGGTGGCTCAGTCTGTTGAGCGTCTGTCTCTTGATTTCGGCTCAGGTCACAGTCTCATGGGTTCATGAGTTCGAGCCCGGCATCGGGCTTTACACTGATGGTGCAGACCCTGCATGGGATTCTCTCTCTCTCCCTCTCTCTCTGCTGCTCCGCTTGAGGCCCAGACCTGGCGGGGCTCAGTGATGCTGTGCGGGTGTGGCCGGCATCGGGACTGTGACTCCCACCAGGAAAGACGCAGCATTTCTCGAAGAAATACTGATGGGGGCATGGGGGAGGGGGACTCTACCTTTACATCCTCTGAACGATTTAAGGAGACAAATGCAAAAAGCAGTGAAAAAAGGCAGAAAGAGAGCCAGCAGACCGAGCCTAGGGAAGAACGTGTCTCTGACTGAAGCGGGGCTGACAGAGGACCCACAATCTCCCCGAACCTTCATCCCCGTCTCTGTGCACTGCGGCCGAGGCCTGCCTGAGACTAAACACGATGCTCGGCCAGCCCCCAGACGCAGAAACAAGGGACGAAGCAGAAGGTCGGCCACAGGGCGCTCGGGCCCCGGGAGGGAGGGCCCAGGTACCTGGATTCTGTTGAAAATCGTCAGCTTGGACTTCGCGTCCTGGGGGGAGTCTGCCGGAGGCCCGGCTGACGAGAAGGAGGCCATGGCTACCTGGCTCGGGGAGGCCGCACAGCACATATCCATTTTCACCTTCTCCTTCCGGAAGCCAGAGAAGCGCTGGGACCTGGGGTTGCCGGAGAAGAGCCTGTAGCCTCCGCCCCGGGCGCAGGCCTGGCTCTTCTCACCTTTCGCGGCCCCCAGAGCTGCGCCATCCTCCGCCTGGGCCTGCTTCCCCGGGAGCGGGGCTCCGAGGGGCTCATCCCCACCTGACGGGGGCTGACGGGGGGCCCCTGGAGAGAAGATGTCCCCCAGGTCCAAGGTCCCTTTAGTGGATCTCAGCTTCTTGGGCAGAGACGTGATGTCTGGGTCCCCGGGAGGGTCCAGGGAGGAGGCCGCCAGGGACGGCGGAGCAGGGGTCATTTTCGGTCGGCCCTTTGTGTCCCGCCGGGAGCCGCCCGGGGAGGCATCTCTGGGGAAGGCGGGCGTGGCTTTCCTCCTGCGGGCCGGGGACCCCTCCGGCTCTGGGTTTCCGGGGCCAGCGCGGAGACAGTCAACAGGGGCAGCCGCCGGCAGCGGGGGCGGCTGCGGCCGGGGCTTCGGGGCGGTTTGCTTGCCCTCGGGCCCGGGGAGCTGCGAGAAGATCCGCTGGGACTTGGCGACCATCTGGAACACCTGCATCTGCTCGTGGCTCACCAGGGGCTCCTGGGACTTGAGGAAGAGCTGCCGGAAAAGCGGCGTGGCGTCTGCCGGGAGGCCGCCGGGCCTGTGGGCGTCCTGGAGGCCGGGCGCCCCGGGGCTCTGCCACGAGAAGGGCTCGCAGTCGAGCTTGCTCTTCTTGGAACCCCAGGCGTCGTCGTCCCCGCCAGCGTGTCTGGGGTCGCCCGAGGCCTCCCCGGGCGCCTTCAGGAGCGCCGCAGGGTAGGGCGACGTGTCCTCCAGACCGGTGCCCGCTCCGGGCAAGGGCTCCCCCGCAGGAGACGTGCCGCTGGGCCTGGGGCCGGCCTCGCAGCCCTCCCGGGACAGCGCCGGAGGCGGCTTGTGGACAACGAACACGCTGTTCCCTTTGCTCGCGGGACAGCCGGACAGGTTCCGGAGCCACTGGAAGTTGTGGCTGGACGGCTGGCAGCCGCCGGGGACTGTCTGGCCTCGGAACAGAGGCAGGCGGGCAGGCAGCGGGCCGCCCTCGGGCCAGCCCTCCAGGGCGGCCTGGTGCTGGAGCACAGGCGGCTCGGGCTCGGCCGGCTCGGTGCCCCCGTTCTCCACGGCTCTCGGGTGGACGGCCGTGAACACGGCGGCGGAGGGCTCCTTCCGTAGGGGACACAGCTCCTCAGGGACGTCGGGAGCCCCCGGCATGCCCACGGGCGCGCAGGAGGAGGAGGGCCCAGCCGCACTCCTGTCCTCCCCGCCGTCCAGAGGCCCCGCGGCGGCCGGGCCAGGGGAGGGGGCTCTGCGGTGGACGATGCTGCTCACGATGCAGCGCAGGAGGTCCCGGTTGGGCAAGAGGGGGCCAGGGGACCGGGCCTCCGGGGGCGCAGGGGCACGCGGGCCCCCGGGGGCCGGCCGGCCGGCGGCCTCGTGGGCGTGAGGGGAGTCCCCGCAGGCTTCCTCCTCCGGGGGGGCCTCCTTGAGGATGCACAGGCCGTGCTGGACCTCGTAGTGGCGCCGCAGTGAGCGGTAGTCACAGTAGCTCTTGCTGCAGCCCTGCTCGATGCACACGAACGGCTTGGTCTTCTGGTGCGTGAGCATGTGCCCCGTCCTGGAGTCACATGGGAGGGGCGGGTCAGCCGGCGCCCTTCACCTCGGGAGCCCAGTGTGGCCCGGGGGGCAGGGCATGGGGAACTGCACTCAGCGCTCAGGAGGGAAGCCCCAGGCGGCCACCCCTCGGGGCAAAGCCACGAGAGAGGTGCTCCCCTCCCTCACCTATAAGCAAACCCCTTCTCTGAGACCAAAAAAAAAAAAAAAAGAAGAAGAAGAAGAAGAAAGAAAATCAATGACAGCCAGACCGGAGTTGCCGCAAAGTGAGTGCCCGAGGGACAGCGGTCCCCCAGAGTGGCTCCTGGAGGGGATGGGCTCAGCTCACAAGGAGGTTTTGAAAAAAAAAAAAAAAAACAACGCTATTTGCTCCTTGGGGGCTCAGAGCAGCCAATGTAAAAGCCGCACCACAGATCGACACCTTCCGTGTTTCTCAAAGCTGTCTGCCCACAGAAGCACATGCTCAGCGGCCCCTCTGAGCACCCGAGGGCCGAGGGACGCACTTGAGATGCTGAGCTGGGGGTGACCCTTCCCTAGCCTTCCCAGGACATTCCTCTAGGGAGATGGCTATCTGGAGCCCACCCCCAGCAAAAAAAAAAAAAAAAAAAAAAAAAAAAACACTACAAGTTACAGATGCCCCATCAGTAAAAACTTTCTAGAAAGCAGCCCGATGTGCCCCCTGTCCTTTCCACAGTTATAAACGAAAACAAGTATGTGCTGCATTTATAGTGTGCTTCTATCTGCGTTAACATATCGTGAGCATAAAGAAGCGGGTGAGTTCTCCTCCAGGCTCTCACAGCCCGACCCTGGACAGTCTACCAACGTGGCGCATGGGGTACCTCCGGTCAAGGACATGGCCCCTCTCCAGGGCTGACCCTTGGCCTCCCTCCGAGGCAAGCTGCAGAGAAGGAGTCAGGAGACCCAATCTCTAGCCCCCACCATAGGTGCGGAGCATCAGGACGCAAGGGCCCGTCGTCTCCCACCGGCCAGACTCTGCGTTTGAAAAAAAAAGTCTGGCTTCCCTGCCTCACTGGCAAGAAAAGCCCGTCCTTTCCAAGAACAAAGGGAATTCCGGCTCCTGAGGCTTATAGGGGCTGTATTTGTTTATTTTCAATCAAGAGTTGTTTGTTTTTTTTTTAAGGTGTTAAAAAAAGAAACGCATTAATGCTCTCCTGCGAAATTCTAGAAACAGGCACTTCGGAGTCTCTTGTGCCCCCACCATTCTAATGCACGTTCCTCATGAGACACGACCTGCTCTCCTGGGACACCCGGGAGCCTCCCCACACTTCTCCGTAAGTGAGCCCAATTCCCTGTGTGACACAATCGCCCCGGGAGTGAGCCGCGAGGGGTGCGGAAACCACCAGGGTCCTGGGAGCAAACCACCGTGTCCTCACTGGTGTGGCTCTGGGGGCTGGGAGGGGCCACCTGTGCTGGGCTGACGGCTATCTGGGGAGCAGGAGGGGGACCCCACGGGCCTGGCTCCCCGGGAAGGTGTGGAGATGCCCCGCCCCCGCCCCGCCCCCACATACAGGTGGTCCTGGCGCTTGAAGGCCTTGCCGCAGATCTTGCAGATGTGTTTCCTCTCCTGGCTGTGCGTCAGGTAGTGCTTGCTGAGGGAGCTGGCGCTGCTGAACACCTTCCCACACAGGCTGCAGTCGAGGAGCGGGTTCTGAGGGGATGCGTGCTGCCGCCTGCCCTTCCGAGCACTCCCCGACGTGGCCCTGCCACCTTCGTCTGCCTCCTTCGGCACCTTGAGGGCGCCCAGCCCCAGGTCTAAATGGAGGGAGAGAGCACAGGTCATAGACATCCGGGGACATCAAAGAGCAGGCGACATCAGTGCTCGGCCAGTCTCGGGGCCGCGGTGGACGTGGACGTGGGCAGAGGGGCCAGAACCGCGCCCTCCAACTCCAGCGGCTTTGTGCACCAAGAAAATGACCAGGGAGGGAAGGGACCCTGGCCGGGCCACCCCTGCAGGATGGCACTCAGTCCTGGTGCAGCACTCGGAGGGGCGGCGGTCGGAAGCACTTCTAGGACAAGGTGACCAATGTGGGCCGGGCTTTACGTCTAGACCATCCACGGCACCCTCAGAGGAACATTCCAGAAAACCATAACCCGAAAACTTAGAAAACTATAAATCCTTTTTTCCAGCCAATTCCGCTTTGGGGATTTTAGAGAAATAAATACAGGGGCGCCTGGGTGGGTCAGTTGTTAGGCACCTGACTTCAGCTCAGGTCATGAACTCATGGTTCATGAGTTCAGGCCTGCTTCCGCAAGGGTCTTGCTTTGGGTGAGCCCCACTTCTCTCTCTCTCTTCCTCTGCCGCTCCTGGGGTTCTCTCCTTCTCTCTGTCCCTCGCTCACTGGTGCCCTCCCTTTCCCTCTCTCTCTCTCTAAAAAAAAAAAAGGGGGGAGAAAGAAAGAAGTCTAGATTTGTACAAAAGGGTAGCCACAAAGCAGTCAAGGGCAGCACCACCTTTCCTGTGAGAAACAACCTAGTATCTGATAAAATGGCACCCAAGTGATTGCGTTACGGTGTAGAGGGTCTAGGACACAGCCCTTCAGGTAAAACTGTAGAAAAATATCTGATGACATGACTACTCAGTGTGAAAACATCAGCCTGTTACAAAACAGAAAAAGACCAAGACCAATACGTGTGAAGAGAAAGCCGGCAGAGAGAATGGTAGGCCACCAGCCACTTTGACTTTCCTCTTCTCGGGCCCTGAATGTGTTTGGGTGTTTTCTGTACCCCCGGGTCAAAGGGTAACAGGTACGTTCACAGCTCCACAGCTCGTTCACCCAAGGAGCCAAAGGGATGGCAGTGCTCACGGGGAGAGGGGCGGGTCGTCAAGTCCCCCCCCAACCTGGGCCAGCGTGTGGGGAGGGAACTCACTGCTTCTGTCTCGTTCCAACGGACAGAGACAGGTGTGGTGACTAAAGAGAAGCTGATTTCAGGTCCTGGGACACGCAGGGCCACAGCCCCAAGGACTCTGCAGGGTCCCCGGCTCTGGGAACCCCCGCTGGCGCTCGGGGACACTCCACCGCCGTCTGTGGTGGAAGACTTTCCTGCTGTTTGGACTGGGCTTCAAGATGCCTCAGACTGCCTCGGGACATGGCAGTTTAGGAATCGCCACCTCCCTGGGGTGTGGCAGAGCAGGGACCCCAGGCATCCAACAGCCCAGGGCAGCAGGCATGCACCAGGGACCCGGATGGCTAACTGTGGCCCAGGCGCAGCGTGAAACGCGGAAGGAGGGAGTCTGGAATGGCGTCCCCCAGCTCTGTCCCCGCCAGGGGCCGTCTGTCCCCCCTTGACGCGCCTGGTCTCCTCTTCCTGCTCACATAAGAAGTTACTGCGACAGGCGGTCGAATGATCCCAACAGGGTTAAGTGTGGGGTTAAGAGGATCCCCGGCGGGGAAGTCCTCTGCCTTGCTAAGTTATTTTAAAAATGCTCAGTAAGGGGCTCCTGGGTGGCTCAGTCAGTTGAGTTTCCAACTCCTGATTTCGCTCAGGTCATGATCTCACAGTTCGTGGGTTCGAGCCCCGCGTCAGACTCTGAGCTGACAGCGCGGAGCCTACTTGGGATTCTGTCTCTCTCCCTCTCTCTCTGCCCCAGCCCACTCACTCTCTCTCTCAAAATGCATAAATAAGCTTTGAAAAAAATTTAAATAAAATAAAATAAAAGCTCATCAAAGCCAACTATTAAACTAGCATCGTTTCAAAAAAGAATCTGCAAGAACACTGACACTCAGGCAGTGTCCCTGGGCCCCGGAAGCTGCCTCTCTCCTCAGAAGGCAGTGCTGCCAAGTGGGTTACAACACGGTGTATGTTCTCTGACGGGCAACCCTGCGCGGAGGCGGATGTTCAAAGAACGAATCCAAAAGGCAGCTCCACACGTGGAAAGTTGGTCGTGGAAACATGAACGGTTAACGAGCAAGAATGTGGTCAAACTTCCCAGTCAGAACAAGGGAGACCTTCACATAAGAAAGCAGATACACTGAGTGAAAGACCTCAAATAGCATCGCACGCTCAACACACCTGCGCCAAACCATGCTCTTCTGAATGACATCATTTGTGTCTTTAAAACCTTACGTGGGCTGCTGGGCTGCGGGATTTTTCCTGATGTTACTTTTCTCTGTTTCCTGTTTGCTTTAAGAACTGTGATTTATTTTTCTAGCTAAGATGATGAACACCAGCATATGC
Organism: Hyaena hyaena; assembly: GCF_003009895.1. Taxonomy (NCBI): domain Eukaryota; kingdom Metazoa; phylum Chordata; class Mammalia; order Carnivora; family Hyaenidae; genus Hyaena; species Hyaena hyaena. The sequence continues at coordinate 2,888,503 of NW_024080641.1, read as the reverse complement.
ATTTATAGCGGCCTGAATTTCAGTCACAGAAGTATAAGGAGTTAGAATCTAACGTTCAGGGGACTCCTTTGTTTAACAGGTCAAAAGAAAAAATCAAGTTTAAGACAAATTAGGAAGAGCTGAACTAGATGGATGATTTGTAACATTTTTGCAGCAAGGGATACCCCCCCGGGATTACCCCCACCATCCCCGCCAAGGAAAATCTGGTGAAAGCGACAGTCCCTCTGTCCAGCAAAATGCACGCACGTTCGCACTACCTGTTTTTTAATGGTAGTTTCTGTGGCCGGGGTTGAGAACCTAACTACCGGACCCCCCAGCCAGGCGCGGCCCAGTGCCTGCAACACGACACACGTCCCACGATTCCGGCCACTGTTCTGGTGGTGACCAGCCTCACCCCTTGTCCGCTGCCTCCTGTGCGGAGAAGAGACGGGGCCTCCCAAGCTGTGCATCTTAGCAAGTCTCCGGGACATTCCTCCAGCGGCTGATCCTGACCGCCACGAACACCTGTTTTGCGGGGCCATCGCAGCGCGGCTTTCCGCAAACGTGGTGCGAGTATAAACGTCAAAGACCACTAGCTCCCAAGGCTCATCTGAGACACTTACCCAAGAACCCTTGAAGACTTAACAAAAATCAAATTGATCTTGCCGGGGACGCCTCGAGGCAAACCGAAAAAACAAAAGGAAACTACACCAAGGCTTGTAACTACTCCATCAGGAACCCCTTTTGCTCCTCTGCCGCTGAAGAGAGAGGCTTGGAACCGAATCAATGGGCTGCCTGAGATGAACTCGACCGATACTGATAAAAGAACAATGATCCGTCCCACACTTTACAGCCCATGCAAGGCTTTTGCATTCACTTCCACCCTTGCTTCTTACTGCTGTTACTCTTGGGGGAGGGGGGAGTGCAGAGTGGGCCTCACGATGCCCCCGCTGCGTCACAGATGAAGATACTGAGGCTGGAGAAGGTCAGACAACCAAGTGGCAGACGGACAGGATCCCAGGTCATCCTGGGAACGCAAAAAGCGCCTCCGAGATGTAGCGGGTGGGAAAGTCTCCCGTAAACCCAAATGTCTGCCCACACCTCATGCGAGATTAGGATACCCCCGGACAGCTGAGCCTCTCAACATTATTCCTCAGGATCAGTGGGTCAGTGTTCTCGTTTCCTTGACTAGGGAGTTGGGAACAATTCCCAAGTTAAAAAAAAAAAAAAGTGACGGTCCCCTGTTCACTGTTCACCCGTGGAAGTTTTCTTATCCAATCCGTGCAGAATTCCCCCCCCCCCCCCCGCCCCCAGCTGGCCGCAGGAACTTCCAAAGAGGCTTCCAGGCCCTCGGGCCCAGGGGGACGGCCTTACCTTGCAGAGACGCCTGTGGCTCTGGGTCTGCATACTCCTCCAGCAGCTTCACGGCGTCGCTGTCCTTGCCCGAGTACAGGGACAGGCTGTCCAGGTTGTCCTCCAGTGCCTCGCCAGGCATGTCGGGGGCTGGCAGGCCGGGGTCCAGGCCCAGGCCACTCAGGCCGGCGTAGAGCAGCTCTCGGGCACTGGGGCCCAGGTCCTGGTCGAGGCTGTCGCTGCAGTTGAGCCCCTGGCTCTCGGGAAACGAAGGGAGGTGCATCTCCGGGGGAAGGGCGCCCTCGTCCCCAAGGCTGTACTGGTCCATGGCTCGTCACGGCCAGGTCTGGGCCAACAGCTCCTCTCCCGATGAGCAAGGCCGCGTGAGTCGGGGAGGAGAAGCTCTCGGTGATGTCTGATCCCTGAAAACGAACGGGGAGGAATCAAAATGATGAGACGCCAATCCAGCATGGCAGATGGAGCAATGACCTTCTTTGGGTCTGTTCTCTGCCACTTAACCACCATGTGAACTTGGGCAAGTCACTTAAGCTCCACCAGCCCTAGTTTCCTCATCTGTAAACTGGGCATAAGAATATGCCCCTCACCTAGACACAGAACAAGCGCCTGATGACTCACTGATAACACACCTGGTGGGTCCGAGAGAAACCGGAGACCAGGCCTAGATTCCTAGGGTACTGGTTGCTACGGTTTCCCTTTTTTTAATGTTTTATTTATTTCTGAGAGAGAGAAAGAGACAGCATGAGCAGGGGAGGGTCAGAGAGAGAGGGAGACAGAGAATCTGAAACAGGCTCCAGGCTCTGAGCTGTCAGCACAGAGCCCGACACGGGGCTCAAACCCACAAACTGTGAGATCATGACCTGAGCCAAAGTCGGCCGCTTAACCAACTGAGCCACCCAGGCGCCCTTGGTTGCTACTGTTTTTAAACTTTCTGTGTTGAAATGGAACAGAACAGCCACGCCCACACCCCGTGCATTTCCCATGATGCATCTCCCTGTGTGTCTGTGTGTGTGTAGCCTGCCTACTGGGGGAACGTGCAAGTCAGATACAGGCCCAGGACCCTGTATGACAATTCTGAGACCAAGTGAGTTCTAGAATTCAGACTTCGGGGGACACCTCGGTGGCTCAGTCGGTTAAATGTCTGACTTTGGCTCAGGTCATGAGCTTGCTCGTGAGTTCAAGCCCTGCGTTGGACTCTGTGCTGACAGCTGGGAGCCCGGAGCCTGCTTCGGACTCTATGTCTCCCTCTCTCTCTGCCCCTCTCCCGCTTGCTCTCTGTCTCTGTCTCTCAAAATAAAATAAAGACAAAAAAAAAATTCAGAATTCAGACTTTGGGGTAAATCAACGCAGATGCCGTATTTAAGTAACCTTTGGTGGGTCTGGGGCAGCACCTGGTAACCAATTCATTATTTCTGCACTGACACCTCTGACCATTCAGAATAAATGGAATAAACACTGTGGGTTCAGGCTTGCCCATTAAATGAGGTCTGCTACACCGTGGTGTGGTCAGAGCTTTTTGGGTTTCTAAATTGCAAAGAGAGGAGTGTGGACCATAGAGGTTTATGCTCTGAGGCACAGTGAACTTCTCTGCCAGTTCTATAGTTTCTTGGACAGAGCTGCAATAAAGTGTCTACAGTGCTCCAAAGGGGACAGGAGCCATCTCTTTTTTTGTTTTTTCCTATTCTGATAATAAAAACAAGCTAATGGAGGGGCGCCTGGGTGGCTTAGTCGGTTAAGCGTCCGACTTTCGCTTGGGTCATGATCTCGCGGTTCGTGGGTTCGAGCCCCGCGTCGGGCTCTGTGCTGACTGCCAGCTCAGAGCCTGGAGCCTATTTCGGAGTCTGTCTCTCCCTCTCTCTCTGACCCTCTCCTGCTCACGCTGTCTCTCTCTGTCTCTCCTAGAAATAAATAAAACATTAAAAAAAAACAAGCTAATGGAATAAAATGGAAAGTATCGTTTAAAAGAAATACAAAACAATATTTAACAACATAAAATACTCAGCACTTTCTCCTTCTCAGGTATCCTGCTGAGAGCTTCCCCTGAATCCGTTCACTTACTTCTCTCCACAACCCAGAGGTCGGTGCTCTATTATTTCCATTTTACGAAGAAGCAAAGGGCCTCTGAGATGTTAAGTCACTTGTCCCAAGTCACATGCCTGACAAGGAGTTGAGCCACACCTTCAACCCAGGTACTCTGACTTTAGAGCTTGTGTTTTTACCCCACGACACAATAGTAACTTGTCGTAACTTAAGTCGCAGACTGCACCAAACCGATTCATCTAGAAAACACAAAAGGTGCTAGATCAGGACAGAATTCCCCACACGCGGAATCATCCACGCCCGTGGTCCATCGAACACACTGTTCTCATTACCCCGTCGGCCAGGGAAGCCCAAAGTCCAAAGGCCATGTTTTCGTATCTGCATCCTTTTCCAGTTAGTAAAGCCCCCCCCCCGCCCCCCCCGCCAGCCAATATTGAACTGGCTCTGGCAACAGATACATTCGATTCGACAAGTTCTGGCACCTTCTGTGTGCAGAGCTGCCTGCAAGTTCCTGGGGAGAGGGCTTGTGGTCCCCTGGAAGCCGCAAGCATTCCCAATTCTTTCTGAGAATTTTATAATTTTGTGTTTCCATTTGGAGAATAACCTGAAAGGAGAACACCAGTCTGTGCGGATTACTGGTTAACACGTTTGGTCTCAACGCCCCAGGATAGGTGTACAACGGGCGCGCGGATGCCAAAAAAGATTATTTTAATTGCCACAGGTGAGCAAGAAGAGGCTAGGGTAGGATTTCTCTCGTAATTATGCCTCTGGGGTCAGCTGAAAGCCAACACTGTGGTACAGACGGAGGCCTTGCGGCAGTTAGGGAGCTGTTAGGTTTCCTCGAAGTAACGCCCCTCCCACTAAACTGACATTTGTAATGTGAATTGCTTGCATTTGTTTACATTTAATTTGCAAACTGATTTTGGCTTTCTTTTTTTTTTAACTTTTAAAAATTTATGTAATGTTTTTATTTATATTTAAGAGAGAGGGAGACAGAGCACGAGCAGGGGAGGGGCAGAGAGACAGGGAGACACAGAATCCGAAAAAGGATCCAGGCTCTGAGCTGTCAGCACAGAGCCCGACTCAGGGCTCCAACTCACGAACCATGAGATCATGACCTGAGCCCAAGTCCGATGCCCCCCAGGCACCCCAGATTTTGGCTTTCTAGCAGCCCAAGAACCCGAGCATCGTAAGCTTTAGGAATATATGCCTTGCTTATGTGATCTTCAGCAGGTGCTTTGTTTCAATGGTTTCAAAAACAATTTAAGCCAGCACTAGGGATCCACAGCAATTTTCATGTTTGTCTTTTTAGAAAGGCGTGTCATTCCAGGACAGGTAGGCACAGGAGGGGACAGGGAATCTCCTTTGGGATGCTACAGCCTCTTGGGAAATTAATCTGCCACAGGTTCTCACCTGCAGAGACAGGGGGAAATAACATCTACTGTGGCCCTGCTTGGATGGAAAGGAGGGAACAATCTAAACACTCATTGGTTTTCCAAGAGCTTTTCTTTTAGCCTATACTTCATGTGAATTTTTTTTAAATGTTTTGTTTTATTTCTAGGAGAGAGAGAGAGAGAGAGACAGCGTGAGCAGGGGAGGGTCAGAGAGAGAGGGAGTCACAGACTGTGAAACAGGCTCCAGGCTCTGAGCTGGCAGTCAGCACAGAGCCCGACGCGGGGCTCGAACCCACGAACCGCAAGATCATGACCCAAGCGAAAGTCGGACGCTTAACCGACTAAGCCACCCAGGCGCCCCCATGTGAATATTTTTTACTGCTTATCAAGTTGAAATATCTGTCTGACTTCTTTTGGACACGGCATCGCTGTCCAAAAGAATTTTCTGTGCTGAGGGAAATGTTCTAAACCTGCGCTGTCCAAGGACAGCCCCTAGCCACCAGCGGCCAATGAGCGCCCGGAAAATACAGGATGTGCCACTGAGGCACGAAATTATTTTTACTTCCATCTCATTAAATTGAAATGCACAGTTACAAGTGTCTAGCAGCTACCAAGCACACTGGATGCTCACTGCAGGTCTAGGGATTTTTCACTGAAGTAAGGCTTTCTTCCAACTCCTATTTGAAAATCTCCAGGGGCGCCTGGGGGACTCAGTTGGTTGGGCGTCCAACTTCAGCTCAGGTCATGATCTCGCGGTTTGTGGGTTCAGGCCCTGCACAGGGCTCGGTGCTGACGGCTCAGAGCCTGGAACCTGCTTCAGATTCTGTGTCTCCCTCTCTCTCTGCCCCTCCCTTGCTGGCACTGTTTCTCTCTCTCAAAAATAAACACTAAAAATTTTTTAAATACATTACAATAAATAAATAAATATCTTGAGAAAAATAAATTTGAGGATCTGTCAACACCGAGTCAAGCAGCATTCGGCTGGAGCTGAGCAGCGCAGCTGTTTTAGGCCAAACAAGCACTCTCCAGTTTGCCACAGTCCCCACCGCTATCTAAATCGCTCACCCCCATCCCGGGGCGCCTGGGTGGCTCAGGTGGTTAAGCCCCTGACTCTTGACTTCAGCTCACGACATGATATCACAGTTTGTGGGTTCAAGCCGTGCGTCAGGCTCTGTGCTGACCATAGAGCCTGCTTGAGACTCTCCCTCTCTCTCTGCCCTTCCCCTGCTCATCTCTCAAAAAAAAAAAATCGGTCACAACCTCCCCCCTCACTCATTTATATGCCCTGGTATCTATACCCCTGGAGAGCTCTTTCTTTATGACCCTGATTTATGCAGTTTCCCTTGACCAACCCCTCTCTGCTCCACTTTACCGAATGAAACCCTTTACACTCAGGCTTGAACGCACCGCCCCCCCCC
>NW_024080641.1:2726490-2878732 GCF_003009895.1 Hyaena hyaena | reverse complement strand
CCCCCCCCCCCCCCCCCGCCCAACATGACGAGTCTGAGATGATTTCTCCCTTCTTCCGAACTCCGTAAGTGCTTGTCTGGCATTCCACTTAATACTTACCCCAGATGGCCTTGGAATTTAATTCTCTTTCAAGTTCCTCTATTTTCCCCAGACTCCATGCTCTGGGATGCCTGTGCTTCTGCCTTCTGTGTGCACACTTCTCACAGCATCTTGCCTGGCACAGAACTGACTCTGATCAAAGAGAGCTCTCTACATCCCTTTCATTGGTGAGTGACAAGATTCACTCTGAGCCTTTTTAAAAAAAATTTTTTTTTAACGTTTTATTTATTTCTGAGAGAGAAAACGTGAGAGATGGAGGGTCAGTGAGAGAGGGAGACACAGAATCTGAAACAGGCTCCAGGCTCTGAGCTAGCTGCCAGCACAGAGCCTGACACGGGGCTTGAACCCACAAACCGTGAGATCATGACCTGAGCCGAAGTCGGCCGCCCAACCGACTGAGCCACCCAGGCGCACCCACTCTGGGCCTTTTATACTTTTTCTTTTTTTTTCTTCCCCAAGCACCACCTTCCCCTTTCCTTCTCTGCATCAATGTTAGTGGGGAGACAGCGATCACGCGTGAGTTAAGATCAGATCGTTGGAAGCTGGGAAATAAGAGAGACTGAGACCCAGCTATGCGAATTCTTTCCTTGTTTTCCCACTCCAGACGTTATCGTAAACTATAGGCCCATTTTGTTTGGCCTGCACAGTGTTTTCCAAAACTGGGTCAGTCACCGGGGCATCTGGGTGGCTCAGTCGGTTAAGTGGTTAAGTGTCTGACTTCGGCTCAGGTCAAGATCTCGCAGTTCGTGGGTTCAAGTCCCATGTTTGGCTCTGTGCTGACAGCTTGGAGCCCAGAAGCTGCTTTGGATTGTGTCTCTCTCTGTCCCTCCCTGGCTCACGCTCTGTCTCTCTCTCTCTCTCTTTTTTTTAAAATATTTTTATTTATTTCTAGGAGAGAGAGAGACAGCGTGAGCAGGGGAGGGTCAGAGAGAGAGGGAGACACAGACTGAAACAGGCTCCAGGCTCTGAGCTGGCAGTCAGCACAGAGCCCGACGCGGGGCTTGAACCCACAAACCGCGAGATCATGACCTAAGCGAAAGTCGGACGCTTAACCGACTAAGCCACCCAGGTGCCCCTCTCTCTCTCTCAAAAATAAGTAAATAAACATTAAAAAAATTTGGGCCGGTCACTAACATTTTTTTAAATGGGAAGATTTTGACTAAATATATTAATTTCTGGCTTCTCTTGAAAATTATTAAGATTTTGTGTTTCCTTTTTTTTTTTATTTCTAGGAGAGAGAGAGGGAGAGACAGCGTGAGCAGGGGAGGGTCAGAGAGAGGGAGATACAGACTCTGAAATAGGCTCCAGGCTCTGAGCTGGCAGTCAGCACAGAGCCTGACGCAGGGCTCGAACCCACGAACCGCGAGATCATGACCTAAGCGAAAGCTGGACACTTAACCGACTAAGCCACCCAGGCGCCCCGGGATTTTGTGTTTCCTGATGGCTATCACAAGAGAGTGAGGCACAGCTGTCTCTGGAGAGAGCCATGGCCCTCCAGCTCCTAGGCCTCACTTTCTTCCTGCCTGACCCCTGTAATAATCATCATTATAATAACAATAGCAGGAAACACCTGTAGAGGCTTTATATGTCCCAGGAGCAACCGGATTCACTTACGCATCATACAATTCCCACCACACCCCTTTGAGGCACATACTCTGTTCTTAACCCTATTTTATAGAGGTCAGTAATACCCAGAGAAGTTCAGCAACTTGCCCAAAATCAAGGTCAGACTTCAACCCCGGCATAGTCTGATTTCAAAGTCCCCACCTGTGACCACACTGAAGCCCGGGATTCCTGGCCCACACGGTACACCTACTTTCTTAAGCTCAACAACCCAAGGAGACTCCCAGCCATGTAACCAATATAACTGTAACCAGAAGGTGAGCTCATCTCCTCTGATGGCTCATTAAAAGAGCAGATTTAAAGCTTACGTTAGGAAAGGGAATGAAGATGTGAAGAATCAAGTCGGCTAGGACTACGCTTTCCAGGAATATTTCTTACATGGAATTAACTAAGAGAAGAAAAGAAACATTAAAGTTTCTCATTCCAAAAGCGGATCCTAGTGGAAAATGCAAATAAGCATTAACAGCTACAACAGCAGGGGGCGCCTGGGTGGCTCAGTCACCGGGTAAAGCGGCTGAATTCAGCTCAGGTCATGATCCCAGGGATGGTGAGTTTGAGCCCCACGTCAGGCTCTGTGCTGACAGCTCAGAGTCTGGAACCTGCTTTGGATTCTGTGTCTCCCTCTCTCTTTCTCTCTCTCTCTCTGCCCCTCCCCCACTCAACTTCTGTCTCTTTCTCTCTCTCAAAAATAAACACTTTAAAAATTAAAAAAAAAATAAAAACAACAAGTATCTACAACAGGATTTTGTAAGTGAGGTGGATGGGGATGGGGAACCCTGGGGACCTCAGGAATCTTTCAGGGAGTCTTCGAGGTCAAAACTGTTTTCATACTAATATTCAGACATTATCTGCCCTCTTTTATTCTCAGTGAAACCTTCCAAAAGCTACAGGATATCTCTCCAGAGGCCAAATGCAGAAGCAGATATGAGATTCCAAACGGCTCTAAAAAGCCTACAATGTCTACTATTCTCACGAAATCTTTTGTTTTCTGAAATATAGTCTTTAAAATGTCAATTTTATTAATATATAATGAGTTTACTAGCATTACTTTTAAATGAACAAATATTTTTAAAGCTTATTTGACTTTTTAAAAAATTTCTTAATGTTTATTTTTGAGAAGGAGAGAGAGAGAGAGAGCACGAGTGGGGAAAGGGCAGAGACAGAGGGTGACACAGAATCCGAAGCAGGCTCCAGGCTCCCAGCTGTCAGCACAGAGCCTGATGCGGGGCTCGAACTCACAGTCCGTGATAGCCTAACATGAGCCGAAGTTGGATGCTTCCCCGCTCAACTGACTGAGCCACCCAGGCGTCCCTAAGGCTCATTTAACTTCTAATCCAGCAAATATCAGCATATATAATTTACAGACACAAATTCTCGAGTCTTCAATGATTTTTAGGCAATGATTTTGTAAGATCAAAAAGTTGGAGAACGGTGGCTCTAAAAAGGAAAAGACGTCTTGCACGTACACACGTGCCCTCGTGGGTGTGCGTCTGTGCACGTGTGTCTAACACAGAAATGAACCCTGCACCACATATTCCAAACTGGCGGCCAGCCGCCGCCACGGTTTGTAAGTGTTCCACACTGTCTTTGAATGACTATTAAATTCGCTGTCACCATTTAAAGATCAAAAGGTTTCACACAAAGCCAGTGTTCTGGTCGCTTCTCGATAAACAAGCAAACAAACAGACTTCCACTTGGCCGTTTCCACTGACTGGTATCACTCAGATGGGGCCCACGATCTTTGGTTCACCTCTAGGCCTTTACCTGCCTATTTCTTGGAAGTAACTAAATTGCTACCCTGAACCAGAAGGAGGGAAAAAGCATTTCTGCAATCAACAATGAAACATAAATCCATTTAACAAGCGTCTGGCTTCCTCCAGAGATGTCAAAGGCACAACAGATAACCTCCTCCTCATCTGACCTCCCAAAGCAGCAACTTGTAATGGTATCCCTGTGGGTACAGAGGCTCGTGGATGGATCAGAAAGCCTTCTGAGAAAAGAAAGGAATTCATCTGACACAGTAGGTATCTTTGAACCAGGGCAAAGGGAGAAGACTCACCAGGCGAAGGGCAAAGGAGGGACTCTCCAGGAAACAGGAGGGCCCAGTTTAGTGCCCACGGGGAGGGGATTCGGGTGATCGTCACACCCCTGGATATTTCCTCCTGGAACTCTGGGTAGTGAATTCAGGACACTCACCCAACTTCTTTTGCCCTGAAAGCAGGTGATGGAAAAGAAGGGGCATTCAGATCTCCGGTCTCCAAGGAAGCAAGCACGCAGGTGTAAAGTCAGGCAAAGGTGGGCGATTTTTGGAAGAAGGAAGAAAGCAATACTAAACCGGGGAGATCTAGATGGGAAAGGGGGTTTTGCTGTAAGGGAGTTATTTTTGCTTCCTTTCCTTATTTTCTTTCCTAGGGAAGGGGACCTGGGGTTTTGCTGGGAAAAGCCAACTGGGGGAGAACTGGTGACGAAAAGGGATTTTTGCTGGAGAGTGGGGGAAGAGGGCTGGGAAAAAAATATCAGGTGCAAATCTGGGTCCCCTATGTCGGAGGCAAGCGGATGTTTCGCAGGAGGCCTGGAAGCTAAGGCGAGTGCAAGGCCGCCGTGCAGAAAGTGCGGAGATCGGGTAGGGCCGCAGGCGCGAGCTGGGGAGCTGCCGGGGGGGCAGTTGGGGCCTAGGGGGGGCGGGGGAAGAAAGCAGAGGGGTTGCAGGGGGCCGGCGGGCCCCGAGGAGAGTCGTCTCCAAGGGGGAAGGGGCTGCCGGGGTGCAGCGGGGCCAGCGGCTGTTGGGGTGCAGAAGGTGCGTGCGTGATGCGGGGTGAGGGGCTCCCGCCGCGCCTGCTGCGCCCCTCGAAAGCGAGATGGGCCCCCTAAAAAACAAATATATAAACAAATTAGATTTTAAAAGGGGGGAGGGGGTGAAAAGTGAAGAGGGGCAGGAAGGGGGGGGTAGGGAGGAAAGGGAGGGGGCAGGGGCAGCAGCAACCGGGTTTTACCCGCCCCCGGGGGCTCGCGCGCCGGCCTCGCGCCTCGCGGGCCTCCCAGCGGCCCCCTGCTTCCCTCGCGCCGCCCGCCGGCCCGGCGCGCACGCGCAGCCAGGACCGGCCCCGGAGCAGCCCGCTGACCCGCGGCGCCCGGGCCGCTTCACGACGCCCAGGGCCGCCTCGCGCCGCCCGGGCTCTCGGCGCGTGCCCGCGCGGCGGCGAAGTCGCCGCAGGAACGCGGCCTCCGCCGGGAGGCGGGGCCACGCAAGGGGGCGGGGCTGGGCGCGTCAAGTGAGCCGCGGCTGGCGGGAAGGGAGGCGGTTGGTCGCCATTTTGCGAGGAGGGCCGTTGAGGGCGGGAGGGTGTGAAGGCGGAGCCCGGGAAGGGCCGCGGGGGAGGGGCCGGCGACCCCTCCCCTCTCAGTACCCGCATGCAGAGGCCGAGAGCCCTGCGCCCTGGCCATTGTTCCCGGAGGGCGGCGTCAGAACGCAGCGGCAGGGGACCCCGGCTCCCCGGGGCCGCTCCGATCCGAGAGCTTCGGTGTCCCGCGATGCGGGCTCCGAGAGCGGGGCCCGCCCTGCCAGGGTCGCGGGTTCCAGCGAGGCCGCCCCGCGTGTCCCCGAGGCGCGAGATTGGGACGATGCGGGGGTGCCCTTCCTTGTGTTGGCGCCAAGCTGTCCGTGGGTCTGGCTCCGGCTTTCCGTGCTCAGTTGTGTTGAAGGAGGGACGCAAATGGGACCAGAGCGGTGGCCGAGGGTGCTGACTGTTCAAGGAGATTGAATCCCGGAACGACGGAGCCGGGGAGTTAATTCCTTAGAAAGTGAGCACTGGACATATGGAGACAGTAGTTGCGCAGTGCCAGGGGGTGGGAAGGGGGCACGACTGTGCGTCAGTGTGAGGGGGGTCTGATTGGGGTGATGGAAAGATGCTAAATGTGAGTTACAGCGATGGTTGCACAACATGGCGAATTTACTAAAGATCGTTGGATTGAACACTTTTTTAATGTTTTATTTATTTCTGAGATAGAGATTGACAGCGTGAGCAGGGGAGGGTCAGAGAGAGAGGGAGACACCGAATCTGAAACAGCCTCCAGGCTCTGAGCTGTCAGCACAGAGCCCATCGCGGGGCTCGAACCCACAAGCTGTGAGCTCATGGCCTGAGCTGAAGTCGGAGGCTTAACCGACTGAGCCACTCAGGCACCCCTGGATTGAACACTTTTTAAAGCGAGTGACTTCTACGTAAATTACCTCAGTAAAGGTTTGTTGATTTTAGAAATTGGTCCCTGTGGGGTAGACCGAACAGAAGGGAGGAAAGACTAGTATTCTACTTCTGAATTCCTTTATTTAGCAAATATTTATTGAGCTTCTGTTCCGTTGTGAGATACTGGTGTCTGAGTCAGACACACGTCCCCACGGTAGCTTCCCGCCTGCGGTAGCGCTGTCCCAATGAACCAGAATACAGAAATGTGAAATTAACTTTAATAATACAGCTTAGCTCAAAATGTTATTTCAACATGGAATGAAAACAAAAAGTTGAGTAGGGTAGTAGGGACATGAGTTACTTGTTTTGTTTTTTGGACTCTTGAAGTCTGGACATCTCAATCCAGACCAGCCAGATTTCAGGGGTAGCCATAGGTAGCTAGTGGCTCCGGTACCTAACAGCACACTGCCAGTGTGGGACAGGCAAATACATTCAGAATGCACCGTGGTTATACTTTAAGGAAAAAATGAAGGAAAGAAGATAGAAATTGTCAGCAGATACCGTTCAGTACAGATCGGTGAAGGTCTCCCTGATGAACGTAGGCTGAGCAAAGACCGGAAGGAAATGAGGAAGGGATGTATAAAAATATCTGGGGGAAGAGCAAGTGCAAAGGGCCTGGGACCAGAAACATGTGGATCCATCTGAAGAAAAGCAGAGACTGGTGTGGATGGATCTATGTGAATAAAGGAAAGTGCAAACTAGGGTCAGATCATGTAGAACCTTGTAAGTTATGGAAAGACAGGAATTAAACACCTGCTTTCCATTTAGGAGAGAGTTTTCATCTCTTTAGCAAAGGTTAAAAAATACTGAGTTTCAGCAGTGTGATCCCTCCCCTTGATGGGGAAGATAAGAACCCGAACCCTGGCCACAGGGTCCATGAGAGTTTCAAAAACAGGACTTAAACTCCTGAAATAAATTGATATCTTCTGGTCCTTCACAAACACGGAACACTTCATGGACAAAGAAGATACTTGTAACATATAACACAAGGAATTAGCATTCACAAATTATTTTAAAAGCCTGCAAATTAAAGCAACGGCCCAATTAAGCAGTGAATAGAAGATACGCAGAGACGCTTCACCCCAGAGGAAACTTAGGAGGACAGACCTAACCACAATAACGAGGGAATGCAAATTAAAACCACAGATGCCATGTCACGTCCACCCGCAGGGCACATTTTTAAATTTTTCTACCCAGTAGAGCAAGGGGGACTCCGGCAGTCCCCGTAATGGGTAAAACTGGAGCAGTGACGGAGAACACATCTGACTTCTTAAAAACAATTAAAGATGCAATGTATCCTGTGTCCCAGCAAAGGCACAAAAATTCATGTCTCTACGGATTAGAGTAGCGTCTTACTCATTTACCCCGCAAGACGTGGACAGGAATGGTTGTATGCAGCAAAGCCTCCAAGCTGGATTGGGTGATCGTAGAACAGAACAAACACACGCGTGGAAAAACTACTGAAATCTCCACGGAGACCGGAATTGCGTTGGCAGCCGTGTATCGATGTTGATTTCAGGGTTTTGACAGATGTGCTACGATGACGTAAGAGGCTGAAGTCCAAGAAAACTAGGTGAAGCGTATATGGAGGTGTATATCCTTCCAATTCTCCTGTAGATCCAAGATCATTAGCTCCAGGATACTGGATAAATCATGAGCTAGTTACTCAGTGGAATATTATACAGCTGAAAAAATCAGTTTCAGTTGCCATGGTACAGATGTGTTTTCATTTACTTACAAAGTTTCAAAACAGCCAGAAACAATATACAGTTTGGGGACAGGAATATATTGTAGATTTTTTTTTTTTTATTGAGGGCAAGGTACACAAGAAGTTTAGCAAAGTAGAATGGAAGGGAATGAAAAGGAGAAGGGTTTGCAAGGAAACTAGAGGAAATGAAATTTTTTCTTCAATTGGGTGATAAGACCATGGCTGTTCATTTTGTTCCTATTCTCTCTCTATACATGTATCTATTTATACATATATAAATAGATGTGCATGTTAGATTTTTAAGCATCTACTCCATATTATAAACAAAAATTTTAAGAGAAATAAGAGTGTAGCTGGAAAAGCAAGACCATGGGGCTCCGAAACAATTCAGGTACTTCCTTCTCTTCCGTCTCAAACTTTGAAAGCCTTCTAAGTGCTGTTCTCTGGGGAGATACAAAAGAAAGAAGAGGGCAGGGCACCTGGGTGGCTCGGTTGGTTGAGATTCCGTCTTGGGCATAGGTCATGATCTCAACAGTTCGTGGCTTCGAGCCCCGCGTCGGCCTTGCTGCTGTCAGTGTGGAGCCTGCTTTGGATCCTCTGTCCCCGTCTCTCTCTGCCCCTCCCCCACTTGCACTATCTCAAAAAAATAAACATAAAAAAAAAGGAAGATGAGACACTGGCCACAGGAAATGGTGGTCCAGTTAAAGAGGCAGGATTTAGACCCCAGGAACAGGGGCGCCTGGGTGGCTCAGTGAGTTTAAGCGTCCAACTTCAGCTCAGGTCATGATCTCATGATCAGAGCCTGGAGCCTGCTTTGGATTCTGTGTCTCCCTCTCTCTCTGCCCCTCCCTCCCCTGCTAACACTCTTTCCCTCTCTCTTTCTCTCTCTCCCCGTCTCTCTCTAAAAAATAAACATTAAAAAAAATTAAACCCTAGGAACAGTTTTAAAAGCATTTGTCCTTTTCATTATTTGGTAAATATTAAGAAATACTGGGGCTCCTGGGTGGCTCAGTCGATTAAGCATCCGACTTTGGCTCAGGTCATGATCTCCTGGATCTTGGGTTCGAGCCCCGCGTTGGGTTCTGTGCTGACAGCTCAGAGCCTGGAGCCTGTTTTGGATTCTGTGTCTCCCTTTCTCTCTGCCTCTCCCCAGCTCGTGCTCTGTCTCTCTCTCAAAAATAAACGTTAAAAAAAAAAGTAAAAAAGAAATACTGAGGCCATCACTTGTGCTGCACCTGAGCCAGGCAGACAAGCAGATCAGGAGACAGGGCCCTGGCCACTGGGAATCCACCTACATACAGGAAGTAGGACTTAATTGCTAAAATGATTCGAGAACAAGCCATCCCTACTTCCCTTAAGCAACACCGAGTGTCTGCTTTATGCTCAACCCAGTGATAAGCTTTCCTATCAATGGGTGGAGAGACTCAGGAAGGACGGGGTGCTGGACAAGGGAGATGACAGGCCACTTAACCGACTGAGCCACCCAGTGCCCTGGGAATTTGCCTTTTTAAAAATGTTTATTCATTTTTTAAAAAAATGTTTTTATTTATTTCTGAGAGAGAGAGAGAGAGAGAGAGAGAGAGCGTGAGCAGGGGAAGGTCAGAGAGAGGGAGACACAGAATCTGAAACAGGCTCCAGGCTCTGAGCTGTCAGCCCAGAGCCTGATGCGGGGCTCTAACTCATGAACCGCGAGATTATGACCTGAGCTGAAGTCGGGCGCCTAAACTGACTGAGCCCCCCAGGCGCCCCGAGAATTTGGCACGTCTAACAAGCTCTCTGGTGATGTGGCTGCTACCGGACTAGCAACCTCACTTGGAGAATTACTTTTTTTTTTTTTTTTTTTTACCAATAACCTACTAAAGTTGGGGGGTGCTCTGTTAGACACTTCCAAGAGCAGGCTGGCAGTCCCCCGACCGACTCAGCCCTGCACTCAGAGCACAACACATATTCACTTTTACGGAATGAATGAATCAGTGGGGTGACCACTGCATGTTAAAGAAGACTGGCTTGGGGCATCTGGGTGGCTCAGTCAGTTAAGCGTCTGACTTCGGCTCAGGTCATGATCTCACAGTTTGTGGGTTCGAGCCCCGCGTCAGGCTCTGTGCTGACGGCTCGGAGCCTGGAGCCTGCTTCGGATTCTGTATCTCCCTCTCTGTCTGACCCTCCCTGATCACGCTGTCTCTCTCTCTCTCTCTCTCTCTCTCTCTCAAAGAAATAAAACATTTTTAAAAATGTTTTTAAAAATAATTATTTTTTGTTATGTTTGTAATTCTCTTGCATCTTCTACCAGACTCTATGCTCTTTGAAAGCATGGTCTGGCCTAGCAACCCATTCCCCACATACTTAGTAAGACATCATCATCTATAATAATAAATACTATTATTGATCAGGTATAATTATATCAGGATGACCAACTCATCCCAATGTACCCAGAACTCTCCCGATTGTAGCCTTGAAAACCCCATGTTCCTGAAAATTCCTTACTTCCAAGCAAATTGGGACAGTGGGCCACCCCATTTATAATGTGTGATATAAATAGAAAGCATTTACCCAGCTAGACTTGTATTAACTCACACCTCACAACATTCTGATGAGACGGGAATTTATTATCATCCCTATTTTGCAGGTGAGGAAACCGATTCAGAGAGGTTAAGTGGTTTTCTCAAGTTTACACAGCTAGGAAGAGGCGGATGTGGGAATAAACCCATCCTTTTTTTACCACCAAGGGTGTTTAGTAAATATTTGTGGACCGAGTACCTGGGGGGCTCAATCATAAGCATCTGACTTTGGCTCAGTTTCTTTGAGTTCCAGCCCCACATGGGGCTCTGTGCTGACAGCTCAGAGCCTAGAGCCTGCTTCAGACTCTGCATCTCCTTCTCTGCCCCTCCCCTGCTTGCACTCTGTCTCTTTCTCTCAAAAATAAACATTAAAAATATGTATATATTTGTGGATTGAACGAGTAAACTGAGAATCCTTAGTACCCTCATATTTGACCGTAAAATCTAGTTGCAGAGGTAAGACACTCTTACACATCTTTGTATCTCTGTAGCCTGGCCGGGCCTGGCACCTGGTAAACCAATGTTGTGAAATCACACAGCTCTGAAAGTCCAAAGAACACCAGCAGCCTTTGCTTAACTGCTGAAGGAAGAGCTTAGCTGCCACAGCTGTAGGAGGAAGGAGAAGTTCAAGAGCACTCAAACAGATCTGAAGTCTCAGACCGGGGAGCCCAGGCAGCTCAGTCAGTTGAGTGTCCAACTCTTGATCTCCGCTCAGGTCTTTTTTTTTTTTAATTTTTTAAATGTTTATTTTCGAGACAGAGAGTGAGCGGGGGAGGGGCAGCGAGAGAGGGAGACACAGAATCCGAAGCAGGTTCCAGGCTCTGAGCTGTCAGCACAGAGCCCGATGTGGGGCTCCAACCCACAGACCGTGAGATCATGACGGGAGCCAAAGTTGGGCGCCTAACCGACTGAGCCACCCAGGCGCCCCTCAGCTCAGGTCTTGATCTCAGGGTCGTGAGTTCAAGCCCTGGGTTGGGCTCCAAGCTGGGCACTGACTGGGGAATCTACTTAAAAACAAGCAAAATGTCTCAGACCTAATCTGCATCTAAAAAGTGGATTATGGAATGAGTGGGTCCAGAGGCCATCAGTTGCTTACCATGTGCCACACAGTTGGCTAAAAAGCATTAGCAGAGGGGCACCTGGTGGCTCAGTTAGTTGAGTGTCTGACTCTTGATTTTGGCTCAGGTCGTCATTTCATGGTTCCTGAGTTCAAGCCCTGTGTCGGGCTCTGCACTGTCAGCATGGAGCCTGCTTGGGATTCTCTGCCTTCCTCTCTTTCTGCCTGGCCTCCTCTCTCAGAAATAAATTAATAAACATTTTTTATTGGGGGGGAGAGGGGGAATCTCCCTGATCAAAGGGTATAAAAGAGAAAATGAGGGGGCGCCTGGGTAGCTCAGTTGGGTAAGCGTGGGACTCTTGATTTCAGCTCAGGTCACATTCTTGCGGTTTGTGAGTCAGAGCCCCCTCTACATGGACAGTGTGGAGCCTGCTTGCTTGGGATTCTCTCTCCCTCTCTCTCTGCTCCTCCCCTGCGTGCTTGAGCATGTGCGCGCTTTCTCAAAATAAAGTTTAGAAAAGTTTTAATTTTAAAATATTTTATAACATTAAAAATATTTTAAAATATTTAAAGAATATTAAGAATGTTTTTAAGTTAAAAAAATTTTTTTTGGAAAATGAGGCCGGGAAATTCAAAGACTGGCCAGAGTTAGATCAAGGGGCAGCAAATTGATGCTCCAAGACTGATAGAATAAATAATAACAACAACAATTATTATTATTATTATATAATCATTATGTACAATATATTATATATAATGATATAATTATATAATAATTATCATAAACATAATAATACAAGTACTGTAAATATAAAATTATATTATTATAGAGATAATTATTATAAACAGTAGTAGCCACAGCAATCATAATAGGAAACATTTCAACAGTGTGCGTGTGTCAGGCATCAAGCCCTCCTTCCGACATTCTGTGCGCATGATCTCATGATCTCACTTCACCCTCACAACAAGCCCACGATGTAGGTACCATTACTCACCTCATTTCTTCGCAGGGGAGACTTTGAATGGAACGTGGCAGGTGGCGGAGTTGCCAACTGTGCTCACTAGGCCGCGAGGAGCCTCCGAAATGGAGTGTTCAGCCTGAGCGCGCCTACCATCTGGGGTGAGGTCATTGCTGGGCGCTGTCCCGTGCATTGTGGGATGTGTGGCGGCAACCGCGGCCTTTACCCGCCAGGGGCCCCACAGTGCGACAGACATGGCGGATGCCTCCGCTGGAGTGGAAGAAAGTCACTTCCGGTTGAGAGCCGTTGCGCTGGGGGTTTCTTTAACAGTGGGGATACATAGCTGGGGCTGGAATCATGGCCCTGGGAGCCCAGAATGACAAGGCCAAGATGTGGGCCCGGACCCTGAGGTTTCAGGGCGCCTGGGCGGCTCAGCTGGTTGAGCATCTGATTTCAGTTCAGGTCACGATCTCCCAGTTCGTGGGTTCAAGCCCGCGTCGCGCTCTGTGCTGACAGCTCGGAGCCTGGATCCTGCTTCGGTTTCTGTGTCTCCCTCTCTGCCCTTCCCCCACTCACGCTCTGTCTCTCTGTCTCTCAAAAAATAAAATGTTAAAAAAAGAAAAGAAAGGTTGGCTCAGCAAGGGATATTTGAGTTGAGATGTGAAGGACGAATGGAAGTTAAGTAGAGTTCCAATTATTTATTGCTGCAAAACAAAACTACCCTGAAGCAGTGACTTAAATAATGATAGTCATTCCTTTTGTTCACAAGTCTGGGTGTGCGAGTAGAGTGACTGGACTCATACTCAGGGCCTCTCGGTGCAGTCACGGTCAGACAGTGGATGGCCTGGTGTCGTCTAGGTGGATTCGCTCACGATCCGGCGGTGGAGGCTGGGGCTGGCCAGGACCTCAGCCTCCTCTCCACGCGCTCTCGCTTCCTCCCAACATGGTGGCCCCTTCCATGGCGGCTCAGCTCCAAAGGCCAAGTGTCAAGACAGCTAAACAGATATTACATTGCCTTTTTATGACTACTCCTCAAAAGATATGTGGAGACACATAGTAGTTTGCTGGGGCTGTAGTTAGCACTGCAAATTGGGTGGCTTAGACCCCAAACTGATTTGTTGTCTCACTTTATAAATTCTGGAGGGTAGAAGACCAAGATCAAGGTGTTGATAAGGGGAACCCTCAGGAGGAAGGGATAATCTGCCCCCGTCTCTCTCCCAGTGTCTGATGGTTTGCTGAACACCTTTGAGGTTCTTTGCTTCTGTTCCATCATCCTGACCTCTGCCCTCATCTTCACATAATATTCTCCCTGTGTGTGTGTGTGTGTGTGTGTCCAAATATCTACCTTTAATAAGGACACCCATCACGTTGGATTAAAGGCCTACCCTCCTCCGGTATAACCTTATAATCTCATCTTAACTAACTTAACCACAACAACTCTATTTCCAAGTAGGGTTTTGCTCCAAGGTGTTGAGGGTTGAGACGTCAACATAGAAATTTGGGTGAGAGGGGACACGATTCAGCGAATAACAAGTCACTTCTGCTATAGTCCCAAACCTTCTCAGATTTAAAGGGAAAGTGCCTATAAACCCAACTCTTTCCTTTTTTAATTTTACGTTTATTTATTTATTTTGAGAGAGACAGAGACAGTGCAAGTGGCAGAGGGGCAGAGAGAGAGAGAATCCCAAGCAGGCTCTGTGCTGCCTGAGCAGAGCCCAATGAGGGGCTCGAACTCATGAAACTGTGAGATCATGACCTGAGCCAAAACCAAGAGTCAGACACTTAGCCTACTGAGCCACCCAGGCACCCCATAAACCCAACTCCTTTTTTTTGTTTAATTTTTAAAATTTATTTATTTATTTTTGAGAGAGAGAGAGAGAACACAAGCAGGAGAGAGGCAGAGAGAGTGTGGGAGACATAGAATCCAAAGCAGGGTCCAGGCTCTGAGCTGTTGGCACAGAGCCTGAGGTGGAGCTCAAACCCACAAACTGCGATATCATGACCTGAACCAAAGTCGGATGCTTAACCAACTGAGCCACCCAGACACCCCTAAACCCAACTCTTAGTAGGAGACAAGTCCAAAGTCTCATTGTAAGAACATGTGGGATAGGAAAGAGTGTCGTGGCTATATTTGGGAAATTACAAATGTCAAGTGTTGAGGTAGAGGCTGGGGTACAGGTAAGCATTTCTTAATAAGAAGCACGCACAGCAGCTCTGGAATCAAACTACATCCATCAGGATGAGTTCATCTGTAAGAAGAAAGAATACTCAATGACCGAGTGACCCAGGGCTGGTTGTGCAACTCAGACACATCACGACAGATTTGTATATCCTTCTGCTGTGCCGTCCTCAGAGTCTCAGTGTCTCGGATCCTCACTGGGGTTGCCTCGTGGTCACAATATGGTTGCTGCGGCTCTAACCATCGAGTATTCACTCCACTGTCCCAAGTGGGGGGGGGGTGAAGAGCAATAGCAAAAGGCTGTCTTCTTCAGAGACTCACTATTTGCATCCAGAAATGTTGTCTGTGGCAGCTTGCAAACACTGCCCTATTCTCTATGCCTGAATCCATGCCTTGGACCTTTGTGGTGCCCTCCCATGCTGAGCTTAGCCACGGAACTTGTTTTGGCCAAAGGGCTATTAAACAGATGCGACACCAACGGAAGCCTGAACTGGGTTTGCAAGATGGGGCTCACTCACTCCAAAGTCATCACCATGCCCAGGCTGGCTTGTGACAAGATGAGACCGATGCATGTGGAGCGGAGTCAAGTTGCTCTAGCCGCCTGGGCCAGTCTCCATCACTCAGCAGCGGTTGTGCACCGGACACGCGAGTGAGCCCCGATCTGATCAACAGAGCCCCCTAGGCTACTGCTGGCTCCCTCCGGCTGCGAGAGCAATCAATCCTTGGTATAGATTTCGCGGAGATTTGGTGGTTGTCTTTTACACAGCATTACAGTGGTGGTAGATCATTGATTCACATTTTTTGGAAACCCTCTAAGCAATCTTGGCCAGAGCTGGGGGGTGGGGGTGGGGTGGAGGGTAGAGGGAGGTGGGAGAGGAGTCACATATCCAAACACAGCCACGTGGAGTCTGAGAAAGCAAGAAGAATGAGATGGAGCCGATTGGCTCGGGCCAATTATGATCAATGCCCTGGGCTCAATGCTCCCAACAGAACCGAGGTGGGGGTGGCTGGGGTGGGCAGACAAGGGTACTGTCACCAGGATGACTGAAGATACTATTTACCTTCCAGGGGTACGAGATGCATGCAAATACCTGCAAGGCTGTCAGAGGACCCAGAAGTGATGGTGCTTCTTTTCGGGAAGGAGACTCTGATGAGATATGCATCAAGGAGGACTTCAGCATAATCAGTAAGGGCTTCAATCTTCTACAAAATTGTAAAATTTTATTTATTTGTTGTTTAATATTTTACATTTGTGTATTTATTTTGAGAGAGAGAGAGCATGAATGAGCAGGGGAAGGGCAGAAAGAGAGGGGGAGAGAGAGAATCCCAGGTAGGTTCCACGCTGTCAGCACAGAGCCCAATGTGGGGCTCAACGCACGAACCGTGAGATCATGACCTCAGCGGAAGCCAAGAGTAAAATGTTTGGTCAGTTAAGCGTCCAACTTCGGCTCAGATCAGGATCTCACAGCTTGTGAGTTCGAGCCCTGCATCGGGCTCTGTGCTGACAGCGCAGAGCCTGGAGCCTGCTTTGGATTCTGTGTCTCCCTCTCTCTCTCTGCCTCTCCCTGACTTGAATTCTGTCTGTCTTTCAAGAATAAATAAAACATTAAAATTTTTTAAAATAAATTTTAAATAAAATATACTAACTAAATGAAAAGGTATTAATTAAATTAAATTATATTACTTATGATTAAAGCTTATTAACTATAATTACATGAAAACTTTGTTAATTAAGTGAAAACCTATTAAATGAAACTTACTAATTAAAATTACATTAGGTTGTACTCTCAAAATTAAATTCACCTGTATTACTTTAAGTCCATTGATTACATTTCAATTGAAATTATTGATTGAAATTAAAGGACAATGTGCTAGTTAAATTGAACTTAACATTTAGCAGTTGGATGAAGCTTTGTTGATTATTTAAATTAAAATCAAGTAAAAATAAAATTTAAGTTAAAATTAACTTTAAGCTTATTTATTTTGAGAGAGTCAGAGACAGAGGAAGTAGGAGAGGAGCAGAGAGAGAGAGAAGGAGACAGAGAATCCCAAGCAGGTTCTACACTGTCAATGCAGAGCCTGATGCAAGCCTTGAACTCATGAAACCATGAGTTCAAGAACTGAGCAGAAACCAAGACTCAGATGCTTAACTGGCCGAGCCACCCAGGCACCCCAGTTTTTTGGGGTTTTTTTGAGTAATCTCTACACCCAATGTAGAGCTTGAACTCACAACCCTGAGATCAAGAGTTGCCTGCTCTATGGACGGAGTCAGCTAGGCACCCCAACTTTTAAAGTATTAAAGGGGCGCCTGGGTGGCTTAGTCGGTTAAATGTCTGACTTTCGCTTAGGACATGATCTCGCAGTTCGTGGGTTTGGGCCCCGCATCGGGCTCTGTGCTGACTGCCAGCTCAGAGCCTGGAGCCTGTTTCAGTCTGTCACTCCCTCTCTCTGACCCTCCCCTGCTCACGCTGTCTCTCTCTCTCCTAGAAATAAATAAAACATTAAAAAAAATTTAAAAAAAGTATTAAATTAAATAACACTTTCCATAGATTGTATTCCACAATTACAACTCTAGAATTCAAAGAATTAGGGGCACCGGCTCAGTCAGTTAAGCAACTGACTTGATCTCGGCTGGGGCCATGATCTCATGGTTTGTGAATTTGAGCCCCTTATCGGGCTCTGTGCTGACGGTGCAGAGTCTGCTTGGGATTCTCTTTCCCAATCTGTCTCTCCTCCCCTGCCAAAATAAATAAATAAACTTTAAAAAGTGGGGGGGGGGCGCTTGGGTGGTTCAGTCACTTAAGCATCTGACTTTGGCTCCGGTCATGATCTAGCAGTCCGTGGGTTCGAGCCCCACGTTGGGCTCTGGGCTGACAGCCTGGGCTGACATCTCAGAGCCTGGAGCCTGCTTGGGATTCTGTGTCTCCCTCTGTCTCTGCCCCTCCTCTCTCTCTCTCTCTCTCTCTCTCTCTCTCTATTTTTTCCCTGTCTCCCTTTCAAAAATAAATAAACATTAAAAAAAAATTCGTACAACATATATGTGAAGCTACCGAACACAGTGCCTGGTGCACGGGAGTTGCTCAGGTGGGTGAGTTGGGAGGTAGGACTGAGCTCAGGCTCAGAGGGTAGGGGAAGACCACTCTCTCCCCAGAGACTGTGTGCCCTGGAGGAAAGAGCAAGAGATCTCTGGTCACCCCTGCTATGTGCCAGGCGCTGTTTGAAGCGCTTTACATATATTAACTCACTGAATCCTTTTAATTTTTTTAATGTTTTTTATTTATTTCTGAGAGAGAGAAAGATACAGTGTGAGCAGGGGAGGGTCAGAGAGAGAAGGAGACACAGAATCGGAAGTAGCCTCCAGGCTCTAAGCTAGCTGTCAGCACAGAGCCCGACATGGGGCTTGAACCCATGAACCGTGGAATCATGACCTGAGCCGAAGTTGGCTACTTAACCAACTGAGCCACCCAGGTGCCCTTCACCAAATCCTTTTAAACACTCTCTAAGGCAGTTAATACGATCATCTCCATCTTCCAGAGGAGTAAACTGAGGCCCAGAAAGACTAAGGGAGAAGTCAAGATCCAAAGATCGGGCTCTGCGCTGATGGTGCAGAGCCTACTCAGGATTTTCTCTCTCCCTCTCTCTATGCCCCCACCCCACACACTCTCTCTCTCTCTCTCTCTCAAAATAAATATAAATAAATAAATAAATATCCCATCTCAGGGCACCTGGCTGGCTCAGCAATAGAACATGTGACTCTTGATCTCGGGGTCGTTTGACCCCCCACGTTGGATGTAGAGATTACTTTAAAAAAATTTTTTTTTAAATTTCAGTGTCCTCTGGTTGGGAACTCTCTCTCTTTACCTCCGAGTCCCCCGTAACCTGACACTTAACACTGAGCACCTGTTCTGTGCCTGGGTGCTGCGGCCAACAAGCAGACCCTCTCCTGGCCCCACAGCTTTAAGTTCTTGTGTCACAGACGTAAATCAACAAGAAAAGAAATAGGTTAACAAAATGCAGAAGTTCAGGCCCCACCCAGGTCCTGAACCAGGAGACCTTGCAAGGTTTTAGCAAGGATTTTAGCAAGGTCCCCATGGGATTCGTGTGCACCCTGAAGGTTGAGAAACTCTACCTCAGACAGTGTGACCCGTGAAGTCTTCTTGGAGGAGGAGGCATGTGAATTGAGACCTAAAGTTTGAGAGAGTCACAGAGGCGTGCAGAGGATGAATTCCAGGCAAAGAGAAGTTCAAGTCCAAAGGTTAGGACCCCAGGTAGAGGTCTGAAGAGCTCAGAGAGGACTGGGGTGATCAGGCCGCATGTCGGTGGCCACGGGAGTACTGGCTGAGGTCAGAGGGACAGGTGATGGCCCCTGGTGGCCCTGGGAAGGAGTTTGGATAGCTTGTGGAATCCATGGAAGGGCCACACGGGGAAAGGGGGACACGATCTGATATTTACAAATATGTCCCTCTGAAAGGCACAGGGCTGGCTCAGTCCAAGAAGTATGTCTTTTGTTCTCAGGGTCATGAGTTCGAGCCCCATGTTGGGTGTAGAGATTACTTAAATAAATACTTTTTTAATGAAATTTATTTATTTTGGGAGAGAGAGGCATGATCAGGGTAGGGGCAGAGAGAGAGAGAGAGAGAGAGAGAGAGACTCACAAGCAGGCTCTGTGTGGAGCCCAGTGTGGAAACTTGGACCCACAAGCCATGAGATCTTGACCTGAGCTAAAAACAGTCAGATTCTCAACCAACGGAGCCACCCAGGCCCCCCAATAAATAAATATTTTAAAAATGTCCCTCTGGGCCTGCTGTGGCTTTATACTATGGCAACTTAGCTTTGCTAGAACCACATCTTTCGGAATTCCTTTCCACGTATGATTCTGGGTTGGGCTTGGCCAGAAGAGAAATCTGCCCATTAAGCTTCATTTGGTGATTTTTACCTAATATATTGTCCATATTCAGATTTCCTCAACTACCCTCTAAATATCTCACTTTAAGAATACTAACATTAAGGGGCACCTGGGTGGCTCAATCGGTTGAGCTTCTGCTGGCTCAGGTTACTATCTCACAGTTTGTGAGTTCGAGCCCCGTGTCGAGCTCCATGCTTACAGCTCAGAGCCTGGAGCCTGCTTCAGAGTCTGTGTCTCCTTCTCTCTCTGCCCCTCCACTCAGACACTCTGTCTCTCTCTCTCTCTCTCTCTCAAAAATAAATAAACATTAAAAAAATAATATGCTATCCCAAGGTTGATTATATGTAATTCAGAGGAGGAGGATCTAGGCATGGGGGTTGTCAAAATCACCTCCTGGTGTGACCAAATTTTGCACAACCAACCCCAAAAGCAACGGCATGGTAGCCATCCGAGAGGGCCACTCCAGTCTCGTGCCCGGAGATGGTGAATTAACTGAGCAGGCGTTGGCCTGGGCGTTGTTTTGTTTTAAAGCTTCCTTCCCAGGGTGACCGCATCGGGCAGCTCAGGAGCCAAACCCTCACCGCACTCTCTCTGGGGGGGATTGGTGGACGGAGCCGCTGGCCCGCTGGCCCTTCTACCTCCCACCTCTTCCCACCTGCACTCAGACCACCTTCTCCTCCAGCAGGTTGGGATGGTGCT
Source organism: Hyaena hyaena (assembly GCF_003009895.1). NCBI lineage: Eukaryota > Metazoa > Chordata > Mammalia > Carnivora > Hyaenidae > Hyaena > Hyaena hyaena. Next base: position 2,858,703 of record NW_024080641.1, on the reverse strand, counting down.
TCTCACGCTGGGCTCGAGGTTACCTGTACCTCAAGGGTCACTGGACCCTTGGTAGGCACAGCACGAGGGGAGGCAGACCAGCCCTTGGAAAAAGATGTCAGACATTGGAGGAGGAGTCAATCATCACTGAGGACCCGGAGAAGAGGGGCACCAGAGAAATGGAAGGAAAACCATGCATGGGAAGCCATGGGAAAAGGTGCTCTCCAGAAGGAAGGCAGGGGTCCACTCTGACCGCTGGTTTCTCCTCTTCACCACCCTTTCTTCCCTTCTTGGCTTTGCTCAGCCCTACTCTCCACACTTCATTTTTAGATCGCTCCCGTCAGGCACCCTCAAACTCCTCTCGCCCCCTCATCGTCTGGAGTGCACACCTGGCCTAACCCCAGCCAGCCCAACAGGTTTTACCCGAATCCGAGAACTCACAGACCTCCAGCGGCACAGTGCATTCTCTAGGTGGCTCTGGTGGCTGCTCGCTCAGAAGAGGACTGTGTCCTCCCACACGGCCCCCAGGTGGGACGCCCTTCTTCCCCTTCTGTGCCCCCTCCCTTCCAACTCCCCAACCCGGGCTTCCAGCCCCCATTCTCCTGCCCTCCCCTCCCCTGCCCCTCCCCCTCTCTCCTTTTGTGGGTTCTCCGTCTTCTCCCTGTCTTTCTCCCTCTCCCTCACCCCCTGGAGAATCGGGTCCCATACCAGCTACCGCAGCCCTTTCTAAAAGGCAAACGGGACATGGCACCTGGTTAAGTGTCTGGCTTTGGCTCAGGTCAGGATCTCACAGTTTGTGAGTTCGAGGCCCGTGTCAGGTTTTGTGCTGACAGCTCGGAGCCTGGAGCCTGCTTCTGATTCTGTGTCTCCCTCTCTCTCTGCCCTTCCTCGGCTAGAACTCTGCCTCTCTCTCTCTCTGTTAAAAATAAAGAAGCATTAAAAAAAAAATGCTTTTAAAGGCAAATAGGAACTCCTCCACCCTAGTCAGAAGAGGGGCCCCAAACCTGCAGACGGATCTCAGCTACCACAGGCGGTAAATGTTTGGCATCTCATTGTAAAGGAGCCTCTTCTCAGCCATGGGAGGTCCGAGCAGGGGATGCTTTGGGGCCATGTGAACACCCTGCTCCCCCCAGCCTTTTCCCAGTGATTAAAAACAATTTTTTAAATCTTTATTCATTTTTGAAAGAGAGAACGAGAGCAAGGGAGAGGCAGAGAAAGAGGGAGACACAGAATCCGAAACAGGCTCCAGGCTCTGAGCTGTCAGCACAGAGCCGGATGTGGGGCTCGAACTCATGAACCATGAGATCATGACCTGAGCTGAAGTCAGTTGCTTAACTGACTGAGCCCCCCAGGCGCCATGCCCCAGTGGTTTTAGCATCAGATGCTGAGCCTTCTCTGGAACAATGTTCCACCCTGATTGGCCATATGGGAGGTGACAGCAGCCTGGACTCGTTAGCAGGGACAGAGATGGGGAAGGGTGCTCAGCTTCCGGTTTTAATAGTCCAGTCACTTGCTGTGTAACTAGCTCCTAACTAGGTGCCTCTGCTTGGTGCTGTGGACACAGGGGCCAGGCTTCCCCTGGTCCCTGTGCTTCATACCTAACAGGGCTTTCGGTAATAATGACACAAAAAATTCCAGGTACCATTCCGAGCCCTTCACATCCACTCCCTCCTGAGAGGTGGATTGTTACAGATGAGGAAACTGAGGCACGAGAGGAGAGTTGCCCCAGGCACACAGCCAGTAGGTGGCAGAGATGGGACGCAAACCCGGACAGGGACCTCATTCCAGAACCCCGCTCTCTGCGACACTACACAGGCCTCAGAAAGAATCCGCAAGAAATATCTTTTGGGGTGGGGTGCAGATTTTGTTCCGTTTTCTGTTTCCTTCGATGATGGTGAATGCCCAGCACTCACAGAATGATCCTTCTAAGATCCTAAGATCTTTCCTAAGATGTAACCAGGGACACGCAGGTCAAAGCCACCTTAGTGCCGGCGACATGGGCAGGCAGCTGAGGTGGGCGCGTCCCTCCCTTCCATCAGTACCTACGGCCTCTCTTCCCGAAATTCAACAAGATCATCAATCCCTTTAAAATTAAGACATTGTGGGGCACCTGGGGGGCTCAGTCAGTGAAGCATCTGACTTTGGTCCAGGTCATGATCTCATGGTTTGTGGGTTCGAGCCTCGTGTTGGGCTCTGGGCTGAGAGCTCGGAGCCTGGAGCCTGCTTTGGATTCTGCGTCTCCCTCTTGCTGTCCCTCCCCTGCTCATGCCCTGTCTCTCTCTCTTTCTCAAACATTAAAAATTATTTTAATTAAAATTAAGACTGTCGCAATCTCATGGTTCATGGGTTTGAGCCCCACGTTGGGCTTCATGCTGATGGTCCAGAGCCTGCTTTGGATACTCTCTCTCTGCCCCTTCCCTGCTCATGTGCATGCTCTCTCTCTCTAAGTAAATAAATAAATTTTAAAAATAAGATTAAATTAAGACCATTGTTCCTTTTCTTAATTGGTGATAATATCTCCCGGCTAATAAATAGCACTAACTTCAAAGCTATCATTCTTTGGCCATTGTCTCTCTCTCTCTGTCTTTCTGTCTCTCTGTCTCTCTCTCTCTCTTTTTAAATGTTTATTTATTTATTTTTGAGAGGGTGAGGGAGGGGCAGAGACAGAGGGAGACAGAGGATCTGAAGTAGGCTCTACACTGTCAGCACAGAGAGCAGGGCTTGAACCCAAGCACTGTGAGATCATGACCTGAGCCAAAGTCAGACGCTTAACGGACCGAGCCACCCAGGCACTCAAAACATTGTGTCTTTCTTAACGGGCTAGTCCAGCATCCCTAGAAGGGGGATATATATTGTACTATTAACAGCAGGATGAGATCTGGATATTGGAGCAGGAGTTTGAAGGGGACGTTTGAAGGAAAGAGAGAGTTCTGGGTTTCCTTTGTCATTCAATAGATCCGAAAGTAGTAGGTGGTGGGGATGCCCCCACATTTATCTTAGTTCTTAGTCTGTCCTTTGCATCGGTCAGCTACAGCTGCATAACAAACCATCTCAAAACGTGGTGACTTAAAACGACAACCATTTTGTTTCCTCACATGTATTTGGGTCATGTGGAGAATTTCTGCTAATCTGGACCCGGCTCAGCTGACCTTGGCTGGGCTCACTCCTAAGTCTGTCATCCTCGCAGTCTGTCATCCTCTGGCAGGTTAGCTTGAGGCCGCTGGTTTGGAATGACCTAGGCTGGGACTCGGTTTTTCTCTCCCTCTCCCTCACCTCCATCCAGCAAGCCAGCCCAGGCGTGTTCTCCCAGTGAAGGCAGAGGGGCAAGAGGGAGAAGAGAAACACTCAGACATCTTAAGGCCAAGCCTTGGAGCTTGTCGCTGTCACCCTGCTGTGTTCCAGAGCAAGTGTCAAGTTCGAGTTCAGGGGGTAATGAGACCCCATCCCTCCTTCTTCTCCTTCTCCTTCTCCTCCTCCTCCTCCTTCTTCTTTTTCTTCTTCTTCTTCTTCTTCCTCTTCCTCTTCTCCTTCCTCTTCCTCTCCTTCTCCTCCTCCTCCTCCTTCTTCTCCTTCTTCTCCTTCCCCTCCTCCTCCTCCTCCTCCTCCTCCTCCTCCTCCTCCTTCTTCTTTTTGAGCAGCCCCATCTCTTATAGCAAGAGTGGCAAAGTCACATAGCAGAGGGCCTGACTTGGGGACAGGTGGCCTGGAGCCAGGTGAGAATGATGGTTGCTATTTTTTTGAAATTTATTTATTTTGAGAGAGAGAGAGAGAGGATAGAGAGAAAGAATCCCAAGCAGCCTCTGCATTATCAGTGCAGAACACAGTGCAGGGCTCAGTCTCAGTGGAGATCAAGAGTGGGATGCTTAACTGACTGCACCATCTAGGCACCCCTCTTTTTTATTTTTTTATTTTTATTTTTTATTTTTTTTTAATATTTTTTTATTTATTTTTAGGAGACAGAGAGAGAGACAGCATGAGCAAGGGAGGGTCAGAGAGAGAGGGAGATACAGACTCTGAAACAGGCTCCAGTCTCTGCGCTGGCAGTCAGCACAGAGCCTGACGCGGGGCTCGAACCCACGAACCGCGAGATCACGACCTAAGCGAAAGTCGGACGCTTAACCGACTAAGCCACCCAGGCGCCCCTAGGCACCCCTCTTTTTTAAATGATTATTTATTTTTGAGAGAGAGAGAAAGACAGAATGTGAGTGGGGGAGGGGCAGAGAGAGAGAGGGAGACACAGAATCTGAAGCAGGCTCCAGGCTCCAAGCTGTCAACACAGAGCCTGATACAGGGCTCAAACTCGTGAACCTCTAAATCATGACCTCAGCTGAAGTCGGAGGCTCAACCGACTGAGCCACCCAGCCCTCCCACCCCCGTTTTTTAAAAGATACTTGCTCTTTCTGCTTCCTTTCCCATGAGCTGCCCAGTGTTTGAGTCCCATTTGCCACGATTGCTCCTGCCTGCTCAGTGCTCCTGTTTTCTGACCTTACTGTGTTCTTCAATTTTTCCCGTGAGTCCCTTTGGTATCTTTTGGGGGGACTCTATCTCATTCCTCATTCTCCAAGCCGCCAACCCCAGAGGCTGACCACACACACACACACACCTGCCCACAGACTTCAGGATCAGGCTTCTTCCAATTTCCTAGCTTCTTCTCATTCCTTCCATCTCCTGTAAGAAAGTATTTCTCCTCGGATGCTCGTGAGGGTCTCAGCCCGGACTTCTCTGGCTTTCTCAGCCCCTGCCCAGCCAGTCCCCATTCTCTCTCCCTGTGGGTCAGTCCTCTGTCTCCATCCCCATGGCTCCACCCTGGGCCAGGCCACCCTCAACCTCTTGCCTAGACTAGCAATAGACCTGTGTAGGGGTGGGGAGAGCAGGGTCTGCGTATTAATCCTGGTTCTGCTGCTGACTAGTTGGGTGGCCTCGGGGGAGTGGCCTTACCTCTCTGTGCCTCAGTTTCCTCTTGCTGTTGACTGCCTGTGTCCCTCCCCAAAATCCATATGTTGAAAGCTAAGCCCCCCTCCATGTGAATGTGATGTTATTTGGAGGTGGAGCCTTTGGGAGGTTATTAGGATGTGAGCGTGGGCCTCCCCTGAATGAAATTAGTGCCCCTATACAAGAGACCCAGGGAGCCCCTCCTCACCCCTCATGCCTCATTAGGACACAGGAAGAAGTTGTCTGTTAAGCAGGAAGTGGGTCTTCAACAGACACTGAATCCATTTGTGCCTCGATCTTGGGCTCACCAGCCTCCAGGGCCGTGAGGAAGAAATTCCCATTTTGTAGAAGCCACCCAGTCTATGGTGTTTTGTTGCAGCAGCCAGAACAAACGCATACATCTCCTCTATAAAGTGAGGATGATAAGAACACCCGCTTACAAGGCTGTTCTTTGTGAAGATCTAGAAAAAGACTTGTAAAGATCTGGAGCACTTGGGACTGTTCTGGGCCCTGGCGATTAACAGGAATAAATAGGCAAGATAGGAGGCGTGGGGGACGGCTCCCTCCCACATGCCGGGTCTGTGCTGTCACAGCGAGCCTAGGGGTTGGTCCCATTTTTCCGACAAGATGACCAAGGTATGCTCACTTGCCCAAGGTCTCAGTTGCTGAATAACTTGGCCATGATTTGAACCGAGATCCATCTGGTTTCTAAATTTCTCTTTTGGACTGTGGGCCCCGCTTTCTCGCTGGGCTCCCTGCCTCCCTGTCTTCTCCCCTGGCCTGTCTCCTCTCCCCACAACAGTCAAAGGGATGCATGCAGAGGGCAGAGCTGATCAGATTCCTTCCTTCCTAAAACCCCTCAGTGATGTGACTAAGTACAGTGCATGATCTGGGGCGAGATCCTGGACCGCGGAACAGATCGGGACAAGGGACATTAGGGAGGTGAATGGAGAGATTTGAATTTATGGAGTAAAAAAATGGTATTATTGTATCACCTTTACATTTCCTGATTTGATAACTATCCTAGATTTCTTTTTCATGTTTATTTATTTATTAAAAAATTTTTAATGTTTGTTTTTTATTTTTGAGAGACAGAAGTAGAGACAAAGCATGAGTGGGTGAGGAGCACAGAGAGAGGGAGACACAGAATCTGAAGCAGGTGCCAGGCTCTGAGCTGTCAGCACGGAGCCCAATGCGGGGCTCAAACCTGCGAACTGTGAGGTCATGGCCTGAGCTAAAGTCAGATGCTTAACTGAATGGGCCACCCAGGCGCCCTATCCTAGGCTTCTTGAAGAGAACAGCCCTTGTTCTGTTGCTCTGTGCCAAAGCATTTGTGGGGATCAAGGGACACAGTGTCTTCAACTGCCTCTCCCGTGTTCAGAAAGACGTGACATAAAACAAACATGATGAAAGTGATTGATGAATCCAGGAAAGGGGAATTTTTTTTTTACCCTGCTTGCCAGCTTTCTGGAGTTTGATCTCATCTCAGGTGAAAAACAAGACAATAAAAACAAACCCTTGGGGCGCCTGGGTGGCTCAGTCATTTAAGCGTCTGACTTCAGCTCAGGTTATGATCTCATGGTCCACGGGTTCGACCTCTGCGTTGGGCTTTGTGCTGACAGCTCAGAGCCTGGAGCCTGTTTCGGATTCTGTGTCTCCTTCTCTCTCTGACCCTCCCCTACTCACGCTGTCTCTCTTTCTCTCAGAAATAAAGAAAACATTAAAAAATGTTTAAAAATTTTTAAATGTTTTATTTATTTCTGAGAGAGAGAGAGAAGCAGCATGAGCAGGGGAGGGTCAGAGAGAGAGAGAGAGACAGAATCCGAAGCAGGCTTCAGGCTCTGATCTAGCTGTCAGCACAGAGCCCGATGTGGGGCTCAAACACGCGAACTGTGAGATCATGACCTGAGCCGAAGTCGGACGTTTAACCGACTGAGCCACACAGGCACCCCAACAGTTAAAATTTTTTTTAAATAAATAAATAAAAACATTAAAAAACAAAAACACAAAGAAACAAACGCTTCACTCCACTCCTCGGTAAACACCCGAGAGAAATGAAAACCTGTGTCCACACAGAACCTGGTACGTGAATGTTCAAAGCAGTGTGTTCCCAGGAGCCAAAAGGTGGAAATAACCCAAATTACTGTCAACTGAATGGGTGAACCCAATGGGTTGTATCCAAGTCCGGGGAGTATTACTTAGCCTTGAAAAGGAACGCAGTACCAATCCTTGCCACAAGGGCGACCTTTGAAACCATTGTGCGAAGTAAAAGACACCAGGCACAAGAGACGAGGTATTTTGTGACTCTGTTTATGTGGAATGTCCACGGCAGATAGATCCACAGAGATGGAAGGCAGATTGGTGGTTGTCTGGGATGGGGGGCGGGGGAAACGGGGAGTGACCGCTACTGGGTATGGGGTTTCTTGTTGGAGTGATGGAATGTTCTGGAACCAGATAGGGGTGACAGTTGCACAGTCTTGGGAATATATGGGAAAACCGCTGAATTGTACACGTAAAACGAGAGAATTGCATAGCTGCTGAAGGTAATGAGGCTGGCAGCAAGCCCTTCCATGAGTGGTATCTCCTTTGGGATCAGCCCCCAAATCCATGGGATGCCTGCAAAGCTGCCCAGCCCCTCCCAGCACTCCAGCGGCCCGGTCTGTCTTTTTATCCTGCCGCGGCTGCCTCTGGGCCTTTGCATCTGCTCTTCCTGTCCTCCCTTGTTGCACAAACTCTATTCTTGGAGTGTTAGCTTACACCTGACTTCCCTCAGGAAGTTCACCGTTAATCTCCAACACCTAGGTCATATGCTCCCTAAGTAGCATTTGAGATCATTTCCGGGTGACTTAGTTTAATGGTCATGCCTTTATTTTAAAAATGCATGTTAGGAAAAAAAGGTACCGGCCCGTCACACCTGTGATTTCTTGACTATCGGTGCTTCGGATGAGCCTAAGGGAGCCCCATGGGAACCCATGTAAAGAACTAAAGAAAATGAAAATAAAAATAAACCCAAGTTGGTTGAAAGAACAAATTAAAAATATAAACAGTAGAGGTGTACTCTGCAAAAATTGTGAAATGGTCCTTTGGGAATCCCAGATGTTGCAAAGCCCTCGGGGGCTGGGTTAACTCTGCCTGACCTCTCGCGTGACAGCAGCCAGTAGGCTAATAGCTATAATAGCTATCGCTGGGGGCGGGGGGGGGGAGGGAAGGGGAAGGTTTGTTTTATGTCTGTCTCCCCCACTGGGGTGGGGCAGGCCTGGGCCTGTCCCCGTCACCAGCATCCTCGGGGTGGGGCACAGAGCAGGTGCTCAGGGAATGTGTGCAGGGAATGAACAGATGCAAAACTGCTCGAGGGTGTGGCCTTTCCCCCAAGGGCGCCAGGGAGCCCCGGCAGGGATTCAATCAGCAATGTCAAGGTTCATCTGTGCTTTAGAAACTCTGGGCTCTCTCTCTTCCTACTCTGGGCCCAGAAAATCAACACTACTTCTCACCCTACCTTTTCCGCTTTTCCTCTCACACTCTTCTTTATCATTCTCCTCCTCCAGGAAGCCTTTCTGAACCCCAGGCTGGGTCAGGTAGCTGCTCCCGGCTCCCATAGCCCCCTGCCTCCCCATCCCAGCCCTGACTAGCCCGGGGTAGGTCTGTACCCTCCAGAGACCTGAGAGAACTTCACAGGGTCCGCCCTGGACTCTCCGTAACCCCTCCGGAGCAGGTGAACTGCCTGAACTTCACTCCCCAGACGTCTTCATTCTTTCCCTCCACCTGGCCCCTCGCCAGCTATTTCCAGCTCCTCTCCCTGTATATACTGTCATATGTATTACCTTTAAAGTTGTCTGCGCTCAACACCACTGCTTTCTTTCTCCCCGCCATTTAAAAAATTGTAATCTTGGGGCGCCTGGGTGGCTTAGTCGGTTAAGCGTCCGACTTTCGCTTAGGTCATGGTCTCGCGGTTCGTGGGTTCGAGCCCCGCGTCGGGCTCTGTGCTGACTGCCGGCTCAGAGCCTGGAGCCTGTTTCAGTCTGTGACTCCCTCTCTCTCTGACCCTCCCCTGCTCACGCTGTCTCTCTCTCTCTCCTAGAAATAAATAAAAAACATTAAAAAAATAAAAAAAATAAAAAATTGTAATCTTTTGGAGGCTGCTTCGGATTCCGTGTCTCTCTTTCTCTCTGCCCCTCCCATGCTCATGCTCTATCTTTCTCTGTCAATAACAAATAAACGTGGAAAAAAGTTTTTAAAAATCTTTATAAGAAAATAAGAATAAATAAATAAACATTAAAAAAATTTTTTTTTCAAATCTCGAGTTTCCCTGCAATCGAGCTCTGAATCAGGCTGATAGTACAGAACCTGCTTGGGATTCTCTCTCTGCCTCTCTCTCTATTCCTTCCCTGCTCACTCATGTACACACACAATCTCTCTCTCTCTCTCTCTCTCTCTCTCTCAAAATACATAAACTTTCAAAAATTCTTCTTAGGGGCGCCTGGGTGGCTCAGTTGGTTGAGCGTCCAACTTCAGCTCAGGTCATGATCTTGCAGTTCATGAGTTCGAGCCCCGTGTTGGGCTCTGTGCTGACAGCTCAAAGCCTGGAGCCTGCTTCAGATTCTGTGTCTCCCTCTCTCTCTCTGCCTCTCCCTTGCTTGTGCTCTCTCTCTCTCACAAACATAAATAAACATTAACAAAGTTAAAAACTAAAAATAAAAAGAATAAAAAGTCTTCCGAATCTTTTAATTTTAAATTTGTAAAACTTACCATTCTTACCATTTTCAAGTGTACAATTCAGTACAGTTAAATACATGCACAATTTTGTACAGCCTTCCCCACAAACTCCAGAACGTTTCTTCATCCCGAAAAGGAAACCTCATACCCATTCCCCCTTCCCTCCTGCCCCTCCCCCCCAGCCCCTGGCAACCACTAAGTCTGCTCTCCATCTCTATGGATTTGCCTTTTCTGAACCTTTCATATAAACGGAACCCTACAACACGCGGCCTTCTGCGTCTGGCTTCTTACACTTAGCATGATGTTTTCAATGTTCGTCCACGTCTGTAGTACATGTCAGTACTTTTGTTCCTTTTTGTGGCTGAATAATATTCCATTGTATGGATACACCCCATCCTGTTTACGCATTTATCAGTTGATAGATATATAGGCTGTTTCTACCTTTCGGCAATTGTGAGTGGTGCCGCTATGAACATTCCTGCACAAGTTTATTTTATTTTTATTTTAAATTTACTTTTAATTCTTTGAATGTTTGTATTTATTTTTGAGAGGGAGAGAGAAAGAGTGGGGGAGGGGCAGAGAGAAAGGGAGACACAGAATCCGAAGCAGGATCCAGTGACCAGCACAGAGCCTGACGCAGGGCTTGAAATCATGAACCATGAGATCATGACCTGAACCGAAGTCGGACGCTCAACCGACTGAGCCCCCATGTGCCCCTTTTTATTTTTCTTAAGTTTATTTATTTTGAGAGAGAGAGAGCGCACGTGTGGGCGCACAAGCAGAGAAGGAGCAGGGAGAGAGAGAAATCCCGGCAGGCTCCACTCTGTCAGTGCAGAGGCCGACACAGGACTCGAACTCACAAACCGTGAGATCATGACCTGAGCTGAAATCAGAGGCGGACACTTCACCGACTGAGCCACCCAGGCGGCCCTTTGCACACGTTATTTTTGAATCCCTGTTTTCAATTATTTGGGGGTGTATACATCGGAGTCGGTGTATGGTGATCCTCTGTGCAACTTGACCGTGGACACACCAAACTGGCTTCCATTGTGGTTACTCGATTTTGCCCACCAGCGGTGTGTGAGGGTTCTGATTTTACCACATCCTTGCCAACCCTTGTTAATGTCCCCTTTTATCTTTATGGTTCCAGTGAGTGTGAATTTGCTTCTCACTGTGGTTTTGATTTGCATCCCCCTGATGACCTTTGTCTTTGGAGCACCTTTTCGTGTGCTCCTTGGCCGTTCCCCGCTACCTTTTGGAAGCTGCCCCCCCACCCCCGCTGCACCCCGCTAAAGCCATTTTCTCCACATCCACAGCCCAATGGTTTATATTAGCTCGCATTCTTTCCTCCCTCCCTAGAAACTTTAGACACCTTCTCCTTCCAGCCATGACTTGCCCATTTTTCTTGGCGGTCTCCCTTTTCTTTTTGCTGGACAGAGATGTGGGACTGTGGACCAGTTGACTTCTCTATACTCGGGTCTCTTCATCTGTGAATTGAGGGTGATGCCAATTTTGACTTCTGGGGTTTGCAATGGCTCAATGAGCTGATGTATATAAAAGGCTCAGAAATGTGCCTGATATAAGGTAAGCATTAGGTTAAGTGTTTAATGAGGGGAGGGTAAAAGGGCCAAGGGCAAAACGTTTCCTCTGTGACTCGTACTTAAAAAAAATTTAACCGACTAAGCCACCCAGGCGGTTGAGTGTCCGACTTTGGCTCAGGTCACGGTCTCACGGTTCGTGGGTTTGAGCCCCGCATCAGGCTCTGTGCTGACAGCTAGCTCAGAGCCTGGAGTCTGCTTCTGATTCTGTGTCTGCGTCTCTCTCTGACCCTCCCCTGCTCACGCTCTCTCTCTCTCTCTCTCAGAAATAAATAAAAACATTAAAAAAATTTTTTTTAATTTAAAAGTTTGCCCTGGTGTAGAATTTTTTAAAGAACCACCTGAAATTCTTTTATTGGAAACAAAATAAAACAAAAAACTCTCTCTGTGGAAGGTGGATACAAAATAGTTTACTTCTGTGAGGACACAATAGTTTTTAGGGGCAAGTGTAATATAACAGTTACAAGTAGGAACTTTGGAGTGAGGCCCCCTGAATTTCAGATTATGGAAATTCTGGAACCTCTCTGTGACTCAGTTTCCGCATCTGTAAACCAGGGATGATATTAGAACCTCCCCATCTGCTGGGGATGGTTGGCGCCTTCACTGAGGTTATCTATGAACCTGGGCTGACAGTGGCAATGAGGTTAAGCGGCGACTTACAATTCGCAGATGGGCAAATTTTCACTCTAGGCTTGGGTGACTTTCACGGCAAGTTAACAATGTATCACAACCCCCCATGGAATTTATGCAAAGGAAGTACAAACCCTAACAGTCCAAAACTCATTAGCTGCAGGAAGTCGTTCTCATCCTCTCTAGATCACCCGGAACACAAGAGTATTAATAAAAGTCAAAGCCCAGGACAACTGTCCCCTCTGCCCAGGTGCTCCACTAGCCTCAGAGCCTCCCATCATTTTCTGCCAGAGGCGGTTTCCCTTCTTAAAGGGGCCTCTCCTAGAATTGATTTTTGCTTGTCTCCTTTAGGGCTTCTTTAGGCTTTTTTCTCCTCAGCCACCCCCAACCACAGGTAAGGTAGCCTCTTTCTCAGAGTAAGGATGTTAAATCCTGTGGTGATTACTAACTCGCTTCAAGCCCCAAAGCCATTTCTCTTCATTGAGTTTGGATATCTGGGGGTACGTGCCTGGTTGAAGAGGCTCATTCCTAGCGAGTCCCTCCCCAATCCCCCAAGGCCATTGGGGAGGTACAGGGGTGCGGTTCTGAGGCCCATGGCCTCTATAGCCAAGTCAAGAGTTTTCCTACGGACAATAGAGGCAGGAACGAAGGTACAAGGAGAGAATTCTCAGAACTCAGTCCTGTCTTTTTATTTACATTGTATGTAATTCTTTGAATGGGTGATATCCCGCTCTAACTTTAGGGCAGTACAAAAAGATGGACCCTCTACGCCCCCTCTCCTTCCCCACAGACAACTGCTGTTACCAATTTGTTTCTGCTTTCGAAGACATTCTGTGCATTTAACAAGCAAAATCTTGTATTTCTTTCACCCACGCCCCCACTTTTAAATCATTATACTCTCTGCTCCCCCCTTTGCTTTTTTTTTTTTTCTTGACTGAATACACAATTTGTTAATGTGTCGGTTCGCGTCTTCCTTCCTCATTTCGATTACTTCGTGTCTCACTACGGGTCAGGCCACAGGTTATTTAAATGAGTCCCCCATCCTTGGACAGCCAGTTTGCTTCCGGGTTTGTTTTTCTTTAAGCCTTTTTATGAAAACAAAAACAGTGCTCCCCACCCTAGCCCTTGATTAGTACTTGTGGAGGAACAAGCAGAAGCCTCAACCTGCCCGCCCCCGCGGGCCGCATCCGCCGAGGGTACCCCATCTGCCGGGTCCCCGGGGCTCCGGCGGCGCGCCCAGCGCGGGCCCTTCGTCCCGAAGCTGTCAGGCGCGGGCCGCGGCCCTCTGGAGCCCCGCCCCGCGGCCGGCCCGCAGTCGGGCCGATTCAAATCCAGCCAATGGCAGAGTGTAAACAAACCCAGGCCCCGCCCTCCGATGAATAATTCCCCGGGCAGGCGCGAGGCCCAATTAACCCGGCAGGGGTTGAGGGGTGGGGCGGAGACGTGGGCCCGCCCCTACGCGTGAGCCAATGGGCGGTCAGGCCCCGCCCCCCGCACTTGCCGCGCTGAGGACCCGAGGCCGGGCTGGGCTCGCAGCTGCCTGATTTCGTGGCCGCTCTTGGCTTCTGCCCTCCGAGCGGGCCAGTAGGGCCCGGGAGCTGGGACAGCGCAGTCCCGCCGTCCGAGCCATATTTAAAGGGCGCGGTCAGAGGGCAGACGTGGGGCCGGAGCCAGTGCCCTCCGGTTTCCCTTTCTTTCCTCGCCCGGCGGCCAGAACCCGGATCATGGAGAGGTCTTTGATGGAAACTTTCTCCCCTCAAATCCCATTGAACGAAACCCGAAACCCGAAGGGGCCGCAGGGTGTCTTAGGACTGGGCAAGCCTTCTTGTTGTTCCGCGCCCTCTTGTTGATTGAAGTGTTACGTACCTCCAGAGAGGCGCAGGGGTCGAAGTGTGCTGCTGAACCGAAAGCCAGAAACTCCCGTAGCACCAGCGTCCTCCCAGAGCAAGAAACAGAACTTGGGTTGGCGGAGTTTTCAACTTTGCAGCTGCCAGTGCGAGGGAGCGGCCGCGACGGGCACTGTTTTGACTTTGGGAGGGACAAACCACCTATTTAAAAAGAAGTAAAGAAAAGAAAAACCACCCCTCTTGGTAGGGAGATGGCGATCGGGACAGATACCAGCCAGGGTCCTGGAAGGGGGGGGGGGGGCTGGACGGCAGGGCGGACGGGAGGCACAGGCTTCAGTTAGAGGTGAAGGGGTTTATGGGCTGGTTGGAAGAGTCGAGGGTGGGGTGGGGAAGGACTCGCAGTGAAATGGATGGGGCAGAAAATGCTGTGGTACTTGGGGGGTGGGGAGAGCGGAGGGTAGCTTTCCAAGCTTGGAGGGTTGGGAGCGCAAGGGGCCTTGGAGCCAGTGGCTTGAACGTGAAAAAAGCATCAGGGCCCAGGGACAGGGCGGATTAGTTCTCCAATGTCCTGGACTCTTCTACGGCCAATAGTGGGTGTCCTGCTGTTCCTTTTCAGCTGCCAGGTTGTATTTAAAACAGTTCCATTAAGCGTTGAAGATGAAGGGCAGACATCCAAGTTCATGTTGAGGCCGTGGGTTGTTGTTTTTAATTTGAGAGCATGCACGGAAGCGGGGTAGAGGGGCAGAGGGAGACACACACACACACACACACACACACACACACACACACACACACACAGAGGGAAAATCTTAAGCAGGCTCCACACAGATCTTGATCGCATGACCTTGGGATCATGACCTGAGCAGGTATCAAGAGTTGGATGCTCCAGGGACTGAGCCGCTCAGGCGCCCTTCTGTGTGGCGCCTTGATAACCCCAAGTCCAATGTCTGGGGCTGTACCTGCTGTTTAGTGGCTACAAGGGCCTACAGAAGCCATTTTCCTCGCAGCAAACGCTTTTGGACCCTTGATTCATTTCAGCAGACATTGTGAGTGTGTGTCACCTGCCCAGCCTTATGTTAAGAAACAGGAGATATGGTGACTGACACGGGATTACGTCCCAGATTAGGAAGCAAGGACCCCGTGCCAGGAGTCCAGCCGGACCCAGAGATACATATGTTTGCCTGCTGGTTGAGGAAACGTAGGTACACTTTCTCTGGTCCTAAATTTTCACATCTGTGCCCTGGTCTGTCGCTGTCCCCAGGGACCTTCTGTATCCATTGTCTCGTTTCATCCTCTCCATACTCCTTATAAAGTCTGGACCCGGAGGACCCAGAGCTGAGTTTGAATCCTAGGCTGTGTGACCTTGATTTGGTTTCTTATCCTCTCTGAATCTGTTCCTCCTTCATGGAAAAAAAAAAAGAAAAAGAAAAAAAAAAGGATAGAATTGAGGTTTAAAAGAGAGTCAGCACCTGGCCCAGAGAGTTGCTACAGTTATCAGAGCCTTTATCGATCCGGGTGGGGAGCTAGGATTACCTGGTTAATGATGTCAAGGTAGTAAATAGGTGTCTGCGACACATCAAAAAATAAGACGGGTTTGATGGATGGATAGATGCACACATGTGTAATAAAGCAAAGAGAGTGACAGGCCGGTGGTTGAATCTAAGTGGTGGGTATTTGGGTGTTCACTCTATTTCCACCTTTTTTCCACACTTGAAAATGTTCCTAATAAAATGGCAGGGGGAAGGGGAGATTTTGGTGTCTTGACTATACACTCCCATTGGACCCATGAGAAAATGGAGGAGCTGGACGGGAAGTGACTCACCTTAAGTTCATGTGTATACTGATTGCCGCACCCCCGCTCCTGGCCCTGGGACAAGTGGCTGAACCTGTCTGGGTCCCACCGCCGCCAACCCAGTTCTTAGCCTAGAACTCACCACTTGCATTGGATTCTCCAAGGGGAGATGTGTGTCATCCCCCAAAAGACAGCAAGTCCCTTTTCATTTGGGCCCATAATGTCCTCTACACTGGCCTGGGACATTTGATTTCCCAGGGGTTTGCCAGCTGTGGCTAGGTTTGGGGTTCATCTGCTGTTGGCCTCCTTCACACCCAGCCAGGCCCATTCCAAGTAGCATGGCCCAAGGGCATCTTCCGAAGAAGTCAGGTGTGTCTGTGGGAGGGTGGCTGTTACCTCTTTGTTCAAAAGACCTTTTTTGAGCACAGAGTACCAGCAGTGTTGTAGAGGTCGGGGGTACCAGTACACCAAAGAAACTTGGGCCCCGCCATGCATGGAGGGCAGGGAGGGAAATGGATGCTAAGTCTCACTTGCACATTGTCTGTATTTCCTAATAGACTGTGAACTGTGCATGTATGGTGCAGGGGTAGGGGGTGGGGTGAGAACCTGAGTGGTCTTGGCCTCCCCTAAAATTCTGGAACACATTAGATACTTAAATCTGCTTTTAACAAGTCAGTCTTCAAGTGCTGAGCGCCCCCGGGGGGGGGGGTTGGCAGCTTTGACAGAGATACAAGTGTCACCCAGTTCAATCACTTCCCAGTTGTGTGACTTTGGGCAAAATACTTACCCTTCTCGGAGCCGATTTGAGTTTCCTATGCTGTAAAGTGGGATTAAAGGTTTTCTAGACAGGGGTTGCATTTTCCCGGGGGGCAGTACTGAGGTTTCTTTTTTTTTCCCCCGGTGGGCAGTACTGAGGTCTCAAAATACCGTGCTTGGCACTAGTGAGTGAATACTCAAGGTGTAGCGTAATCGGCTCAATCATAGCAAATGGAAGGGCAGGCTGCACAAAAATCAAGTCTAGGTGCATATATCGTGTTCTCTGAAGAGGCCCGTACCTCCGGTGAGGTGTGGATGACCACGATGTAAGTTACGGATTCACCACCCCCTTGTGTTTGGGGCAGCCCATGCGTACACTTCCGAAATTGACAGTTTACTTTTTATGTAATAATCAAGAGTAGTTGGCGCTTATCCGGCACTTCCGGTCAGGTGCAGCTCTCCCTGACAAGCTTATTTGGTCCTGATGACCCTATGAAGTGAGGCCTATTATGGGAGAGGAGGAAATGGAGGCACAGAGAGGTGAAGTGATTGGCCCAAGGTCACAAAGCAAGGACGAGGCAAAGGCAGGATGTTACCAGAAACTCACAGGTTTGAGTCAGGGTCCTTAACCTGTGTGATCTCTTAAGTAATATGAACAGTATCATCAAGATACTAGGATAAACACTCAGGTTTAAAACACAGACATATTGGGGCGCCCTGGTGGCTCAACCGGTTGAGCGTCGACTTTGGCTCAGGTAATGATCTCGCGGTTCGTGGGTCTGAGGCCCGCGTTGGGCTCTATGCTGACAGCTGAGAGCCTGGAGCCTGCTTCGGATTCTGTGTCTCCCTCTCTCTCTGACCCTCTCTTGCTCACGCTGTCTTTCTCTCAGAAATTTAAAAAAAAAAAATTAAAAAAAAAGACATGTTCCAATCACTCATTCATTCAACGCATTTATTAAGCTGTTTCTGTATGCATGGAGTTTTTCAGGGCACTGGGGGAGACAGAAGGTAATAAGAGACCAGAATAGAGGTGCCCCTGGTCTGTGCACCCCGGAAAGGCAGGCAGGTCCCGGCCATCTGGGTCCCCGCTGGGCCCCCAGCACGGAGCAGGACATACAAGCAGGCGCCCACCAAGCGTTCCCGGCCTGAACGCGGGAATCGAAGTGTCCCGCCCGCAAGGCGTTCATGGGCTGGTGGGGCGGAAACGGACCCAACACCACCAAGGCGTTCTGGGGCTTCTGGGAATCCCATCAGCGCGGCCCGAGAGGCCTCGAGGTGGCTCTAAAGTTAGATCCCGCGTCTCTGGCGCCTTCCCCGGGGCCATCGTGTGGGAGCAGAGACCGACTGAGGTGAGTGATCAAGCCACGCCAGGGGTCCCGGGCGGTCGCCCCCAACCCCCTCCCCCCCCCCGCCGCCTTCCACCCTATTCGTTCCCGCTCGCGGCTCTTCCGCGGTTCCACCGGCGAGGTGCCCTCTTCTCCATCCTCTACTCCCGCTACCTTTTTTGAACCTTCGGCACTCGCCCTGGGCGCGTCCTCCCGCGCCGCGACTGTTCCCCGCGTCGGGCGCGCGCCCAGGGCGCAC
Source organism: Hyaena hyaena (assembly GCF_003009895.1). NCBI lineage: Eukaryota > Metazoa > Chordata > Mammalia > Carnivora > Hyaenidae > Hyaena > Hyaena hyaena. The sequence continues at coordinate 2,840,872 of NW_024080641.1, read as the reverse complement.
GGCGCCCCTTCCACAGCGGGCAGGGCGCCCGGGATCTGGGGGCGCGAACCCTTCTAGCCTTTCCCGGCAGCCCGGAGCACGGTCCGAGGAAGTCGACCGACTCCACCAGAACCTGGAGAAGGCGCGACCCCAAACCCCCGGGACTGGGGCTGGGGAGGGGGCGGCGCTGGCGCGGAAGGCACCCTCCCGGGGCATCCGCGGCCTCCGATTCGCTCCCGGGCCCGCCGCTCGGCGTCCGGAGCCCGAGCTGGTGTGCGGAGCGCGGGGCGGGGCCTCCCCCAAGCCCGTCCCCCGGCGAGGGCGGAGGGAGGAGGAGGAGGAGGAGGAGGAGGAAGGGGGGGCGGACACAAAACCTGCAAGGGTTTTTTTTTTTCCTTTTGCATTTGATTAAAAAAAAAATTTTTTTTTTTTTTTTGCAAACCCGAGGGGTCCTCCCCGGAGCGCGCGCGGGTCCGGGGCGCCCGGGCCGCGGCGCGGGGCGGCGGCAGGGGCCTGGCGGAGGCTGCCGGGCGGCCGCCATGCGATCAGGCAGTGCGCTGACCGGCCCGGCCGGTCGGCCCCTTCTGGGTCCTCCCTTTGCAGCCCGTGCGGGGCCGTCTCGGAGACCCCGCGCCGACGGCTGCTCAAACATCAGGGTGAGTTTCTCACAATGTAGCAATTTCTCTTTAAATCTCTTAACTCTCTCTACCTGCGAGTCGGGGCTGTGACAGGGCGCAAAAGCGAGGGGGGAGTGGGGGTTGGCGGTGAGGGTGTGTGTGGGGGGAGCCGGAGCCGGGGCCGAACCCACCCCCCCGACACTCACACACTCAGCCCCCCAACCGGGGCGCAGCGCCCGCTGCCTCCTTTTTTGCTCGGCGCCCACCACCCCCGGCAGCCCCCCCATCCCCCACGTCTCTCCCACCATCACCGCCGCCCCGATCCTGCGGGGACCCCCCCCCCGGCTTCCCTGCCCAAACCCGGCGCCCGGTGCCTTCCCGGCCCTCCCGCCGGCTGCCGGGGATACAATGGAGCGGCGGAAAAACGAGACCTAACGTTCCACGGGGGGAGGGGCGGGGAGACCCCCTCCCCCGGCCCGGCCCCCCCTCCCCTCACCCTGCACCCCTCCTTTCCGAGAAGAAGAGGGCAATGGGGCAGTGGATGGTGATCTCCCGGCCGGAGGTGGCGAGCCTTCATCTCCCCCTCTCGCCCGTCCCCTGCGCCCCCTCCCCAAATCCCGGTCGGGGGGTGCCGAGGAGAAACGGGGCATCCGGCAGGCTGGGGAGGGATGGATGCGGAAGGAGGCCATTGGGTCTCCCCCTCCCCACCTCCCCTAAACAATGAAAGGAGTTGACTTGGTCCCCCACCCTCCCCCAGCGATGAAGGGAGTTGACCCCCCTCCCCCGCTAGCTGGCAGGTCCCGGAGGGGGCCGCTACGGGGAGGGGGGGAGGGAGGGGAGCCTTAGCCCTGTCATCTCCCGAGATTTGGGGCGGCCCCCCATCTCCACCCCCTCGGCCTGGGAATGGGAGGCACCAGGCCCAGCCCGGGCACCGCGCTCGGGTGGTGACCTTTAGACAAAGGCAACCCTTTCCCTGGGGTGAGCCCGGACGAGCCGGGCCCGCGGCCTCCCCGGGCCCCTGCGGAGTGCGGCCAGGCCGCGGGCACCCGGAGGGAGGGATGGAGGAGGAGGGAGGAGGGATGGGGCCATCTGGTTTTCCCATCCCCGGCTGCCCCTCGGCTGCTTCCCCGGCTCCTGTCACGGGCGGCCGCGGGGAGACCAGGGACCGGGGGCTGCCCGGGCCTTGGTCCGCGGCCAGCGGAGCGGCGGGCGAGGAGCCGCGCCAGGGCTCCTGCCCGGGCTCCGGCCGGGGGCTCGGGACCCGGGGGCCGGCGGTGATTGGAAGGGACCGTGGCTCCTTCCTCTCTGCGCCCCTTTGTTTTGCTTTGTGGCTCAGGGCGGCTGAACTTCCTGGGAGGTGGGGTCAGAGGCCGCCGTGTCAGCTCTCCCTGGGAGGCCCGGGGTGACAGGTCCCAGCCCTCGGGTGCTCCCAGACGGTAGGCTGCTTGCTGTCTGTGCCCAGCCTCAGGTCTGGCCAGACCATCAGCCCCTTTTGTCACACGGCCCTCGGATAGAATAATTACCGTCTGGGGACGTTAGAGGAGTATTTGCGTTTTCCTCACACCTCCTTTCTGCCGGCGCCTTTTGGTGGGGGGGACAGTTTAATCGCTCTCTGTTTTCCCCTGAGGTGGGGGGGGTAAGGGGCTCAGTCAGGTCTGATCTGTGGGGTGGTGGGAGAGAGAACAGGGGAAGTGGACAGTTTGGGAATCCTCTCCTTCCCTTGTGCTGATGTCCCGGGCGACTCAAGGGCTTATATTTGCTCCACCCCCTCCCGATGGCTCCCCCCCTGCCCCCCACACCTAGGACCCAGAAGTAACCACTGTCTCTCTACCCAGGAAGCGCTATGGATTGCTTCTGCTGCACCCTGGCCACAACTCTGGGGTGCGGGGGGGAGGGGAATCAGTGACAGTTAGCGTTCCCATTTTGCAGACAGGCTAATGGAGGCTCAGACACAGGTTATGGGACTTGCCCAGGGTCAAAAGTGCCCCCAGTTGGCAACCGTTTCCGGCTTCTCCAGCTCGGCTCAAAACTGTGAAGTTCTCCCCGTACCCCTCTTTGGCACTTTGTCCTGTTGATTTCAGTTGACCCGGGTCTCATATATAATAATACCTGGAAGGAGCCGTTGTGTCATTTCCCGCCCCCCACCCCGCCCCCATGCTGGTTTGGGGAAGGGGTAAAGACATCTGGAAGCGAGGCTGGGAGTAGAATCGCTTCACCCATGGCTGGAGCAGAGTGTTTGCCTGCAAGAACTGAGTTGGCGGTGCGTGGGTTGGGAAGGGGACCGCAGGCCAGGCTGGTTGGGGGTCTGGGGGCACCTGGGAGCTGGCCCCATGGTCCTCCTCCTCCCCCTCCTCTTCCTCCCGAGCTGGGACTTGGCCCAGCTGCCCGGGTTGGGGACCTTCGTGGTCACTCTGCCCAGCGACTCCTCCAGGCACCCTGACGCATCCGGCAGAGACTCTTTCTCCCTTTGGCTGGCGTCAGACTCCCTGTCCCCACTCTGTGGCCTTAGGCAGGTCATTTAAGGCCCTGGTCCTCAGTTTCCTCATCTGCAGGTGGCCATAATTATAGTTCCCTTAACTGACCTTGAGGTGGGTGAAAGTATTACCCAGACGTGTTATTTTGTTTGTCATTCATCAGACTGGATATGGCCATGCCTATAGCAGTGGGGAGGGATGCTGGGTGCTGGACATTAAAGGGAGTAGCAAAGGCATGGAGGAAGTGGTGGGTGGGCGAGGGCCAGCTGTAAATCGGGACACCCCCGGCCCCTCCCACTGTCAGAACTGGGGCCCTTTCCCTTTAGCACTTACTCGTGCCCATTAAACATTGGGGGGAGGGTGGACTGAGGGAGAGGGACTGGGACGGCCCAGAAGAGGGTAACACGGGTGATCTTCCCATTTTACAGATGAGAAAAGTGAGCCCAGGGAAGGCCGACAGGGGACTCCAAGCCCAGGCTCCTGGGGGTAGGAGTGAGTGGGAGACGGGTGCTGTCTGTGTCCGCAGAGCTGGGAAGGCACGGAGTTTTGCCCTCTGTCTCCTGCCCTGACCTTGAGGTGTAAAGATCTTCCTTCCTGCGATGATGGGCCTAAGTCATAATAATAGTTCCTTTTGGGGGGGCAAGAGGAGAGGGGCTGTGGGGAACGCACCAGGCTCTCAAGCCTGAATGTTTCCTGAAAATAGGAACTGATTTTTTTTCTTTTTCTTTTTTTTTTTTTTTTGAGCAGAGAAGCATGAGTAAGGCCCAAAGGGACAGGCCCATGCTCCACCCCCCTCCCGGCTGACTTCCTTCCCAGAGGCCTCTGGGGCCTTCCCCAGCCTTCCCTTGGGATGTGGGGTCTTCCCCCCCAACCCCATAGAGCTATGGAAGGGGGTCAGTGCCAAGCCTTGAGGCCTAGTTGGAGGGTCCTGGGGTGGGGGCGGGGTCCCCCAGGTTCCGGGGGGGCCACTGCCTTTTAGCCCCGGGGACTAGCCACCGATGGGGTTCCAGCCAGCCCGCCCGCTCTCCCCCGTGGCCGTCTTGACTCCTGATCTCAAGAATGCAGAGGGCTGCTGGGGGTGGGGGGGCAGTTAATTGGAAACAGGAAAACATGGCATTCCTTTCCAGCGGGCCTGGGCTTGGAAAGCAGTGAGGGGCTGCCTCTTCCCCTGTCCCGCCCTGCTGGGGAGAGGGGTGGGGGGCACATTCATCTTGCTTCTGTCTCCCCTGGGTCTTCCCCCACCAGGCACCCTCTCAGCGGAAACAGGTTACCTGACATAAACCGCCGCCCCCCCCAACCCTCCCATCAGAATGATTTGCTCCCCACTTACTACCCCTTCCTGAGTGTTGTCCCCCAACACAGACTCATGGGAAATGTTGAGTTGAATTATCCCCAAGGGTTCCCTCCTCATTTCTACCGAACCCTCCCCTGCCTGGAGTGCCACTGTGTAGGAGTCTCATTCATTCCCATTGGCTGAAGCCTTTGTATCTCTCGGTGACACGCAAGATGCCCCCCCAAGGGACAGTTTTCTAAGACATTTGTTGCTCGGTGACAAGTGACAGTTCGTTTCATGGACGAGTTTGTGTGCGTCCTGGTGGCGTGGGATCTGCCTGGCCGGGGAGAGGATGCTTTTTGTCTCTTTAGTTGTTCCCAGGGAGACTTGCTGAGGGCCTACTGTGCGCCAGGGAGGGGTCCAGGAGGCCCCAGAGGCAAGCGTGGTCCCCAGGGCTGGGTCCTCTGCCGTGCAATCTGAGTCACTCCGACTGGGTGGTTGAAGCAACTTCTTTCCTCGCTGTCTTTTTTTATTTTTTATTTTTTCCTAAGTGCTGCAGGCACATGGGACACATCAAAGTACCGCATGCGGGAAGTCTCTCCGAGCTCCTCCCTCCCCGGCGCCCTTAGTCTCTCACCCCCGTCCCGAGGCCGCGCCCCAATCCTGATGTTGTGCGCACACACGTGTCTATGCGTGCGGGCGCATCTTTAAAGATCTTTATTTTTTACCTGCTGTCTGATCGTCCTGCACGTTGCTTTTTCCACTTCGTTTCCCTGGGAGACTCTCTCCTACACGGGAGAGGGAGGGTCTCCTCCGTCTTTTTCTTGGTGTTCTGGGGTGCGGGTGTTCTAGAGCATGGGCTCTAGAAGCCAGCTGTCTCTTGGTTGGAATCCCGGCCGTAGACCAAGAGCTTGCTGGTTCCAGGCCTCTGTTTTCCCATCTACTAAATGGGCTCATCTCCATCCCAGCGCGCGGAAGGTGGTTGTGAGGGCTGAAGGGCCCCCCTAACGTGTACAGTTGGCCTTGTTGGTTATTGGTGATATTATCCACCCAAAATGGCCAGATTCTTGGCTGTGAACCCCCTAGTTGGCAGGCACAGGAGGGGATAATGACTTTTCGACTTAATGATAATGTAACCCAGGCCAAATGATCCCGTTTTCTGGGTCTCAGTTTCCTTATCTGTGAAATGGGACCACGACAGCCCCCTCGTAGGGTCTGCCGTGAGGGCTGAACGAGGCAGCGCTCTCCTGAGCTGGGCGTGGAAGGCTTTCAGGAGCTACCCACTGATGCGGCTGTTATTTCCACTGTCGTCGCTGCTCTGCCGTGGGGCGCATGCTGACTTCTGCACTCTGAAAGGTCTTCCTTGTCTTCCCCCAAGGCGCATGGGGAACAATGTTGGCATTCTGAGCCGCGTGGCAGCAGAGGGCACATGGCAGGCTGCTCCAGTGTGAGGCACGGCGGTGCGACCCTGGGAACAGACTGGGCTTCCGAGCCCGTGCCTCAGTTTCCCCAGCGGGAAGGATGGGAACGACAGGAGGCTCACCTCTGGCGTGCTCTTGGATGTTCGATGCTGAACACAATGGCTGACATACACCAAGTGCTCAGAAAGTGTTCGTGGTCAGGCGTCTGGTGACTTTCCATCTTGGGGACGTGGGTTCAAGCCCCACAATGGGCCTGGAGCCTACTTAAAAAAAAACATTAGTGTCTGTGATGATGATGATGATGATGAAGAGAAGTAGTGGGGCGCCCGGGTGGCTCGGTCGGTTGAGTGTCCGACTATTGATTTCGGCTCAGGTCCTGTCCCCAGGGTGGTGGGATTTGAGACCCGTGTTGGGCTCTGCGCTGAGTGTGGAGCCTGCTTGGGATTCTCTCCTCTCCGCCCCCTCCCCTTCCCTACTCATGTGCTCTCTCTCTCTAAAAAAAAAAAAAAAAAAAAAAAAAAAATTAGCAGCAAAGCCTCCCATGGGAATGGATACCCAGGGCCATATTTTTCCCTCCCAAATCCTGGGCAGTGTTGGTGTTTTATTATTTTATTTTATTTTTTAATATTTATTTATTTTGAGAGAGTACGCGCCTGCGTGCACGCTTGGGAGGGGCAGAGAGAGAGATGGGGACAGAGGATCCAAAGCAGGCTCTGAGCTGTCAGCACAGAGCCCGACGCAGGGCTCGAACCCACGAATCATGAGACCATGACCCGAGCCAAGGTCAGACGCTTAACCAGCTGAGACACCCAGGTGCCCCAATGTTGGCATTTTAAATGTTGGCATTTTAAATGGAAGGTCCTAAGCGATCAAATACTGTTTGGGCCTTAGTTTCCTCATCTGTAACAGAACTTCCTGGGGTCTTTGTGAGGCTTGAGTGAGTGAGGTTCCGGAAAGGTTTTAAGACTGGTACTGGCTTGAAGGTGTGCACAGTGAAGGTTCACTTTGCTTATTATTATGATATATTTTTTAAGATTTTTATTTTAAGGTAATTTCTGTACCCAGTGTGGGGTGTCGAACTCACAATCCTAAGATCAAGAGTCACACGCTCTTCCGACTGAGCCAGCCAGGCGTCCCTATTATTATGATTTTAACTTTTTATCATGGAGATTTTATTATTTTTTTAAAGTTCATTTATTTTTGAGAGAGAGAGAATCGCAAACAGGCTCCCCACTGTCAGCGCACAGCCTGATACATGGCCCGAACCCATGAACTGTGAGATCCTGACCTGAGCCGAAACCAAGAATCGGACGCTTAACCGACTGAACCCCCCAGGCGCCCCTATCATGGCGATTTTAAAGCACCCACCCAGAGTTGAGGGGATAGTATGCTGAACCCCGTGTACCTGTCACCCCTTCAGCAGATCTCTGTCCGTCCCTCTGCTGTCTTTTACCCCACCCCCTACTCTGCACTTTTTTTTTTCTCTTTCACTAGATAGATTTAAGCAAATTCCAGACGTTCTATCATTTCAACGATATGACTGTTGTTACTTAACGGTATTAGTATTTCTGGGATCCAGAATCTGTTTCACCATCTCCAGGATCTGTACTGTTCTGTGAGAGACGAGACATGAAGCCCATTTCACAGACTGGGAAAACTGAGGCACCAAGGGAGTGGGCCTGGGCCGGGTTGTCTTTTCTCTGGTTTCCCTTCTTGGGGACCTTGGTAAGGTCCCTGTCTTGGCCAGCCCAGACCCTCGACTCTGGGGGCTGTTTCTGATCACACAGGTTTAGGATTTACACCCAGATATATGCACTGTGGGCCGAGGGTCTGCTGTTCTGTGTGGAAATTGTTGCCATGAAGGGCGAGTCGGAGAAGTTGAACCGGCGGCAGCAGGGGGTGGACAGGATGAACCCAGACGTGAGGGTAACTGGGTGGCTACGTGGGTTTGCAGCCTCTTGTGGGCCCTTCTAACCTTTTTTTAAAAATGTTTATTCATTTTTGAGAGAGCGCGTGAGCGAGCGCCTGCGCATGCACGCGCACCAATTGGGGGACAGAGGGAGGGGGACAGAGGATCTGAAGCGCAATTGGGGCGCATGTGGGGTGCAAACTCATAAACCATGAGATGATGACCTGAGCCGAAGTCAGATGCTTCACCGACCGAGCCCCCCAGGTGACCCTGCCCCTTCAAACCTTGTGCCCTGGGGCAAGTTCCTTCCCCTCTCTGATCCCGGGCTGGGGGACCAGGAGCCCAGGAAGAAGAAGACCTGCTTCTTCTGAGAGCCTTTGCACCAGTTCTGTGAGTCCTGCATGGACAAGCGTTTTACAGGTGCCTGGCTCAGCATCAGCGCTCCGCAGAAAGGTGGCGGTCGTTGTGATTGTCGCTGTTGTTTGTATTTCTGTGTGTACTCGGAGAGGGGCGGAACCGAAAGCTCTTTGGAGGGTTAGGTGGTCAGAGGGAGGGTCCCCGGAGCCCCCGGGCTCAGCTGCCTCTGTCTCTTCCTGCCCACTCCATCCCTCTAGACTTCCCGGTTCCAAGTGCTTCTTGGACTTGGAGGGGCTGGGCGGGGGGGGGGGGTGGCTGCAGACTTCTCGGTCACCCCCCCTTCCCAGCCTGTGTCCCCTGTGCCCCAGCTAATAGGCTTGGAGGCAGCGCACAAGGGGAATGTCTGTCTGCAGCTGCCGATCCTCATCCTTGTGAATGACCCCTGGGGCCCTAGAGGGTGGCCCCCTAGTGATTTGCAACCTGGAGGCACAGGGTGGGTGGCCCAGGCCCCCAGGACACCTGTGGCTCCTTCCCACCCTGGTGCTGGGCGGCCACATGCCTGCAGCTGCTGCCCCACGGGGTGCGTGCTGTCCTGGGAGGGCCTCCCCTGTCCTCCAACACTGAGCACCCACCCCAGGCTCGGCTCCTTAACCCTTTCCTGCCAGGCTCTTGCCACGCTGCTCTTGCTTCTCCCCAGAATGTGCCCGGTGACCTCCCTCCCTACCCACAATGCAATGCAGTGGTTACGTGTGCCTCTTGACGGGTCTCGGCAAACGCAGCTACTTGGATGACCCTGTCAGGGTCCATACTGTTCTCCCGAATGGCCAAAAAGCTCCCTCGTCCCCTTTCCCTGTCAACACCTGCTAGTCCCCCTCATCAGCTGAGGTGGACCCACGTCGCCTCTTCTCGAATTTTACGGACTAGGTGTGGTCCTTGGGGTCGAACACCTCTGGCTTTGAGATTCAGCCGTGGTGTGGGATCCTTCTTCTCACCGAGCGGGAGTCTATGGGAAGGTGTGACCTCTGTTCTCTCAGCAAAGACTTACCCCTTCCCCCATGAAGTCTCAGCCTCCTCACACCCCTCCCCTGGCTACCCTGCCTGGGACACCTCCCAGGGCCCTGGTCTAGGGACACCCCCCAGTTCACTGGCTCACCCCTCGTAGCCCCGTTGCATGTACCAGGTCTCCTATGAGTGCTTCTCGAGGCTTGGCTTTCTCACTAGACTGTACACTGCAGATGGAGAGAAGCAATGGGCTCTGTTCTCCTGGCACACAATTGAGCCCCGATGTTTGTTGACCGACTGAATGAGTGATGGGCACATCCCAGGGGTGGAGAAAGGAGACGGCAGAGCCTGTGTTTGGAGTCCCTTTTCTGGTTGTGACCTACCTGCTTCCAGGTCACCAGAGAGGTCTGTTAAAAATGCCATTCCCAGGGCACCTGGGGGACTCAGTCGGGTAAGCGCCAACTTGGGCTCAGGTCACGATCTCACAGTCTGTGGGTTCCAGCCCCATGTCGGGCTCTGTGCGGGCAGTTCAGAGCCTGGAGCCTGCTTCAGATTCTGTGTCTCCCTCGCTCTCTGCCCCTCCCCACTTGTGCTCTCTGTGTGTGTCTCTCTCTCAAAAATAAATAAGCATTTTAAAACTGTTTTAAAAAGCCATTTCCAGGGCCCCAGCCCTGAGCAGTTCGTTTGCTCAGAAAGCCCACCTCAGAGCCGTGGGGCCCAGCCTGCAGGCCCCTCACCCAGGACAGGGAGCCGTGGGCCTTCTAGACACACCTGACCCTTATTCCATGAACATGGTCTACCCTGCCCTCTCTGCCTCCCCAGCGCCTAGTCTGCTGTCCCCGCATGCTCTCCAGAGGGGGTGAATCCGGGCTTGTGGGCCAAGTCAGGACGGTGGCTGGGGCTTTGCCCCTTCCACGGTCCTGTTTTGTTCATTTAGACCTTTCAGAAGCGGGGGCGGTGCCTCCCTTTGTCACGGGCACACTGAGCCAACCTGTGGGCCTAGCCCCCCCCACACACACACTGCCAGACTCTAGCAGAATTGGAGGTTTTATTTAACTCAGTTCATAATACAAGTTTGTTTTAAAATAAATAAATGAGGGGCGCCTGGGTGACTCAGTCGCTGAAGCGGCTGACTTTGGCCCAGGTCACGAACTCGTGGTTCACAGGCCCCACGCCAGGCACTGTGCTGACAGCGCAGAGCCTGGACCCTGCTTCGGATTCTGTGTCTCCCTCTCTCTTTGCCCCTCTCCTGCTCACACTCTGTCTCTCAAAAACAAATAAATGTTAAAAACACAAAACAAATAAAAAACACAAGAAATACAAATAAAATAAATAAATGAGTAGGTAAAAAAATATGTATACACACACATACATGGCTATATTATGCGGTAATTTAATTTTGATCTTAATATAGTAGAAATAGAACCTGCATTTATATTATATGTAAACATACGCAAGGATATATTTATATATGAGTATAAAATCCTGCCCCCCACCCTCATTCCGCACTCCCCAGGCAGCCTCCTCATGTATTTCCCGCAGTTCTTTTCTTTCTTTTTTAAATACATTTTTTTAATGTTTTATTTATTTCTAGGAGAGAGAGAGAGACAGAGTGAGCAGGGGAGGGTCAGAGAGAGAGGGAGTGACAGACTCTGAAACACGCTCCAGGCTCTGAGCTGGCAGTCAGCACAGAGCCCGACGCGGGGCCCAAACCCACGAACCGCGAGATCATGACCTAAGCGAAAGTCAGACGCTAACCGCCTAAGCCACCCAGGCGCCCCTTTTCTTTCTTTTTTAATGTTTATTTTTGAGGTGAGGGGAAGGGGCAGAGACAGAGGGAGACACCGAATCCGAAGCAGGCTGCAGGCTCTGAGCTGTCAGCACAGAGCCCGACACGGGGCTCAAACCCACGAACTGTGAGATCATGACCTGAGCCAAAGTCGGACATTTCACCGACGGAGCCCCCCGGGCGCCGCCCCCCCCCCCCGTCCCCCAGATCTCTGTGTTCTCCTGTGCGCTGGCAAATTGCTTGGGGTGGTGGGTTTTTACTTTATGCAGAGGCTCCTGATTGGTTTCTCCTTCCTGCGGCTCCCTGCGTCTGAGAGGCCCTCCCGTGTTGCTAATTTGTCCATCTGTCCTGTGGGGTCTCCCCGCTGTGTGCGCTCCCTCCGGGGCGGCGGTCGTGGTGGCTCTCTTAAGCCCCCCCAGGGCCAGGCCCCCTGGGCCTGGTGGTCACCACCTCCCTCTCCCGGAGGCAGCAAGGGGTGAAGTGGCTTGTCCAGGGTCACCCGGCCAGGGGCAGAGGCTTGAATCCAGGTGCAGACCCACACAGTGGGCTGGGAGCTCTGCCCTCAGGGGCAGGCCAGGGCGGGGAGCCAGAGACACTCCCCCTCCCTGCACTGGAGATCCAAGATCCTTATCTCGGGGGTGTGCCGGGCTGATGGAGGTCTGGAGGAGGCATTCCTTCTGGAGTCTGTTGGGCCAGGCTTCCCGGGGGAGGGGGTTTGGCACAGGCTTCGGGCCGCAGGCCATCCCCGGCAGAGGGAAGGCACAGTGTGGGGGTGCTTTGCGCAAAGGTCATCGCCCGAGCCAACCGAGTAGGGGCAGGCATCCTTGTGAGGCAGGTGGGGTGTCTACGGTTTGGGGGGCGCGGATCGGCCACGAGGAAAGCTCCAGCCCCCCCGGGGACGGTGGAGGGATGCCGAGGGGGGAGGAGGAGCAGTGTGGGTGGAGGAACTGTGGGGGTCATGGGGGACACGGAGCCAAGCGTCCCAGGGGTGGGCACAGGAGAGAGCATCGAGAGTCAGCCCCGGGCAGCTGCCCACGTCTAGTGGCGGAGCTCCTGTGGCCAAAACAGAGGAAGAAAGGACGAGGTCGCGGGATCAGGCCGGGTCAGCATCTCAGGAGGGAAGGGGGCGCGGATCCAGGAAGGTCTTAGCTTCAGTGGACTTCAGGGGGGGCCTCGGGGGTCTGATGCGGAGGTGGGGGGGAAGCCCAACTGGAATGTGTGAGCAGCCACAGGAAAGAGAAGGGTGGCGTCATGGATGGAGGGGAGGAAGGAAGGAAGGAAGGAAGGAGGGAGAGGGGAGGGAGGAGGAAAAGAAGGAAGACAAGAGCTCTTGGCAGCCAAAGATTTAAAAAAAATAAGCTCTTACTACACGCTCTGGGTCCCTAGTGCCTACCCTCAGGTAGGTCTGTCCCTCACCGCCGCCAACAGAATCCTGCCATCCCTCACCTTTCACCTTGTCTTCTCTGTTCCTGCCTCCCCACCTTTATCCTACATCCCCAGCTCCTTCCTGTCTCCGGCAGGCCTCTGCTTGCATACCCCCTCCTCCAGGAAGCCTTCCTCCACAGCCCTGTCCTACTTCCCTCACTCTACTGGGCTTGTTTCCATGTTAGGATTCATCCCCGGGACCTGACTCAGGAGAAGGCTGTAATTGGTATTTCTTTTGTTTTGTTTTTAAGTTTATTTCTTTATTTTGAGAGAGACAGAGACAGCATGAGTGAGGGAGAAGCAAAGAGAGAGAGGGGAAAAGAGAGAATCCCAAGCAGGCTCTGCACCGTCAGCACAGAATCCAATGGGGGGCTCGAACCTACGAACCTGTGAGATCATGACCTGAGCTGAAACAGAGTCGGACGCTTAACCCACTGAGCCTCCCTGGTGCCCCGAGTAATCGGTATTTCTTGAACCAGCGAGGCTGGGTGACCTTTGGGTAGATTGTGAGATGAACACACTGGATCAGTTTTTTAGGATCTCAGTAGGCTTGGAGGCTCAGGAGAGAAGAGGAAAGGAGCCAAGGAAGATTCTAGAAGAGCAGGAGGAGTTGGTACCGAGTTGGGCTCAGGAGTGAGACTTTCCCACAGGCTGGGAGGTGGGGAGGAGCGGGATGGGAAGGAGTTTGGTGGGGACAGCATGGGGCTGCTTGGGGACAGGAGGAGAGGGAGGCCTGGGGTGGGGGCAGGGTGGCCGTGGATTTGCCAGCTGGTGAGGGAGGGCAAGCTTTGGCAACCCGTCCAGCCTGCCTGGGAGAGTCACCTTTTATTTCTTTTGGGCTGGGGGTCTTTTTTTTTTTTTTTTTAACATTTATTTATTTTTGAGAGAGAGAGAGGGAGACACAGAATCCAAAGCAGGCTCCAGGCTCTGAGCCCGACGGGGGCTCGAACTCAACGAGCCACGAGATCGTGACCTGAGCGGAAGTCGGCCGCTTAACCGAATGAGCCCCCCAGGTGCCCCGATTTGGGCTGAATCTTACTTAAGAGCATATGGGGTTGTTCTCAGTTTGGGAGAAAGAGGTTGCAGCCCTCTTGGGAACCAGCTCAGAGGGCACAGACCTTTCCTCAGAGAGCTGTGCGACACAACATTTGCAGAAGGATTTCTGGGGTGGTTGCGGGTCCATTACGAGCTTTACACAGACTGTGACGGTAGCAATGATAAGAACAGACAGCCCTGAGGAGCTCCGCATCCCCATTTTACAGATGAGGAAACACGAGGCACAGAGTGGTTAAGTCACTTGCCCGGTGTCACACAGCAGCTAAATGGCAGAGTGGGGAATCCCCCCCACTTCCGGTGGTGCCCCTCCCCGCCCCTCGCAGCCCAGGTTTTCAGCCTTGAAAACTGCCGCTTCCTGGTTCTGGGGTCCCAGAGGAGAGAGCCCACGGTCCGGAAGCGGCCCTCCACCCCACCCCTCCCCGCTGCCCTTTGGTGGTTTGCCCCGAGATCCAGCTTGGGAGCTTGGGCCTCCGCTGAGGGCCAGCGCAGCAGGGCACCAAGGGCCCCTCCCTCTTTCCCTTTTTACCCAGTGCTGTGTCTTCATTAACATAACCGAGGAGGCCGCCCCGGCGGCGGCGGATGTGTTTGCGAGCCTGTGTTTGTGAGCCTGTGCGCCTGTGCGCCGCTGGGGCGGGAGTGAGTCAGCCCGACCCGCGAGGCGTGGGGGGTGGGGGTGGGGTGTCAGGACTCCAGGCGGAGCTGGCCCCGAGCCAGCACCCCCCAACCCAGCCGTCTCAGCCTCAGTTTCCCCAGCCGTGTACGAGGGGGACCTAAGGCCTTGGAGGCTAGATGACATCACGGGTCAACAGAAGCACCACATTTATGCCAGTCGCCCGCCTGGTGGGTGTCTGGAAATTCAGAATATTTCAGGCAGGAGCTCAGCCTGGCGGACAGGGATCTGTGGCTGCTGCGACCCTGAAGGACAGTCACTGCAGGCGGTTGCCCCTGAGTGCAGCCAGGGAAAAAGACAAAGGGGGTGGGAGGGCATCACAGTGAGGTCACATGTTGTGGAGTGACTGGCGCATAATAAATGCGCTGTGAATGTGGGTGCTCTTACTGTGTTGTTGCTGGGTTTTTTTAAATGTTTATTTTTGAGGAAGGGGGAGGGGCAGAGAGAGAGGGAGACACAGAATCCGAAGCAGGCTCCAGGCTCCGAGCTGTTAGCTCAGAACCCGACGCGGGGCTGGACGCAGAGCTCAAACCCACAAATCTTGGGGCTCGAACCTACAAACCACAAGATCGTGACCTAAGCCCATGTCAGATGCTCAACCAACTGAGCCCCCCCCACCCCCGTTGTTGTCCTTATTATCATGAACCAGACTTTGGCCTGTACCTACAGGTGCAGACAGATGGGCTGTGCTGTGTAGATCAAGTTTCTCAAACCTGAATGGCAGGTTCAGAGTCGGGAGGCCTAGTACAGGCCCAAGACTCTGCATTTCTGACAGTGTTCCCGGGTGAGGCCGAAGCCGCTTGGTGGGGGGTGGGGGTCACGCCTTGGAGTGATTCGTGTAGAGTGGAGGTCAGGCGGGTTCTGAGTTGTTTCCGGGGCCCTGCGAATGGAATGAGACTCGAGGTGCTGAGGGCTAGAATAAGACCCCTTAACCTCTTCGCTTTTGGGGTTGCCCGTTTGAGGGCGGGTGTGTATGAGTTATTATATGATGAAGAAAGGCATGTATGACTGTGGTAGCCTTTTCACTGCACCCACCCCCCCGCCCTGCCTTCGTCCCTCTCTGCAAGGGACCCCATGAGGATTTGGGTGTTCATTCAGTGGTTCTTTTCCATGCATAAGTTTCTTCCCTTTGAGCACACATACTATTTTTTTTTTATTTTTAAAAAATGTTTATTTTTGAGAGAGAGAGAGAGTGTGAGCAGGGGAGGGGCAGAGAGAGAGGGAGACACAGAATCCGAAGCAGGCTCCAGGCTCCAGGCTCCGAGCTGTCAGCACAGAGCCCGACGCGGGGCTCGAACCCACGAACCGTGAGAACATGACCCGAGCCGACGTCGGATGATTAACCAACTGAGCCACCCAGGTGCCCCTATTTTATTTTATTTTTGAAAAATGTTTGTTTAGGGGCATCTGGGTGGCTCAGTCAGTTAAGCGTCCGACGTCGGCTCGGGTCATGTTCTCATGGTTCGTGGGTTCGAGCCCCGCGTCGGGCTCTGTGCTGACAGCTCGGAGCCTGGAGCCTGCTTCGGATTCTGTGTCTCCCTCTCTTTCTGCCCCTCCCCTGCTCACGTTGTTGGTCTGTCTCTCTCCCTTTCAGAAATAAATAAAACATTAAAAAAAACTTTAAAAGAATGTTTGTTTAATTGTGGGAGAGAGAAGATGCCTGCAAGAGCGAGGGAGGGGCAGAGGGGGAGAGGGAGAGAGAGAATCCCAAGCTGGCCCTGAGCTGTCAGCACAGAGCCTGATGTGGAGCCCAGTCTACTGAATCGAGAGATCGTGACCTGAGCCGAAACCAAGAGTCAGATGCCCAACCGACTGAGCCGCCCAGGTGCCCCTAGATTAAATGAGTATTTAGTATCTCCTCTCCTCTCCTCTCTTCTCCTCTCCTCTCCTCTCCTCTCCCCTCCCCTTCTCTCCCCTCCCCTCTCCATTGTCGTTGACTGGGGTTTGGGCTTCGATTCTTAGTAAGGTGGGAGCCATGGGAGGCTTTTGAGCTGGGGACTGACCCGACCAAACATTTTTGTATCCGCACCTCCAGTCACTTGTGTAAGAGTGTTTCTAGCGGCCAGATTCCTGGAAGAGGAATTGCTAAGGGAGGGAGAAGCGTGCATTTAGATTCGGGTGCGCCCTGCCAAATGGCATTCCAGAAAGGCTTTACCATTCTCACCCCTTGGAGACAGCAGCCAGGATTGAGTGGCCGCTCGGTGCCAGGCCCATGCTGGACCCTAGGGACACTGGTGAGAGACAGCTCCGGTCCTGCACTTACGTGGTTCTCAGGCCTCAGGTCCCAGGGTAAGCTTTTGGAGCTGCCTCTGAGTGCCAAGGAAGGAGAAGCTTTCACAGAGACCAAAAAAGGAGAGGGGAGGGGATATTCTAGATGGTAGAGGAGGTCTGGCACGTCTTGGGTGGCGTTCGCCCTAGCTGGATCAGGAGGCCCACCGTATCAGTCCGGGGACCCCTGCGCGCGGGGTCCCCATCAGTGTGGGACACTTCGGGGTGCATCTGAGGAGTGAAGTAATAGTGCCTCCCTTACGGGGCTTCGTTTGGGAGGAGGATTTCACAGGAGGGCACAGAGCACACGGATTTTTGTGTTACTAGATTATCGTCAGAATAAGGAGGGGGACCTGTGTCAGGACGGGTCACCCTGAGGGGCTTGACCCCAGTTTTGGGCAATGTTTAAGGCCCATGTCAGAGAATCTTCGGCTTGGGGTCCCAGCTCGCTCCTTCCTCAGGTTAATCCAAGTCTCTCTCTCTCTCTCTTTTTTTAATGTTTATTTTTGGAAGAGAGAGAGACAGAATATGAGCAGGGGAGGAGAGAGAGAAGGAGACACAGAATCTGAAGCAGGCTCCAGGCTCTGAGCTGGCAGTCAGCACAGAGCCCAACACCTGTGGCTCGAACCCACGAACTGTGAGGTCATGACCTGAGCTGAAGTCGGATGCTCAACCGACTGAGCCACCCAGGCGCCCCTTAAATAATTTTTTTTTATATTTTTTTTATTTATTTCCAGGAGAGAGAGAGAGACAGCGTGAGCAGGGGAGGGTCAGAGAGAGAGGGAAATACAGACTCTGAAATTGGCTCCAGGCTCTGAGCTGGCAGTCAGCACAGAGCCCGACGCGGGGCTCGAACCCACGAACCGCGAGATCATGACCCAAGCGAAAGTCGGACGCTTAACCGACTAAGCCACCCAGGCGCCCCTAAATAATTTTTTTTTAATGTTTATTTTTGAGAGAGGGGAGGGGCAGAGAGAGAGGGAGACACAGAATCCGAAGCAGGCTCCAGGCTCCGAGCTGTCAGCACAGAGCCCAAGGCGGGGCTCAAACTCAAATCGTCAGATCATGACCTGAGCCGAAGTCAGACGCTTCACCGGCTGAGCCACCAGGCATCCCTGTTGCCATTATTATTAACTCAAGGCCTACTGGGCAACAGCCAGAACCTTCCTTGTGCCCCAGGACCAAGACCCCAGAGAAATGAGGCCAGTTGCTCAGGGTCAGAGGACCGCAGAGCGGGGGCTTGTGAGATCAGAGCTTTGCGGGCTTCTTCCTTCTGGGCCTTTGGGGAGTTAGCCACGCAAAGATGTCTTCGCCTCTCAGGGCAGCGGTGGGCGGGCCAGCTCTCCAGACAGCACCACGGACAGCTCCCCTCGGTGACTCGATGGGCAGCAGGACGGGACCCGAAACCAGGCTCTTTGTCACAGAGTCTGTCTGTATCCCGCTGCATGGACTGTCCAGGTTTCCCTGAAGAAATATCCGTGCTTGAACCCCAGGCGCCACCTCGAAGCCCGCCGAGGGCGTTCATAACAGGCGCGCGCCCACCCTGTCCACCCGCCGAGTCTAGGGAAGCTGCGTTTGGGAGCTCGTCCCCCTCAAAGGGCTTTGCATGAGGGATCGAAACCTGTGCGTCTCACACACCGTTTGGCATCTCCCAGCTCACTGCTGGATCCTATTTGCTACTTAGGTTTTCTGCCCATCGCTCGATGGTTCTGATGAGCCGCCGCTGTGGAAGCCTTGACGGGGTCTGCGGGCTAGGAAGCCAGGTGGGGGGGGCGGTGGCTCCTGTGGGCTGCCAGGCTTCTGGAAACCGGTTCTCCCAAAGCCGTGAGCCTCAAGTCTGTTGGGGCCAGATGCAGGGTGGTGGCAGCCGGGAGACAGAGGCCAGGCCCCTTAAAGGTCAGGTAGAGGGAGGAAGGGCAGGCAGGCCTGGGGGGGGGCGAGGAAGGGGGAGCGTCTCCCCTTCCCCCTTCCTTGGTCCCTGGCACTCTGTGTCCAGCTCGCAACACGCTGCTGAGCTCCCCACCGGCTTGCCTACTGGGCACCCCAGATCTAACGTGTCCAACGCTGAACCGCCCACTGCCCAGCCACCCCCAAACCAAAACCGAAATCAAACCCCAAACCAAACCAAGCCTGCTTCCTCCAGGCCGTCACCATTCGTCGATGGCAGTGCCCTCCTCCCAGTGGCCTGGGCTGCATACTTTGGCATCATCTTCATTATTGTTTTTTTTACGATTTTATTTTATTTTATTTTATTTTATTTTATTTTTTAAAGATTTATTTTTGAGATAATAATAAAATAAACATAACATAAAATTTACTGCCTTAACCATTTTAAGTGTATACAGTTCAGTAGCGTTGAGTACATTCATATTGTTGAGTTGGTGCCTCTTTTTTTTGTTATTTTTGAAAGAGGGAGACAGGATCCGAAGTGAGCTCTGTGCTGTCAGCACAGAGCCCGATGCTGGGCTTGAACTCTCTAACCGCAAGATCGTGACCGGAGCCAAAGTCGGACACATAACCTACTGAACCCCCCAGGCACTGAGTTGGCACCTCTTTTTCTCTGGTACCCGGTCAGTCCGACAGCGTGGGCCGTGAGCTCTGCCTGCGGAAGGCGTCCAGAATCTGGCCTCGTCTCCCCATCTCCACTGCCCTAGCCTGGTGCAGCCATGGTCACCTCCCCCCTACACCTCCTGGTGCGCCCCACACAGCCAGAGGGACCCTGCTGTAATCTCAGGCAGCTCATGGCCTTACTGTGGCTCCTGGTGCTCAGAGTCCTTATGGCGGCCTTGACCTCCTCTGTCCAGTGCAGTAGCCACTGACCACTTGTGGCCCTTGAGCCTCAGATGAACCGAATATGAAATATACCCTAGATTTCAAGGTCCTAGAATGAATTGTGTATGTTGGGGGGGGGGAGTAAATGATCTCATTAATGTATTTTTTTTAAGTTTATTTTTGAGAGAGAGTGTGAGCAGGGGAGGGGCAGAGAAAGAGAGAATCTTAGCTCTGTGCTGTCAGCGTGGAGCCGAACATGAGGCTCAAACCCACAAACTATGTGATCATGACCTGAGCTGAAATCGAAGAGTCCGATGCTTAACCGACTGAGCCACCCAGGCACCCTGATGTCATTAATATTTTTATACTGATTACACACTGAAATGGTCACATTTGTAAATATCAGGTTACCTAAACTATGATTTTTTTTTAATTTTTTTTTAAATTTATTTCTGAGAGAGAGAGAGAGACAGACAGAATGAGCAGCAGAGGGTCAGAGAGGGAGATACAGAATCTGAAGCAGGCTCCAGGCTCTGAGCTGGCAGTCAGCACAGAGCCCGACGCGGGGCCGAACCCACGAACCGCAAGATCATGACCTAAGCGAAAGTCGGACGCTCAACCGACTAAGCCACCCAGGCGCCCCCATTTTCACCTTTTTTAAGCATACACTTCAGTGGTACTAAGTACCTTCACAGTGTTGTACAATTATCACCTCTGTCCATTTCCAGAATGTTCTCATCATTCCAGACAGAAACTCCGGGCCCCTTAAACAGTACTCCCTGTTCCTGATAACCTCTGGTCTACTTTTCTGTCCTTACCAGCTTGCCTGTTGTATGTGCCTCATAGAGGTGAAATCATACAGTCTTCATCCTTTTGTGCCTGGGGTATTTCACGGAGCGTAGTGTTTTCAAGGTTCATCAATATCGTAGCATGATCAGAATTGCTTTTTCTCTTAGGACTGAGTAATGCTCCGTTGTACGGGCAGAGCACATTTTGCTCAGTCTTTCTTCCGTTGATGGGCACTTGGGTTTTCCTACCTGTTGGTGGTTCTTACACGCTCTCTGGTCCCTGGCTTTCCATCTAACGTCGTGTTCCACTGACTGCTCACCGTCGCTCCCTCTGCCTCAGCCACACTGGCTTCCTTCCTCAAGTCAGATTCGTGACCACCTCAGGGTCTTTGCACTTGCCTGCCGCTGCACCCCGCTCTATGGCTCCTTCCGCTCCTCTCCCAGGCCTGCCTCTATCACCCTATTTAAAGTTGTACATGGGGCGCCTGGGTGGCTCAGTCGGTTAAGCGTCCGACTTCGGCTCAGGTCATGATCTCACAGTTCGTGAGTTTGAGCCCCGTGTCAGGCTTTGTGCTGACAGCTCAGAGCCTGGAGTCTGCTTCAGATTCTGTGTCTCCCTCTCTCTCTGACCCTCCCCTGCTCACGCTCTCTCTCTCTCAGAAATAAATAAAAAACATTAAAAAAATAAAAATAAAATTGTACAAGCCCCTTGTCCTCCTCTCTGCTTTTCCTCCATAACACTTAGCAACTTCTGATGTCCCATCCATTTTACGTTTATATTGACTTTTTATATCCATATTTTATAATATTTGTAAATACTTTCAATATTTATAAATAACGCTATACCTAATATAGCATTTCTTTGTTTTTAATAGTTTATTGTCAAGTTGATTTCCATATAACACCCAGTGCTCATCTGCACACATGCCCTCCTCCATGGCCATTACCCCCTTCCCCTCGCCCCCACCCCTGTCAGCCCTCAGTTTGTTCTCGGCATTCCCTAATATAGCATTTGTAATTTAATGTGTATAAATACAATTTATAATGCATGTTTTTATTTAATAGAAATTAAATACAAGGATGTTAAATATTTGTAAATATTTAGTAGAATACATCAGGTCACTGTTCTCCTCTGTCTCCATCCTTACCCTTGTCAAAAGGGTAAGCTACGTCGGGTAGGCAACTCTTTTTTTTTTTTTTTTTCTTTTTTTACAGATAGTTCATTGTCAAGTTGGTTTCCATATAACCCCCAGGGCTCATCCCCACAAGCGTCCGGCAACTGACTCTTGATCTCAGCTCGGGTCTTGATCTCAGGGTCATGAAGTTCAAGCTCTATATGGAGTCTACCTAAAAAAAAAAACCAAAAAAAACCCCAAAAACCCAAAAAGTGAAGCATAAGCTTTGAGCAAACAGGGATCTTTGTTTTGTTCACGGCTGGGTCCCCAGCTTCTAGAACAGTCCTGTGCACACGTGCGTCAGTCCTTAATTGCGGAATGGATGAACGCTTAGTGGACCAGGAACTTGGGAGGTTGTGAGTGAGCTGAAGGACAGCGCGCTGGGGGTTGGGGGGGGGGGGGAGTGGAGAACAGCCGAGAAAAGGCCCTGAGGCTTCCAGCTGGTACGGTCTGGATGTGGGTGGGGTTGAGGGGCGTTAGGCTGGCAGAGTGAGCAGGGGGTTGGATCTTGACCTCAAACCTGGTCCCCTCACCCATTTGCTGGACGACCTCAAGCCAGCGACGTGCCCTCTCTGAGCCTCCTCTGCTCATCTGTCAAAGAGGAAAGCAGTAGCTGTTTGTCCGTTTGTGTAGCAGGCATTTCCTGCATGCCTACTGTGTACCAGTTACCATCCTTGCCCTCATTGGGTTTCCATGCTAGGCTCCCCCCTCTGGGGGCCCACATACAAACTGAGCATTTAAACGGCTGCCCGGCAGGCGCGCGGTGGCCCGTGGTTCCTGCCGTCAGGTTAGTGGCTGTGGGTCTCAGCTTTCCTCCTCCATGTGGGGCTGTCGGGAAGGCCCTGCGCTGGTGCCTCGCGTCTGGTAATGGTGATGTGTAAATTGAGGCCCTCCTCACTGGGGTGGTTTGGGGCTGAGCCTCAATCACGCTGCTGGCTTTTCTTTTCACAACATGAACTTGACCCAGCTGAGAACATTTTGTAGGCGCCAGCTTTCCTGCCCCAGCTGCGGCCCTGATGCCCTGAGGCACTCAGTGCCCCCCTCTCTCCCCCTTCTGGAACTTCTACACAAGCTTGTTCATTCGAGCAGGCTGCCCAGTGGACCAGCGTTTGTTTGGTGGGTGTGCAAGTTAGCGAGGGTCACGCTAGCTGCTGTGACAAATAAGCCCCTTCTTCTCAGTGGCTCAAAAGGCTGCACGTTTTTGTTGTTGTTGTTTTCTTACCTGCATTACAGACCAGGGAGGGTGTTTCTGGGCGGGCAGCCTCATGTGAGGGATTGAGGAACCAGACTCCTTCCCTCTTTCAGCTCTGTCCTCCCCTAAGCTACAAGGCATGCTGGGAAATGTAGTCCCACACTGTGTCTACCAGGAAGAGAAAACGGCTGGGGAGAGCACACAGCAGCCTTCGCCCCAGTGGATGCGTATTCGTCGATGCCGGCAAGGCCGGCGGACTTGATGGGAGGGACTCCGTGCTAGGGGACACGGTCTCTGGGTTAGCTATTTTACTTGAACCCTATGGGCACCTTCTAGACTCCTGAGAGGACCACCTCAATGCCCCCCGGGTCCGAACCCCAGTTTGAGAGGCATGTTGGAGCCACGAAGGCAGTACCGAAGATTAGCACACTTAGAAAATATCCACAGGCCCCCTTTGCCACTTCCGCACCCCCACTGCCTCTCCGACATTATTTCTAATGCCCGGTACCCACCAAACAGTGATCTAGTTGTCGTTGGAGCCAATCACGCGCCTTCCTGCCTTAGGGCCTCTGCACTCACTGTTTCCTCAGCCTGGGATGCTTTTTCCCAATGTATTTGCATGGCTCTCCCCTTATTAAAGTTTATTCTGAGAGAGAGTGCAAGTGAGGGGTGGGCAGAGAGAGATGGGGACAGAGGATCTGAAGCGGGTTCTGTGCTGACAGTAGAGAGCCCGATGTGGGGCTTGAACTCATGAACCTTGAGATCATGACCTGAGCCGAAGTTGGAAGCTCAACCGACTGAGCCACCCAGGCGCCCCTTGAGTACTCTATTTGAAAATCGAAACCTCCCTCATCATTTACGATGATCTCCTCCTAGCCTTTTACCACTTGCTGATATCACGTTATAGATGAACTTGTTGACTGACTATGGTGTGTGTCTTTGCTGAGGCGCATCCCAGACCTGGGGTACAGTAAGTGCTCACTAAATATGTGTTGTGCAAACGAGTCAGACCACCTGGGCGCCCCTCCAGCCTGGTTTTCTGTGTGTGTATGTGTTTTTACTTTTTTAAAAAAAATTTTTAACATTTTTTATTTATTTCTGAGAGAGAGAGAGACAGCGTGAGAAGGGGAGGGGCAGAGAGAGAGGGAGACACAGAATCTGAAACAGGCTCCAGGCTCTGAGCTGTCAGCACAGAGCCCTAAGCAGGGCTCGAACCCATGAACCATGAGATCATGACCTAAGCCGAAGTCAGGCGCCCAACCGACTGAGCCACCCAGGCGCCCCTTTACTTTTGAGTGCAGTATAAATGTTTCTTTTTTTTTTTAAGTTTATTTTGAGAGAGAGAAAGAGCACATGTGCATGCAAGTGGGGGAGGAGCAGAGAGAGAGAGGGAGGAGACAGAGGGAATCCCAAGCAGGCTCCACAGTGTCCGCACCGAGCCTGATGCGGGGCTCGAACTCGCGAACCTTGAGATCGGGACCTGAGCCAAAATCCAGAGTCGGACGCTCAACTGACAGAGCCCCCCAGGCGCCCCTGAAGTATCAGTGTTTCCGTGGTTTGTTTTGTTGAGCTCTAAAGGTATTTGTGCTTTTGAAATTGGCATTTTGCACTTACGAAATTCTACAAATGTAGCACATTTCACATTCCTTTGCGGTTTCTGTGTCTTCTTGCCCATTTTTGACTTGGCCGGGTTTGGGGTGGGTGAGAAAATGAGGCCAGAACTTGGTGTCCACCAAGCCATGGGCGCAGAAGGAAGGCGGCCCAGGGTGGTCCGGGGGGCCCACCGCATCGTGTAGGGCCTGGGTCGTGCCCTTCCTTCTCAGGCCTGTGTGTTTGGGAGGTTGGGGGCCGTGTGTACAGCTTGGGGTGTGAAGAGTCAGGTCGGGGCGCTGAGGCGGCCCACACGACCCTTTCCTGTTTTGTTTTGATTTGTTTTTCTCTCGCTTAAAATTTTAAACATCTCTATTGACACATAATTCACATACTGTGAGATTCATCCATGTAACATGTACAATCCAGGGGCGCCCGGCCGGCTTGGTCGATGGAGCCTCTGACTCTTGATCTCAGGGTCGTGAGTTCAAGTCCCATGTTAGGTGTGAAGCCTATTTAAAAAAAATTTTTTTAAATGTTTATTTATTTGGGCAGAGAGAGAGGGAGACACAGAATTGGAAGCAGGCTCCAGGCTCTGAGTGGTCAACGCGGAGCCCAACACGGGGCTCGAACCTGCAAAGCGCGAGATCGTGACTTGAGCCAAAGTCAGACGTTCAACTGACTGAGGCACCCGGGCGCCCCAAGCCAACTGAAAAAAAAAAAAAAAAAGACGAAGTGTACAATCTGGTGGTTTTTGGGATATTCGCGAGTACCCAGTCCCGGGACATGTGCATCGCCCCAGTATGCGAAGCACCATGCTCAGTAAGCAGTGACTGACTCCCTGTTCCCCCAAATGACTAATCTGCGCTCTGTCTCTGTGGATCGGCCTTTTCTGGCTACTTTGTGTGAATCCTGCGTTTCGTGGAAAGGTGTGGTATGTGCCTGTCTGCGTCTGGCTTCTTTCACTCACCGTGATTTTTTTTTTTTTACCTTTTTTTAAAGTTTATTAATTTTGAGAGAGAGAGAGAGAGAGAGAGAGTGTGTGTGTGTGTGTGTGCGCGCGCGCGTGTGCGTGCACGCCCGCATGTGCATTGGGGGAGGGGCAGAGAGAGAGGGAGAGAGAGAACCCCAAGCAGGCTTCGCACCGACAGCACAGAGCCCGATGCGGAGCTCAAACCCATGAACCGTGAGGTCGTGGCCTGAGTCGAAACCAAGAGTCGTATGCCCGCCCCACAGAGACCCCCAGGGTTTTAAGGTCCAGCCACACAGCAGCATCGCGTCACTACTTCATCCGTCTTGGGTTTTTGTTTCTTTTTTCATTTTCTTTTCAAGATCTGAGACGCTTAAATGCCTTGAACGTCTCCTTTTTGAAAGGGTACAATTCAGTGGTTTTTCGTATATGCACGAAGTTGTGCAACTGTGACCACAGTCCGGTTCTAGGACATTTTCATCACACAGAAGGAAACACTGTACCTAGTTCTCCATCCCCCTCCCCCGCCCCCAGCCCCTGGCAGCCACTCATCTGCTTTCCATTTCTGCGAGCCTGCCTCTTCTGGAAGTTTCCTACACGCTGTGCCCTCAGGGTGAGGTTTGCAAGGTTTCCCCGCGTTGTAGCGCATGCCAGCCTGCACCCCTGTTTATGGCCCAATGCCATTCTGCAGCAGGGGTCTGCCGTACTTTGTCCGTCCTTCCGTCAGCCGATGGGCATTTGGGTTGGTTTCTGGGGTTTGCCGGTTATGAATGAGGCTCCTTGGTGGACGTCTCTTCTGTCGAGGCGGGGGCTGGCATTCCCAGCAACTTCCTGCCCAGGCCTGTCTTGCTTTGTTCCACGGGCCTCCTCCTCCCCCTCCTCCCTGGCTCCCTCCTCCCCATCCTCCCACCTCCCTGCTCTTCTCCTTTCTCTCCCTCCAGTACCTTCTGTATTGTATCTCCCTCTCCCGAGCCTCAGCTGAGGGTACATGAGTCTGGAAACGGGTCCTTTCTGCCCTCCCAACAGGGAGGCCCCAGGCCTGAGCCTGGTGCAGGCTGCCCACCCCAGCGGAGGGAGAAGAAAGGACCACCTGGTCCTTCTAATCCAGCCCCAGGGAGATGGGTTGGGGGCGTGGCCACGCTAAGGAAGCAGCTTTTCTGGGGCGCCTGGGTGGCTCAGTCAGTTGAGCGGCCTGCTTCAGCTCAGGTCATGATCTCATGGTTCGCGGGTTCAAGCCCTGCATCGGGTTCTGTACTGACAGCTCAGAGCCTGGAGCCTGCTTCACATTCTGTGTCTCCCTCTCTCTCTCTCTCCCTCCCCTGCTCACACTGTCTCTATCTCTCTCAGAAATAAATTTAAAAAAAAAAATTTTTTTTTAAAGCAGCTTTTCTTTGGGGCTTAAAAAATTTGTCTACTACATATCATGGCTTTAAAAGATGTATGTATTTGTTATGTGTGTTAGATGTTATATGTATTTATTACACACATTTATTATATATTGTATATGTTACATACGTATTGTGTGTTTGGACAGTTTGGGAACACACACACACAAGGACAAAACTCAAATGGTATTAGAGATTTCTAGTGAAAAGTCTCCCCCTGTCCCCCATATCCCAGCTATCCTCTCTCTAGAGGTAAAATGGTTATAGTTTTAGGTTTCTTTCCAAAGAGATATTCCATGCGCATGTGAGCATCATGCACACCGGCACACGGACATGTACACACATGTGCCTTTTTTTTTTTTGAGAGAGCCAGAGCGTGAGCAAGGGAGGGGCAGACAGAGCCAGAGACACAGAATCCAAAGCAGGCTCCAGGCTCCGAGCTGTCAGCACAGAGCCCGACCACGGGGCTCAAACTCACGATCCGTGCGATCATGACCTGAACCAAAATCAAGAGTCGGCCGCTCAACCGACTGAACCAGGCAGGCGCCCCTCTTCCCTTTGTTTTTTTAACAACATATGGTGGAGGCTCTAGCTTAGCAACTTCAGGGCCTTTCACAGCTACATGGTGTTCCCTCTGAGGGCCCCAACTCAGTGAACCAGTGCCCTTTCGCTGGAAGCCTACGTTAGCTCCAGTCTCTTACAAACAAGGCTCCGATGAGTGACTGTACAGTTGCGGATTTGCGTGAATGTGAGTAGAGCCGTGAGATAAAATCCCAGAGCTGGGCTTGTTAGGACAGAGGTGTGTTAAAAACAAACAAAAAAACAAAACAAAACAAAAAAAGCCAAAAAACAAAAATTTCCGAATGCACCTGAAAGTGGAGAGAAACAGAGTAATGAACTCTTATTACTTGTATCCCCCAACTCTGGTTTCTCTTCAGGTCGCATAAATCTTTCGCCTTTTACTTGTATCCCCAGTTCCCCCTACATCCAAGATTTGACCACGCTTGCTTTATTGATCTCTGTTTTGTTGTTGTTGAAGGATTTTTAAAGCAAGTCCCAGGTCTCCTGTCATTTAAACTCTACATATTTAAGTATGTGTTCAAAGAACGAAAATAAGCATTTTCCTACATGACCACAATGACATTTTCATACCTAAGTAAATTTAAAGTCGTTTAGTATCGTCAAGGGATGTGGTTTTTATATTCGTTCCTGTGTGTGTGTGTGTGTGTGTGTGTGTGTGTGTGTGTGTTTATTTATTTTTGAGAGAGAGGGAGAGACAGAGTGTGAGCAGGGGAGGGGCAGAAAGAGAGGGAGATATAGAATGCAAAGCAGGCTCCAGGCTCTGAGCTGTCAGCACAGCGCCCGCCGCGGGGCTCGAACTCAGGAATCGTGAGATCGTGACCTGAGCCGAAGTCTGACGCTTAACTAAGCCGCCCACGCTGCCCTGTTCGTTTGTCCTTTAAATGATCTCTACCATCCTTTAAGTGGGGCTTGAATTCATGACTTTGAGAGCAAGAGTTGCTTGCTTTACCAACTGAGACAGCCAGGCGCCCCTCCCCCCACATGCTTTTTTTTTTTGGTTACGTTTTTAAAAATTGACATGTAATTCACATGCCATAAAATTCACATACAGTTCCATGGTTTTTAGCACAGGCAGTCACAGGGTTGCACAAGCAGCACCACTGACAGATTCTGGAATACTTGATCAGCCCAGAAAGAAACCCATACTTGTCGGCAGTGGCCACCTTTCCCTACGTCCTGTCTTCTCCGCTGTGAGCTCCTGGCAGCCGTGAATCTGCTTTCTGTTCCTATAGGTTCATCTCTATGCTGGAGATTTTATATAAATGGATTCCTGCCACACATGGTCTTTTTTTTTTTTTTTAATAGTTTTTATTTATTTTTGAAACAGAGACAGAGCATAAGCGGGGGAGGGACAGAGAGAGAGGGAGACACAGAATCTGAAACAGGCTCCCAGCTCTGAGCTGCCTGTACAGAACCCGATGCGGGGCTTGAACCCACAAACCGCGAGATCATGACCTGAGCCAAAGTCGGACGCTTAACGACTGAGCCACCCAGGCGCCCCTCACACATGATCTTTTTAATCTGGCCTCCTTTGCGGTGTTTTTGAGGTTCATTCATGTTGTGGCATGGATCAGTGCTACATTCCTTTTTTTTTAATTTAATTTTTTTTTTTATGGAGGGGGAGTGCACGGTGCATGCCAGCGGGGGAGGGGCAGAGAGAGAGAGAGACAGAGACACAGAGAGAATGTTAAGCAGGCTCCACTCTAAGAGCGAGGAGCTCAACGCAAGGCTCGATCTCATAACCCTGCCTTCGTGACCTGACCAGACATCAAGAGTTGGTCGCTCCACCGCCGGAGCCCACCAGGAGCCCCTTTTTTTATGGCTGAATAATATTCCACTCTGCGGATCCGCACCTTTTGTTTCTGTGCGCGTCGGTCGGTGAGCATTTGTGTTCTGTTTCTGCGTCCCTGCTGCGGGGAGTCGTGTCGCCATGAATATTCGTACACACACGCTTGTGTAGATGTGCGTCTTTTCTTTGCTGGGTCCTGTGGCAGCCCCTCCCCCCGCCCCGTTGACTGAACCAAGGAACAACCGCCAGGCGTTTTCTCCAGCGGCCACACCATTTCACATTCCCACCAACAAGCAAGTTGAGAGGACTCTCATTTTCCTGCCTTTTTTATTATAATCATCCCCGTGGGCGTGAAGTGGTGTCTCATTATGGCTTCGAGTCGCATTGCCCCGATGGCTGACGTTGGCATCTTTTCGTGGGGGGGAGGGGCTGTGTGTCTCCTAAGTTGTGATCTGTTTCCATTCTGGTCCCGGGCTCTCTGAGCTCGCAGTGCTTGTCCTCACTGAGTCGTCTCCCTACACAGAAACCCCCAGTCCCACATGCCCCCCTGTGATTCAGGGGCTGAAATCTGGGTTTCCTGGACGACCTCTGTCACGGCCACCCCCTGGGCCAGCGTGCAGGGTGCAGTGAAAGCAGTCGATGGAGTCAGGCTGCCCCGCTCTCCTTGCTGACTAACCTGGAGACCGGCCTTCACCTCATTGACTTCAGGGTGTGACAGTGGTCGCAAAGCGAAGCGCATGTCTTCCCACCTGCCCTGGGGCTTTCTCCTTCTGCCCTTTATCAGACGCGTCCTGAGCATCTTTACAGCTCACATCCCCGAATGGGCGTAATGTGTATCCCTTCGTTTGCTTATTCAGCGGTTATTTCACGTGTGCTGTGTGCCAGGGAGTATTCCAGGAGGGGCTGTGCTGTGAGCAAGACAAAGCCCTCTGTCCTGAGGGAGCCGGCCTGCTGGTGGGCAGGGACCCGTGATAGGACCCCTCAGAAGGTGATGTGTGCCATGGACCAAAGGAAATAAATAGGGAGAGTGAGAGGCAAGGGCTGGTGGCGTGAGTGGTCCTTTTAACCAGCCCGCGCTGAAAAATTGCCATTGGCACAAAGACCTGAAAGTGAGGGGGCAAGGCCTGTTGGTATCTGCAGGTGGGGTTTTCCCAGCAACAGGAATAGCAAGTGCAAAGGCCCTGAGGCAGGGATGCGAAGACACTTGCCCCACATCGCAGCCAGTAGGCAGTGTGCCAGGATTGGAATGACACAGACCAGAGTCTGGTGGTGGTGGTGTTGTTAATGAACTTCATTGAATTTCTGTATGTGATACATCCATTTTTTTGGGTGATGTTTGTTTATTTTTAAGAGACAGAGTGTGGGTGGGGGAAGGGCAGAGAGAGAGGGAAACACAGAATCCGAAGCAGGCGCCAGGCTCTGGGCTGTCGGCACAGAGCCTGATGCGGGGCTTGAACTAACGAACCGTGAGATCATGACCTGAGCCGAAGTTGGACGCTTAACCAACTGAGCCACCCAGGTGCCCCTATCCATCGGTTTAAAGAGTGCTGCAGGGTGCATTTTGACAAATAGTAGCGTCACAGTTGGGACACAAAATTTACGTCACCAGAAGAGTACCCCCCACCTCCATGCAGTCAGTCCTCCCTGCCCCCTGGGCTCGGGCAGTAAAATCTGCTTTCTGTAACAACAGATTTGATCTGCCCTTTCCAGAATTCGATCTCGGTAGAATCACCCAGCATGCACCCTTTCGTGCACCCTTTCGAGTGTGGTTTGTGTCTGGTTTGTGCCGCTCTGCTCTCTGCACCGGGATCTTGAGATGCATGTAGGGTGGGTGTGTCCGTTGCTCTGCTTCTGTGCGCTGCTGAGCCAGGGTCCTGTTGTGCAGGTAGCTCACAGTGCATTCACCCGTTTGCTTGCTGGCAGACCCTTGGCTTGTTCCCAGCGTTTGGCCGTGACAGTCGAGGCTGCTGGGGACATTGTTTATGCACTAACCTTGGTTGGACCCCTGCTCTACTCTGGGGTAAATACTTGGGGGTGGAATGGCCATGGCAGGGCAGAATGTGTTTAACTGTATTTGAAACTGCCAGACCGCTTTTTCAAAGAGCCTGGGACCGTTCACGTCAGCCTCAGCCGGCGGGGTTGGGGGGAGCGTTCCAGTTGCTCCACATTCTCATCCCCACTTGTCATTGTCAGTCTTTTCTAGACAATGTAATGGGTGTGTAGCAGTATCTCATTATGATCTTTGTTTTTTAAGTTTATTTCTTTATTTTGAGAGAGAGAGAAAGAGCACTGGGGAGGGGGAGAGAGAGAATCCCAAGCAAGCTCTGCACTGTCAGCTCAGAGCCCTACGCGGGGCTCAGACACACAAACCGTGAGATCGTGACTGGAGTCTGAAATCAAGAGTCGGCCGCCAACCGACTGAGCCCCCAGGAGCCCCTCATTTGGTCTTAATTGAAATTTCCCCTATGACTGCACACGCTGAGAACCTCAGGGGCTTCCGTGCGCCCTGCGGGTCTTGTTGGACTTGTTTTGAAATTGATCTGTCCGTCATCTTGGTACGAGGTGGTAGGTTTCTTCCTGGATTCTGCGTCCGGAAGGGTCAAGTGCTTGCTCGCTCCTTGTTATCAGATCGATGATTCCAGTGTTTCCAGAAAGGCCAGAAACCTTGTGTCTTTTAAAGAACAGCTCTCTGGCCTTTTAAAATCTGGCCCACAAAAGTAACCGTATCCCCCAGATACATCTTGGGGCCTCTGAGTTGCTGCTGGCAAAGTGGCACGTTTGAATGCAGCTCTGGCCGTGCCACAGGGGCTCCATCTGGGCCCCGGAGGGGCACCCGCTTCCTAGGGCACAGGGTCCTGTCTCACGGCCCCTGGGTCCACTCACAGTGCTGTCACCAGGGTCCCCAGCATCAGACGGTGACCAGCCCCCCCCCCCCCAGCAGGTGTTCACAGGCAGACAGACCAGGGAGAAGCCGTATTCTCTTGCTTTGTGCAGCCTGTACATTAGCTGGAAAAATGAGTCTTTTTTTTTTTTTATTTCTAGGAGAGAGAGAGAGAGAGACAGCGTGAGCAGGGGAGGGTCAGAGAGAGAGGGAGTCACAGACTGAAACAGGCTCCAGGCTCTGAGCTGGCAGTCAGCACAGAGCCCAGCGTGGGGCTCGAACCCACGAACCGCGAGATCATGACCTAAGCGAAAGTCGGACGCTTAACCGACTAAGCCACCCAGGCACCCCTGGAAAAACGAGTCTTAAATATTCTCAACAGTCCACGTTGATGGAGCGTTTGATGTCTTTTGCGTGTGGACCCATTAAATCCTGACCCAGCCCCCTACACAGGGGTGGTGTTGAGAATATTTAAGACCTGTTGGCACACAGATCGGCTGTGGGACACCCCCTTGCACGTGCAGGCGGGATGCCACTGGCCCGGGAGGGCATTGTTCTCACTCTGGTGTCCGTGTTACAGACGCAGAAGCCGAGGCACAGACGGGGAGTCACTCAGGCCAGGCTGCGCAGCCTAGAGGGACGGAGCTAGGGCCGGATCCAGGCAGCATGGGCCCAGAGCCGGCTGGACTTTGTATTTTGAAAAAATGTCAAACTTCTGGAGAAGTGGCAAAAATAGGAATCTTTATCCATGTTCACCAACTTTTTTTTTTTAATATTTAGAGAGAGAGTGCGAGAGTGCATGTGCATGTGCATGTGCATGTAAACAGGAGAGACGGGGCAAAGGGAGAGGGAGAATCCCAAGCAGACTTCATGCCCCACGCATAGCCCGACACGGGGCTTGAACTTGTGACCCTGAGATTAAGACCTGAGCGCTGAGATCAAGAGTCAGACACTTAACTGACTGAACCACCCAGGTGGCCGCCTGATTCACCAGCTTTTTTTTTTTTTTTTTTAATGTTTATTTATTTTTGAGAGATAGAGCATGAGCAGGGGATGGGCAGAGAGAGGGAGACACAGAATCCGAAACAGGCTCCAGGCTCCGAGCTGTCAGCACAGAGCCCATCGTGGGGCTCGAACCCACAAACCGCGAGATCATGACCTGAGCCAAAGTTGGACACTTAAGTGACTGAGCTACCCAGGCGCCCCTGATTCACTAACTTTTAACATATTACCACGTTTCTTTCATTCTCCTTTCTCTGTGGACCAGTAGAGCCAAATGTTTCCTTGTCTGTGAGCCTCAGTGGCCTCATCCGGAAAATGGACCAGCTCTACCTGAACTCTACACACACACACTGTTCTTTATTGTTTTTCAGCCGGTGGAGATCAGGGATGTTACCATGTGCCTTGGTCCTTGGCACTTGGATGGGTGTTTCCGGAGAACAGGGATAGTCTGTTACTTAACCCAGGACAGCCCTGAGCGCTCCTGGTTGAACATTGACCCAGTGCTGTTATCTTCTCTTTGTAGTCTGGTTTTGTCCGTTGCCCTAGTAACGCTCCGTATGCTGGATCCCCTCTTCCCCCCAGAGAGGATCCCGTTTGGGATCACGTATGGCCTCTGGCTGTCTTCTCTCTTTCCCTTCCTTCAGTTGGGAGTCTTTTCTGGGATTTTCTTTGTGTTTCATGACCTTGCCTTTTATTTATTTATGTGATGTTCTTATTTATTTTGAGAGAGAGATAGAGAGTGAGCAGGGGAGGGGCAGAGAGAGAGGGAGACACAGAGAATCGCAAGCAGGCTCCACAGCGGGGCTCGAACCCACTCACCGTGAGATTTTGACCTGAGGCAAAATCAAGAGTTGGACGCTTAACCAGCTGAGCCGCCCAGGTGCCCCCGTGCCATTCGCCTTCTAGAAGGGTCCAGACCGGTCATCTTGTCGACCATCCCTCAGCTGGGGCTGGCGTCTACTTCCTCCTAGTGAGATTCAGATACACGGCTCACGTGTCCCTGCGTGGAACGTTCAGGACCTACTCTCTCGGCTGCTCCGAGGTTCTTCCTTTCAGAGCCCCCCGTCCGTTTCATTCTGTCCCGGTGCCTGGCACTTCCGCTTGTCACGATCTGTTGTGCTTATAAGTGTGCATTTGGGGGCCTTGCGGTTTTCAGCACCAAGGGAAGCAAAACACGGTTTCTCGACAGAAAATAAGTCACCCTGGATCATCAGAATGAACCAAAGAAGGGAGGCAGGGGGGCGAAATTGGAATTTTCAATTTCGTTGAAATTGGAACATTCTAGAAACACCGAGAACACAGAAGTGACTCGTAATTCTGTCACCCCCAGGGGGTAGCGCAGCCTCATTAGTGTTTTGGCAGTATTTCCTCCCAATCGATCTGCTTTTCCCCTTGTCCTCGGGACGCTCGTTCTTGCACAGTTGAGGAGAGTGACGGATTTTGAGAGCTAAACACGGAGGGACATGCGGGAGGTCGGGCTCGGTCCGGGGGCGCCTTGGGGGCGCCAGGCGGGCGCAGCGGGGGTTACGGGTGCGCCGGGGTGTCTGCCCTGCTATGTGGACACCTGTGTCCCCCGCTGTCCCTGGAAGGAGAACAGGAGCTCGGTGAGTATGGCTGGGCCCCCCTGGCGCTGTCTCCGGGTCCCCAGAGCCCTTCACGGCGGCTCTGGACCCAAAGCCCAGGGGGCGGCCCAGTCTTAGCGCAAAGCGGGCTAACACGCCCTAAGGTGGGATTTCCTCCAGTTGTAGTTTTGTTTTTTGTTTTTGTTTTTTGTTTTAATTTTTTAAAATATTTTTATTTATTTCTAGGAGAGAGAGAGAGAGACAGACAGCGTGAGCAGGGGAGGGTCAGAGAGAGAGGGAGACACAGACTCTGAAACAGGCTCCAGGCTCTGAGCTGGCAGTCAGCACAGAGCCCGACGTGGGGCCCGAACCCACGAACTGCGAGATCATGACCTAAGCGAAAGTCGGATGCTCAACCGACTAAGCCACCCAGGCGCCCCCTCCAGTTGTATTTTTGAATCCGAGCCCGGGGATTTGGGAACAATGGCTACTGTGATACCAGCACATGTCCTCTGAGCCCCGGGTCGTGTACTTTGTACATTATCGATTCGTTTAAGCCTCATACCCCTCCGTGGGGAAGGGAGAAGCTACGCACAGAGAGAAACAACTTGCCTAAGGTCAGACAGGTGCTTAGTATCAGGACAGGATCTGAGCCGACGCCGTCTGGGCGTGCGTGGTGCTTTTGGGCTCATCTGAAGAGGCCGTTTGCCTGTTTATTTAACTCAGGCCTCCACGGGCGCATGCGGTGCTTTTGTGGAATGAAAAACAGATGCCCCTTTCTCATGACCCTTCTCTGCCGTCTGCCAGAAAATTGTGGTCCCCGGTATACACAAATCTGCAGTGTCCTAAGATGCGACTGCCTCCTCCCCGGGAGCGGGGAGGTGGTTGTGCAGTGTACAACCTCCACAACTATACACGGTTACCCAATATTTGGCAAATATTTCTCAAGTGTCTACTTCAGAGACCGACAACAAACAAGATAAGCCAGTAAAATATTTACTGTGTCAGATGTCAGCAAGTGTTCCTAACAAAGATAAAGCAGGATCAGAGGGATCAGGGTGCAGGGGGTTGGGCCGCGCTTTTAAATAGATTGGTCAGGGAAGGTGAGGTCGCGGAGGTTGACATTTGCATAGAGACCTCAGGGAGATTAGGGGACAGGCCGTGTGGGTATTTGGGGAAGAGCAGTCCAGGCAGAGGGAAGGGCCTGTGCAAAGGCCCTGAGGCAGGTTGGTGCCTGCTGTGTTTGGAGACTATTGAGGAGGCTGGAGCTGAGCAAGCAGGGGGGAGAGGGCAGGGGATGAGGGCGGAGGGGACAGTGGCAGATCTTCGGGGGCCTTGGTGGCCACAGGGAGGACCTGGCTTGGATGCTGAGTGAGATAGGAACTTGAGGGTGCTCAGTGGGACATGAGCTGACTCAGGTTCTAAGCAGATCCCGGGGGGCGAGGGCAGGGAGACTGCTGAAGACATGCAGGCTTAACGTGGCTCCGGGAAATATTTATTGATGTTGAGGGACAGAACGAAAGATTCGGCCAAGCAGGAGGAGACATTGGCCGTCGCAGACGCACAAGGGTGAGGGTCAGAGGTCTGTCCTGGGCACCCCCATGTTGGTTCCTCCTGCTTTCCTCTGGGAGCAGCTTGAGGACCCAGCCGTGAGCTGAGAGCCCACCTCACAGGTAGACCTGTTCACTGCGACCATTGCGAGATGGTCTAAACAAGTACCTTGACATGGTCAGTACGTATTCACTACTGTCCCTTCTTTTTTAGAAAGAGAGCAGGAGAAGGGGGGAGGGGCAGAGAGAGAGGGAGACGCAGAATCCGAAGCAGGCTCCAGGCTCTGAGCTGTCAGCACAGAGCCCCACGCGGGGCTCGAACCCACAAACCGCGAGATCACGACCTGAGCCGAAGTTGGACGCTTAACCAACTGAGCCACCCACGCGCCTTTTTTTTTTTTTTTTTACTGTGCAATAGAAGTTCCACGAATATTTTCATGCATAGTTACTTTTTCTTTTTTTATGTTGAGGTATATTTCACTGTGTATACTAGTTTCCAGCGTACAATGTAACGAATGACTCAATGTTTGTGTGAGCTGAGAAATGGTCACCTCTCTACCTCTAGCCAGTGTTTGTCACTGCACATAAAGGTTTTTCTCTTGCTCTGAGAACTTTTTTTTAATTTTTTTTTATTAATGTTTTTTATTTCTAGGAGAGAGAGACCGCATGAGCAGGGGAGGGTCAGAGAGAGAGGGAGTCACAGACTCTGAAACAGGCTCCCGGCTCTGAGCTGGCAGTCAGCACAGAGCCTGACGCGGGGCTTGAACCCATGAACAGCGAGATCATGACCTAAGCGAAAGTTGGACGCTAACCGACTAAGCCACCCAGGTGCCCCTGCTCTGAGAACTTTTAAGATCTACTGTCCCAGCAACTTTCAACTGTGCGACACTGAGTTGAATCGTTAATGATAGTCATTGTGCTGTACCTTACATCCCTGTGATTTATTTTATTCGTAACTGGAAATTTGTAGCTCTTGACCCTTTTGCCCACACCTACCCCATAGATGCTCTTAAAAAACAGCTTTGTTGGGGCACCTGGCGGTGAGGGCTCAGTCGGGTGAGCGACTGGCTCTTGATTTCAGCTCAGGTCATGATCCCAGGATCGTGGGATGGAGCCCCATATTGCACTCTGCAATGATGGTGGAGCCTGCTCAAGATTCTCTCTCTTTCCCTCTTCCCCTCTTCCCCCACTCTGTGCATGCTCTCTATAAAATAGGATAGAGTAAAATAAAATAAAAACAGCTTTATTGAGATAAAATTCACACGCCATAAAACTCACTCCTGTAAAGCGCACAGTTCCGTGGCTTATAACCCATTCACAGATTTGGGTAACCGTTCCCAGCGTTAACTCTAGAGCATTCTCGTCACTTGAAACAGAAGCGCTGAGCCCCTTTGTGATCTTCCGATCCCGCCCGCCTGCCCAGCACCTGGCAATCGCCAGTCTTCTGTCTCCAAGAATGTATCTATTCTGGACATGACATAGAAGTGGAATCGTACAAGAGGCGGACTGTTGTGTCTGGCTTCCTTCCCATGGCACGATGTTTTCTCGGTTCATCTGTGTTGTAGCACGGGCTGGACTGGGGTCCTGGCTCATTGCTGAGTGGTGTTCCACTGTGCGGATGTACCACGTTGTGTTTTCCCTTCATCCGTTGAGCATTGGGTATTAACCACCTTTGTTCTGTTATGAAGAACGCGGCTCCATTCAGGTTTTTACATGGACTTGCGTTCTCAGCCCTCCCGGGCATCTACTGGGAGTGAAATCACCGGGTCACGGGGTAGCCTTATGTCTAACATTTTATGTTAGACATTTATGTCTAACACTCTGTCCGAACTGACGGACAGAGTGCCACATGGCTGCACCGTTTTACCTTCTGTCGGGAGTAGATGTGGGTGTGGGGGTGTCTTCTCCCCCTTTGGGGGATCTTTTTGTTGAGTTGTACAGAAAAGGGCACAGATCTGGGGCACCCGGGTGGCTCAGTCGGTTGAGCGTCAAACTTCGGCTCAGGTCATGATCTCGCGGTTCGTGGGTTCGAGCCCCGCGTCGGGCTCTGTGCTGACTGCTCAGAGCCTGGAGCCTGCTTCAGATTCTGTGTCTCCCTCTCTCTCTGACCCTCCCCTGCTCACGCTCTGTCTCTTTCTCTCACTCAAAAATAAATAAACATTAAAAATTTTTAAGAAAAGAGCACACATCTTCAGCTGGATGAGTTTCCACAGCCTGGACAACCTCACGTAACGAGCTCTGAGATGAGAAACAACGTGTCTTTCTTCCCAGGAATGCCCCATGCCCTTCCTGACCTCCACATCCCCACCGGGACCTGCCATCCTGGTTAGAACTCCATAGATTACTACTGATTGGGTTTGTACTTTACATAGGAAATCTTTCGATGGGGTTTTCTTTCGCTCCGCATAATGTTTTCGTGATCCTTCCGTGGACATCAGTAACGTGCTCCCTTTTCACTGCTGTATAGTATTCCATCCTGTGGCTGTGCCCATAGTGGATCCATGTGCTTCTGTCGATGGGGCATCTGTGTTGTGTCCAGTTCGGGGGCGCTGTGAACATTCTAGAATGTACCCCTTGGTCCACATCTGCCCATGTTCATGAGGGTGGGTTTACACAGAGTAACGCCAGGCTCCCTGTGGTGCCGGGTGGAAGTTATCCTGCCCCCCCCCCCGCCGTGGGAGGGTGGCCCGTTGGGCTTGGTGGGGTTCACATGGGTAGTGTTGCCTCCTAGGGGGCGTTTGGTGCATTCGCATAGAGTTTTGGGCGCCTTCCTCAGCACAGTGGCTCTGTAGGCACTGAGTGGGCAGGAACATGGGTGTAGACCAACTGGGTTAATCTGCCTCTTGGGTTGGTGTGCTATGCAGATGCACCCACCTTCTATCTCTCTTTCTGTCTCCACCCCACCTCACTCCTGCTTACACTCCCCCTCCTCTGAACAGCTTTCTGTGCTCAGGCCCCAGGGCTCTCTGGCCAGGCTGTGCCCAGGTCCCCACTGTTCCCGCCGCTCACTCTGATCAGGGGTGGGTCAGGTGCCCACACTGTTGAGCACCCCCCTCAGCCTGGCACTCAGTGTTTATGGGAAACGAACACAACAGACCGGGCGCTCACCTCCTCCTGGCAGAGACGGGCAGTAGATAAGATAAATCACATCTGCGGCATGTCTGATGGGAATCGGCACAGTGAAAGATAGCAAAGCAAGGAGGTGAAAGTGCCGGGGGTGGGGGTGGGGGGTAGGGGTTGCAGTTGTAGACAGGGTCTGGCCGAGTCTCCCTGACCTGGTGACAGTAGAGCAAAGGAGGTAAGGGCAGAGGCAAACCGGACAGGGGGCAGCTCGTGCAAAGGTCCTGGGGGGGGAGGGGCTTCTGCCTGGTGTGTTAGAGCAGAATTGAGGCTAGTGTGGCCAGAGGGGAGTGGATGAGGGACAGAGGGTGGGAGACGATGACAGCGAGGAAGTGGGGGGCAGGGGGCAGATGGTGCAGGGCCTGCTGGGCTGGGTCTTGGGCTTTTACCGACTGAGGCAGGAGCCACAGGAGGCTCTGAGCTGAGGCGGGACGCAGGCCGGCTGGGTTCCGACATGATCCCTTTAGCTGCCGTGTGGGGACGAGGTTGCAGGAGGGCAAGGGCGGGTTCAGGGGGACACAGGGGACGGGAGCGGGGAGGCCACACAGGAAGGCCAAGGGCTGCTGGCCTCGCTGTGGATCTCCATGGGGCAGGCAGATCCCGATGTGCCTGCACCTCCAAGCAGACCCGCCGAGGGCCGGATCAGGCAGGCGCCCAGAGCTGCATCTCCAGCACTCCTCGGTTCATTGCAGTCTGTTGAGTTTTTTTGTTTTTATAATGAACTTTCTATTTTCTTTATTTTTTTAATGTTTAATGTTTTATTTCTTTCTTTTTTTTTTAAATGTTTTTTTTTTTTAATTTATTTCTAGGCGAGAGAGAGAGAGAGAGAGACAGCATGAGCAGGGGAGGGTCAGAGAGAGAGGGAGTCACAGACTGAAACAGGCTCCAGGCTCTGAGCTGGCAGTCAGCACAGACCCCGACGCGGGGCTCGAACCCATGAACTGCAGGATCATGACCTAAGTGAAAGTCGGACGCTTAACCGACTAAGCCACCCAGGTGCCCCTAATGTTTTATTTATTTCTGAGAGA
Organism: Hyaena hyaena; assembly: GCF_003009895.1. Taxonomy (NCBI): domain Eukaryota; kingdom Metazoa; phylum Chordata; class Mammalia; order Carnivora; family Hyaenidae; genus Hyaena; species Hyaena hyaena. The sequence goes on along the minus strand of NW_024080641.1, from coordinate 2,801,246 downwards.
GAGGGAGAGAGAGCATGAGCAGGGGAGGATCAGAGAGAGAGGGAGACACAGAATCTGAAGCAGCTCCAGGCTCTGAGCTGTCAGCACAGAGTCCGACGCGGGGCTCGAACCCACGAACGGTGAGATCATGACCTGAGCGAAGTCGGACGCTTAACTGACTGAGCCACCCAGGTGCCCCTAAACTTTTTAGTTTAGAAGAATTTTAGATTTGCAGAAAAGTTGCAAAAATGGTACAGAGTTTTCATATACCCCACACCTGGTTTTCCCTGATGTTAACATCTTCCGTTACCACGGGATATTTGCACAACCAAGAGACAGACACACTGTGCTGCCTACAGAATTTATTCAGATTTCCCTAGTTTTCCCCTAACGTCCGCTTTCTGTCTAGGATCCTGTCCAGGAAACTTCACTGCATGCACGATGTCTTCTTAGGCTTCTGTTGGATGTGATAGTTTCTCAGACTTTCCTTACATTTAAAAAAAATTTTTTTAATGTTTATTTTTGAGAGAGAGACAGACAGAACACGAGCAAGGGAGGGGCAGAGAGACGGGGAGACACAGAATCTGAAGCAGGCTCCAGGCTCTGAGCTGTCAGCACAGAGCCCGACATGGGGCTCGAACTCACGAGCCTTGGAGCCATGAGATCATGACCTGAGCCAAGTGTTTTGGAGAATGTGCCTCACTCAGGGTTTGTTTGTCTGCTGTTTTTCTCACGACTAGACTGGCACTTAGGGTTCAGGAAAGAGAGACTACAGCAGTAAAGTGCCCTTCTCGCCATGTCGTATTAAGGGTACGTACGGTCAACTTGACTTATCACTGGTGATGTTGACCTTGGTCCTGTGGCTGAGGCCCCAATATTTCTGACTCTATAGTCCTGGCTATAAAAATGGTAAGCATGTGACTAAATGTAGACATATTTGCGTGTATCAGCTCATTTCAATGCTCAAAACTCTACAAAATTCCATGGAGTGGACACAACTTGTGATCCAATTTTACAGAGAAGGAAACTGAGGCAGAAGGAGGTTGTAGTGACGGCCCCAGGGAAACACATCGCTTAAGTGGCAGAGGTGAAATTTGAACACACAAGGTCTGGTTCCAAAGTTCATGCCCCCTTTTTAAATTTTTTTTTACAGTTTATTTTTATTTATTTTGAGAGAGAGCGAGTGAGAGAGGGAGACAGAGAATCCCAAGCAGGCTCCACTCTGTCAGCTTAGCGCCCACCGTGGGGCTCGACCTCACAAACTTCAAGATCGTGACCTGAGCTGAGATCAGGTGTCAGACGCTTAACCAACTGAGCATCCAAGCGCCCCCTGCCCCACCCCCACCCCCCGCTGCCAAAGTCCATGTTCCTAACAGTCATGCGTTCGTTATCCAGTACATACATACACATAAATGGGACCATCACCTCTGTCTCATTTAGTATAAATGGAAACATACGATATGTGAGCTTTTGTGTCTGTACTTTATTTTTAAGCTTTCGCTTTCTTTTTGAGCCCCTTTTTAACTCCTCTGTCACATGTACGAGGATTAGTTAAAAGTCGACAGTATTAATGTGTAAGTCAACTTACTCGGGAACGTCATGCTTTCTGCTTTGGGAATCCCGAGCCTGGCCCCAAGACACCTCACTTCCCAGGTTGCCCATCACCTTAGCCCAGCGTTGGTCTGTATATGGATGGCCAGTCCAGCTGAATCTGTTTGATCTCTGAGGTCAGGGACTAAAATAGAAATCAACGCTCTAGCGATGGAGCAAAACAGAGAGCCCAGGACAAGAGGCAGGTGTGGATGGACGTGCATTTAGTGTGTGGCTGTGGCGGCCACCGGTCAGACCTGTGGGGAAAGGAGAGACTTCGTAAGTGGAACTGATGCAAAAGGGAAAAAAAAGCCATCCGTATGGAAAGAGGTGAACTGGGATCCCTGCCTCACACCGTATACCCCAAGATAGTTTATGGATTTGAAGTCAGATATAAACTTGGAAACGGTGTAGATTTGGGGGGTGAGGATGGATTCTGAAACAAGATACGGAGGGCATTTCTGGGAGAGGAGGTGTTGCCCATCTCTGGCCTCAGTGCCCTTCGCCAGCCCGTTCTGTTTCTTCGAGGCTCTGAGCAGCCCTCCCTGCCTTGCCCTGGGTAGGGTGTGTGAATCCGGGCATCAGCAGCTTGGGGACCATCCGAACACCTTAGAGGAGGAAATGCCTTCACTGTAGAAGGTGCTAGAGCAAGGAAGAGAGCTGGGATAATGGTGTGTTTGCGCATCTGGCCCTCTGCCCTCTGTTAGTGGCTGTGCCCTCCCGCCCCTCTCAGGTTCTGAGGGGCCCTTGATCCCCCTCTTTCCCTTCCACCTCCTGGGCAGTCCATCTGTAGACTCGGCCGCTCCACCGTCATACCAGAATCCAAGCACTTTTCCCTTCTTCCCCCGCCACTGGCACCTCCCCTTTGGGCTCCCTGCCCCTGTCCTCACCTCCTGCAATCCGTTTTCCACTAAGCAGCCAGAAGGATCCTCTGGAAACCCGTCAGATCACAGCCCACTCTGTTGAGATCCCTCCCATCTCTTTTTTTTTTTTTTTTTTTTTTATTTATTTCTAGGAGACAGAGAGAGAGAGAGAGAGAGAGAGAGAGTGAGCAGGGGAGGGTCAGAGAGAGGGAGACACAGACTCTGAAACAGGCTCCAGGCTCTGAGTTGGCTGTCAGCACAGAGCCCGACGCGGGGCTCGAACCCACGAACCGCGAGATCATGACCTAAGCGAAAGTCGGACGCTTAACCGACTAAGCCACCCAGGCGCCCCAAGATCCCTCCCATCTCTTGAGCTCCTTTAGAAAAAAGCCCAGAACCTTGTCTCAGCCTCCCAGATCCGCATCACCTGGCCCCTGACCTTGCCTCTTTGACCCCTCTTTACCTCCTTGCTGTCGCTCAAAGCACCTCTAGCATGTTTCCACCGCAGGGCCTTTGCATCTGCTGTGCCTCCTGCATCGAATGCCTTTCCCCATGTATCCACGGCGCTCCTGGCGCTCCTATCCTTATCTCCTGCACATCTGCTCAAACTCCTCTCGTCCGTGAGCCCGTCCTGACCACTTCAGCTAAAAATGCATCCCCCACCCTCCATCCCCACCCCCTACCCTCGCCACCTTTCGCCTCTGCTCTGACCATTGTGCACTCTGCAGAATGTTCTGTGTCCCGGTTTACCCCTGGCAGCAGCACGTTACTTCCGAGAGAGCAGGGATGCCTCTTGGCCTCGCTACTGACTCCCCAGCGCTGCTGGGAACGACACAACCTTAAATAAAACGGAATCGTTTTTGGCCACTGAGTGGGGAACCGGAGAGGAAGCAGGAAGGCAGTCAGCGACTCCCCCGCAGCCCTCCAGGCAGTGCTCACGGGCAGGTTTAGGGGACAGTGCTGGTTGTAAAACCCAGAAAAGGACGGGGGTTATTAAGAAATGGGGGAAGGGAGGTGCCTGGGTGGCGGTTAAGTGTCCAACTTCAGCTCCGGTCGTGATCTCGCGGTTCGTGGGTTTGAACCCTGCATCGGGTTTGCTGATGTCTGCATAGAGCCCTCTTTGAATCTTGCGTCCCCTTCTTTGTCTGCGCGTCCCCTGCTCACTTTCTCTCTCAAAAATAAATTTTAAAAAAAACATTTAAAAAATTAAAACAAATGTCTTCCGCTGTTTAGATAGGGCGTAACTTGCTCAACCTATTTTCTAGTGATGGCCAGTCGATTGTTTCCAATATCTTGCTGTTACAAACAGAAGTCACCCCCACATGTACAACCTTGCAGGAGTCAGGTTGTTATCTCTAAGATACTTACGCAAAATTGATACATAAGTGAAATTCCCATGAGCGAAACTGCCGAATAAAGAGTAAAAGTGTTATAACACGGTCCATCCTCATTATTTACAAGTGCCATCCTGGTGAGTTAATCTACTTGCTAACCCAAAGCAAGGGGATCCCTGGAACCCCAAAATCAATTGTCCCTGCACTGTCTCGGTCATTTGCAGACACGCACAGAGCGTTGCAGGGGTGGGGGGAAGGGGCGAGTGGAATTTGAGTCTCTCTGTGCCCATTCCTAGCCGAGATGGAAAAAGCGAATGCTCTGCCATCTGGTTGCGGCTCCCATACCACAAACAAGGACCCTTTTCCTGGCGTCATATTTAGGGCCGTGTTTTTCACATCTGTGTGCTTGTCGGTGGTGATGTCACTGTTTAAAAATGCCCCCGAGGCTAGTAGTGCTACAGGGCTGTCCAGGCTCCCAAGAGCAAGAAAGCTGGTTACACACGCAGGATGAACTTCTTTCGGATGGGACTCAGCGCTGTTGGCTGAGTTCATGGTCAACGAATCAGCAGTATACATTATGTACATTATGTACGGTGTGTTTAAACAGAAACACACAGGGGCGCCTGGGTGGCTTAGTCGGTTAAGCGTCCGGCTTTCGCTTAGGTCATGATCTCGCGGTTCGTCGGTTCGAGCCCCGCGTTGGGCTCTGTGCTGACTGCCAGCTCAGAGCCTGGAGCCTGTTTCAGTCTGTGTCTCCCTTTCTCTCTGACCCTCCCCTGCTCATGCTGTCTCTCTCTCTCTCTCCCCTAGAAATAAATAAAAAATATTAAAATAAAAAAATTAAAAAAAAATAAACAGAAACACACATAAAACAAAGTTATGTGTTGATTGGTGATGAAAATGTGACCCAAGGCTCACGGGGACCTAATCCTGTGCCCCCCCGCCCCCCAGGAGCGGAAGTTCAAGATTCCCTAGTTCAGTGATCATAGTAACTTTACAGAACAGAACTACCATGAATAACAAGAATCCATCGTACGGGGGTTTTGGGCTTTTTGATGTTTGCTTTTTGCTCTTTTACACCCTAGCTGTGCTTTACTGGAATATCACTTACGTACAACAAATTACACAGATCTGAAGGACACGCAGCCTGATGGATTTTGACAAACATTACCTGTGTAACCATTATCCAGATCCAGAAGATTCCCCTCCTAAGGGCTCCTGGGTGGCTCAGTCGGTTAAGTGTCCAACTTCAGCTCAGGTCAGGATCTCGTGATCTGTGAGTTCAAACCCTACATCAGGCCCTGTGCTGACAGCTCAGAGCCTGGAGCCTGCTTCAGATTGTTTCCTCTCTTTACCCCTCCCCCGCTCATGTCTCTCTCTCTCTTTCTCTCTCAAAAATAAACATTAACAAAAAAAAAAAAAGAAGATTCCCCTCCCTCTGTCCCTCTGCCTGCCCCCTTGAGGCAACCACACCTCTGATTTCTTCGCACTGGTTTCACTTGCTCTAGAATTTTACATAAGGGAGCTCACACAGGAGCCGGTAGCCTTCTGTGTCTGGCTTCCTTTGCCCACCATGATGCATTTGAAACTCATCTGTGTTGCTGCAAGAATTGGTAGCGTGTTCCCTTTTATTTTTTTCATTATTTATATATTTTTTGAATGTTTATTTACTTCTGAGAGAGAGAGAGTGCAGGTCCCAGTTTGGGGCTTCTGCGAATAAGGCTGCTGTGAAAATCTTTGCCAAAGTATTTTTGTACACATTATTTTTCACTTTGAGTGGAATGGCGGGGTCATAGACTAGGTCTGTGTTTCACTTAAGTTTACCCAGGCTTTTCATCTCCTTCTGGAGCAAGGTGTCTAATAGAAGGCCATTCCAGGGCTTTGGGGTAAGTCAGTATTGCCAGGCTACTGGGTTCTGATTCTTTTGACTTCCCCCCTCGGGTGGACAAAGTAGCTGCTGCGGCGCCGGCCATTGTCATGCTTCACACCAGTTTTTCAAGCAGGAGCAAGGAGCAGGGGCAAAAAGGTTTTTAATCTTTCCAGTGTAGAGCTCTTTTTAACCAACTGTAAAAATCTTTCCCGGGCCCACAATTTAACTGCAAAGGAAGCTGAGGGAGGAAGTTTCTGACCAGGGGCAAAGCCTACACTCCTTGTGACTCATCCTGTTGGGTGGGTACATTGTTGAATGAAACCAAATGCAGGTTATGTTGACCCAGAAGTCAGGCTGGGAGTAGCTTCGGATAATGGGCAACTTCTTGAGCCCTGTTGACCTTATCACTGGGTAGGAACGGGTAGTTTGTGCTCAGTCTGAGAGCGAAAGCCCCAGAAGGCAAACTCCGAGACGGAAGCCCCTAGAGCGGCGGTTCTCGAAGCCTGGTCCCTGGGCCGGCAGTATCCACCTCACCTGGGACTTTATTGGAAATGCACATTCCCAGGCCCCACCCCAGACCTTCTGACTGTGAAATCCAGCCCTTCCTCTAAAAGCCCTTCGGGTGATTGTGCTGTGGTCCACGTTCAAGTTGGGGAACAGCGGTGGAATCACGTGCTGTTCTCTTTGCTCCCCTCGGTCCTGCCCTTGAAGCCCGATGCTGCGGGAGGCCGTGTCCGGAGAACATAATTACTCCTTCTGTTTCTCGCTCCCACCCCTCTGCCACTTTCACTCCTTCTTGGAGTTTCCTCTGTGTTTTATAACCCAGCGTTAAGAAAAAGTGTGAAATCTTTCGAGGTAAGTGATTTTCATGTCAAGCCTGCAGCTTTACAGCTGTGTTTAGAACGGCGGTGAGCGGCAGAACGCGGGGGCCGGAATACTACACATTGGAGCGTGTCACTGCCTGTATAATGGGCTTTTAGGAACTAGACACCAGTCGCTTTATGATCAATCCAGGCTTTATAGGGCACGCTTTTATGTTGTTCAACTAATTCCATGACTTTAGAACGCTGAAGGTCGCTGAAAATAAAGATGGTGTCGATTTTCACTGCTCTTCAAGTTGCTTTTCTCTCTCTCTTCCCCAAAGGGGTGGAAGTGGGCAAGGAACCAACATTTTTTCCCTGGTCTCCTTTTTTGGCTTTGAAATAGACACAGCATGCCAGTGGGGCCGAGCTAGCGCTTACTGGGCCTTCCAGTGGAATTGAAGGAGTTGCCTCCTGTAAGAGGGCACAGGCACAGTCCCCTAGTCTCCTTTGTGTGAATTAGAAGGGAGTCCTTTCTCCAGATGGATGTTGCCCTTCTCTGGGTCTCACTGGCATGAGCAGAGCCTCGGCTGGATTTGAGGCCCCACCTTCCCGCATGCTTTCCATTTCTTTGTGCAGTGAACAACCTGCACAACCGTACATGGTGGGTTGTGTATATACATTGTATACCCAGTGTGGATCACACGCATCTATCTTGTGAATGTACGTGCTATATTAGTTTTCCTGTGGCTGTGCTGATAAATCCCGCAAACCTGGTGGCTTGAAGTAACAGAAATGTATTCCCTCACAGTTCTGGAGGCCACAAGTCCAAAGTCATGGTGTTGGCAGGGCCACCAGGGCGCTCGGAGTCGTGCCTTCTGAAAGCTCTAGGGAAGAATACTTGTTTTGCATTTCCAGCCCCTATGTCTTACCTTTTGTCTGTTAGAAGATCTCTGGTCATTGGATTTAGGGCTCACCCAGGTAATGTAGGAGGATCTCATCTCGAGATCCTTAACTACATTTGGGGGAGCCACCGTCCAGGGCGCTACAGATGGCCTTGGAAAAAATTGTAAGAGGGCAGCTTCTCGACGTTGCAGTACGTCAGGTCTGCTGTGGGGATCCGTCACTCCGTTTGCCTGTGAGACCCAAGCGTGCGGGAAATGAACTTGAGTTTTCTACACTTCAGGACGGCATCAGGGGGAAGGGGGCCTGAGCGGGTTACTGGAGGGAGGTGGGGAGCTGTGAGCACATTTCATGGAGCCTACTCTCTGGGGTTGGGATGGGGGCGGGGGGCAGGCAGTTAGCCTGGCTGGGCCCATCATGTCATTCCCGTGGGCTTGGGAGCCCGTGGGCCTGGGTTCAAATCCCGGCTCTGCCATTCTGCTGACCTTGTGACCTTGGGCAAGCTACCTAACCTTTCTGTCTGCCTCAGTTTCCTCCGCTGTGAAATGGGTACGAGCATAGTAGCGCCTACTACAAAGGATCGTTGATTTCCAAACACTGGTCTAAGAGAGGCCCCTAAGCAGGGGTGAGCCTTGGGCTTGGGCAGGTCAGGCTCGTGGCCGGTGAGGAAGGGAGTTGGCACAGAGGAGCAAGAGGCCAGGGACCCTGGCCAGTAGGAGCCAGGCTTTATATTGTCATTTGTGTGTAGTTCGATCGATGTTTTTACCGGTGGGCTCGAGCCGTTATTGCCTCCTCCTGTATGTCAGCGCCATGGCTCAGTCGGTGAAGCATCTGACTCTCGGTTTTGGCTCTCGGTTTTAGGGGTTTGAGCCCCGCGTCAGGCTCTGCGCTGACAGCGCGGAGCCTGCTTGGGATTCTCTCTCTCCCCCTCTCCCTCTGCCCCTCTCCCACTCATACTGTCTCTCTCTCAAACATAAACTTTAATTTTAAAAAAAGGAGGAGGTGCTGAATGACACCTGCGAATGAGTGAACGAATGGACACAACAATGCGGTAAAGCCTTGGATGGCCAGTTAACTCAACCGCGAGTGTTTCGCAAGACAAGCAAAGATTTCTAATAAACTTCAACTCGATAAACAAGCGGCGTCTTGCAATACAAGTGGTGCGTGCCATCCAGTGTCACTTGGTTGCAACTGAGCCAATGGTTCTTGAAATTCACTTTGAGACACAAGTGCTTTGGATGACAAGCATGTTTCCGGAATGAATTATGCTCGCAAACCAAGGTTTTACTGTGTTTAAAATGTGTAACAGGCAGTAGAATATTAGCATGGATCAGGTGGTGCCCGGCATGGTGGGGAAGGGGGTCGTGGGGGCTCCCTGTTGGCCTGGGTGTTACTCTGTAGCTGTTGGGTCCGGGGTCCAGAGGGCGGTTTCAGGAGGTCCTGAGCAGCCAGTGCTAGGGGCTCAGGCAGCATATATATTTGCCGATCACTAAGGAGGTGTTTGAGTATTTTCACGAGGGGTGCAGCCCGGTTGTGAGCAAGCAGATGTTAACCCAGGCTGGTTGGATGTTTAGGTGAAAAGAAATGGTGAGGGCTACATGTGGGCGGGGACAGTGGTCGGGCAGAGGAGGAGGTGGAATGGGTAAGACCTGGGTGGAGTCAGAGGTGTGAGGTCAAGGTTGGTCCCCAGTCTCTAGTGAGGGCTGCATCTGTTAGCTGCTGCTACTTAACAGCCAACCCCAAAGTTAGAGGCTGTTCTGGTTACTGTTGCCATTTAACACCTTATCCACAAAGTAGCAGCTTAGAGGAACAGTCATGGTGTGCAATTGAGACAGAATTTGATACAGCCGGTCTCCCCTCCCTAACGTCTGGGGTTTGGCGGAGAAGATTGGAGGCCTGTTCCCACCAGCGCTTGGCACCTGGCTGGGGTAACTTTGATGCTAGGACTTCCATTTGTTGTTTTTATAAAGTTTATTTATTTATTGTTGAGAGAGGGAGAGTGAGCATGCAGGAGGGGCAGAGAGAGAGGGAGACAGAATCTCAAGCAGGCTCTGCGCTGTCAGCGCAGAGCCTGACACAGGGCTGGTACTGCCGAACTGTGTGATCGTGACCGGAGCCGAAGTCGAGAGTTGGTCGCTTAACCAACTGAGCCCCCCAGGCACACTGATGATAAGACTTCTGAGCAGCGCTTCCCCACAGCATGGCGTCCTCAGCGTAGCCAGACTTCCATTAAGGTGGCTTAAATAAAAACAACAACAAAAACAAAACAAAGCCATATTCCCAGTGGTAGGGATTTGGACTGGGCACAGCCAGGTACGTCTAGTCTTGCCTCTGTGTCTGTGGTCACGTGTAGGTGACCTAGGTGGCGGTGCATCTACGGCCTGACCAGGTGTGAGCTGGGACAGTGCAGGAGACGGGCATGTGACTCTTATCCGCATGGTGGGCTAGCCCAGGCTTCTTCCGCTGGCAGCTGGGCAGAGAGTGGAAGTGTGCCTGGGCTCAGAAAGACACACCACCACTTCTGTTATATTTTTTTTTAATTTTTTTTTTAATGTTTTATTTATTTCTAGGAGAGAGAGAGAGAGACAGCGTGAGCAGGGGAGGGTCAGAGAGAGAGGGAGCCACAGACTGAAACAGGCTCCAGGCTCTGAGCTGGCAGTCAGCACAGAGCCCGACGCGGGGCTCGAACCCACGAACCGCGAGATCATGACCTAAGCGAAAGTTGGACGCTTAACCGACTAAGCCACCCAGGCGCCCCAAACTTCTGTTATATTTTGTTGGCCAGTGCAAGTCAAAAGGCCAGTCCAAGTTCAAGCTGTGGGGTGACAGAGCCCTTTTCTTGCTAGGAGGAGCTGCAAAACATATGGGACCGGGGAGAATAATTTCTGGCCACTTTTGCAATCAACCACAGCAACCCTTTTTTTCAGATCCCCTTTATGCCAGGCCCCTTCCCATTGTGCTGAGCCATCTCAATCAGTGATGCACAGAGTACAGCCCTTGATCCAGGGAAGGCCGAGAGAGTCCTTGAAACGGATTGCAAAGATATCTAGAAATGCAAGCGAGACGATGAGGTTGTGTTTAGCTGCAGATAATGGGAAACATAATGGCAGCAGGAGCTGTAAGGATCATGGAGTCTGGAAGCAGGTGGTCCAGGAGGAGCTGTTAAGAACCCAGTCTTTTGCTGTCCTCCCAACAGCTGTCCTCCGCAGGTGGGCTTACCTGCCTTGGGTGTGTTGCCTCATTGCTGCAAAATGGCTGCAACAGCTCCAGGCAACTCAACTGTCTTCCAAGCCGGAAGTGGGGAGCAAAAAGATTTTTCTCCCTAGAGGAGCTCTGTCTTTATATTCTGGAGGAAGAACTCTCGCCCAAAGAGCCCACAGGCTTCCCCCAAAAGCCTCATTGAGCAGAACCCATCTGTACGCTTTGGCTTTTCCTGTTTGTGGGACTGTGGCTACCCTAGCTACAAAGAAGCCTAGGATAGTGAATAGGACAGAGGATAAGAGTGCTACTGGTTCAGTCTCAATTTATTTTAATGTTTCTTTCATTCTTTTGAGAGAGAGAGAGAGAAAGGGGTTGAAAGAGGAGGGGCAGAGAGAGAGGGAGAGAGAATCCCAAGCAGGTTCGGCGCTGTCAGCACAGAGCCTGATGCGCAGCTCGATCCCACGAACCATGAGATCATGACCAGAGCCGAAATCAAGACTCGGACACTCAACCAACGGAGCCCCCCAGGCGCCCCTAAGTCCAATTACTTTAAAGCTGTTTTGACCACAACCTGCTGTAGGAAGTAATGTCCACATACAGACAGACTTCATTGAACACAGCCTCACACACGGATATCTAACGCTTTCCCACGCCTGACGCCTATTTAAGTATTTCCTAGTCTGTTCCATCCCATCTTACTCTACAACCATTCAAAAAAAAAAAAAAAAAATCTCCTGGTCACAACCTGCTAATTTGATTTCACAACCCTCTGAGGCGTGACCCATCATTTGAAAAAGACTGACTCAAAACAGTCTTTGTTTACATCTTGGAGCTGGAAAGTGTTACTCTGAGCGGGATCCGGGCTTCTGTGAGTACGGCGGCGGCTGGGGACGAAGCGGTGTCTGGAAGACGCCCTTGCCCTCCTGGCTTTGCCGAATCGCCTCTCCCTGCGGCCAAGGGTATGGTTCCGTAGAGTTTCACTTCCGTTCTCTGTCAATATCCCAGGTGGGGCGGGGCCTGGAGGGGCGGGGCCTGGAGGGGCGGGGCCTGGGGGCGGGGCCACCGGGGGAACCGAGAAGGCGCCTGTTTCCCGAGCCCAGGGGAGGCTTTGAATTGCGGGTCCCGCCGGCCAGCCTGGCCTGTGCAGAGCCCCTGATGACGGCGCGGAGCCCGGTTCGCGTCCCCCAGCAGGAGGCACTCGCGGTGCTCTGGAAGGACGCTTCGACCCCTCTGCGTCACGGCTCTTCTCTTGCGCTGCCTGTGGTTTTTGCAGCCCTGGCTTTTCCTACTCTTTGTAGCTCGGCGGTGACTGAGAGTGAGGACTCCGGAATCGCGGGGTCTGAGGGCGAATTTTGGCCCCAGAGTCGTGGAGGGGGGGGGCACGCGTCCCGACCCTGTTGAGTCCCGGTGTCCTGAGCCGGTGAAAACTCGAGCCAGCCTTTGCTTCCTGCCTTCCTGGTGACCCGGAGGGTTCCGTGGGTATGCCGTTGGCACGAGACCTGATCCCGGGGAAGCAGTGGGCAGCGTGGGCTCATCCAGGTGCATCAGGCAGCCTCGGCCGGGTTTGGGGGGGTAACAAGTGAGCCCCACGTCTCCAGGACTTTTGGTGGCAAAGTCTCATCCCGTACCGGTGCATCAGCCTTTCGTGGGTTGGCTGTGGCTCCGTCCGTGTGTCCCCTTTGTCATGGGACTCTGGAGGAGCCGTGTGATAGCTCTTTTTTGGGAAGGGGGCGGGGAACGCAAGTGGGGAGGAGTACAGAGGATCTGAAGCAGGCTCTGCGGTTGACAGGGTGTCAACACAGAGCCCGACAGGGCCTGAACTCACAAACCGTGAAATCATGACCTGAACTGAAGTTGGACGCTTAACAGACTGAGCCACCCAGGCGCCCCAGAGCATACCTCTTAGAGCTTCTCTCTGAAGGGACACAGTGTATCCATTCCCATGTGGACAGCATTTGTTGGCAACTTTGCACACTAATGGTGGCCTCCAGTTGCTTTTTTAAAAGCTTTTGAGTGTGTTTTTGTTGGGGGGGAGACGTGTGCCCAAGGTCAAGGATTGGGTGTGCTTTTGTTCCTTAGGGTGCCCTGTACTGAGGGCATCCCCATGCTGGACACATACGAGTGCTTTTTAAGTACCCTTTTAACCAGGCTGCTCTGAACGACCGAATGGGTTTGTCTAACTTGCTCTGCACCTTCCTTTATTCGTTCCCGGAATATTTTATCAAGCTCTGTCCTGTGCAAACACACACATCCCACAGGGAATGAAACATGACGAACAGTTGGACAGACACATGATATTTGGTATTAAAGGATTTTCTTTTAGGTAAACATTTTTCGTTGTGGAAAATGTCAAATGTGCACCGGGTAGGGAGAACGGCAAAAGGTGGACACATACACCCTTATACCAATTGGATCGATTTCCAGCTTCCACCACTGTCACAGACCAGCCCCGTTCAGTAGAGAGCTTGCTGCCATGATGGAAATGTTCTCAATCTTTGCTGCCCTTCACAGGACTGTTGTGCACTTGAAAAGTGGCAAGCGTGATGGAAAATAAACGTTAGGGGCTCCTGGGTGGCTCAGTGAGTTAAGTGTCCAACTCTTGATTTAGGCTCAGGTCGTGATCTTGGGGTCGTGGGATCGAGTCCCACATTGGGCTCCATGCCGAGCATGGAGCCTGCTTGGGATTCTCTCTCTCCCTCTGCCCCTCTCCCCACTTGTGCAGTCTCTCCCTCTCTCTAAAAAAAATTTTTTTAAGAATAAATGTCATTTAACTTTTTAGTGTAAATTAAAAAAAATCTTTGATACGGGCGCCTGAGTGGTTTAGTTGACTGAGTGTCTGACTCTTGGTTTCAGCTCAGCTCATGATGTCAGGGTTGAGAGATCAAGCCCTGTGTTGGTCTCCGTGCTGAGTGTGGAGCCTGCTTAAGGTTCTGTCTCTTTCTAGGGGGCCTATGTGACTCAGTCAGTTGAGCATCTGACTTCGGCTCAGGTTATGATCTCATGGTTCGTGGTCTCGAGTCCCACATCGGGCTCTGTACTGACAGCTCAGAGCCTGGAGCCTGCTTCCGGATTCTGTGTCTCCCTCTCTCTCTGCCCCTTCCCTACTCACTCTGTGTCTCATCTCTTGAAAATTTAAAAAAAAAAAAAAAAAAGATTTTTTTCTCTTTCTCTGCCCTTCTTCCCCACTCTCTCTCTGTCTAAAATAAAGTTAAAATTTAAAAAAAAAAGATTTTCAAAAATCTTTGATAGTCCTCATTGTCCTTTTTTTTTTTTTTTAAGTTTATTTATTCTGAGAGAGAGAGCAGAAGAAGAGCAGAAAGAGAAGAGAGAGAATCCCAAGCGGGCTCCGTGCTGTCAGCTCAGAGCCCCACGTGAGGCTCATGAGATCATGACCTGAGCGAAAATCAAGAGTCAGACATTCAGTGGACTAAGCCACCAGGTGCCCCAATTGTCTGGGTTCTTTTTAATTTTCTTTTTCTTTTTTTTTTTATCATGGTAAAATACACGTAACAAAATTTTCTACCTTACCCATTTTTTATTTTTATGTATTTATTTTAATGTTTACTTATTTTTGAGACAGAGCATGAGCAGGGGAGGGGCGGGGGGGGACACAGAATCCAAAGCAGGCCCCAGGCTCCGAGCTGTCAGCACAGAACCTGACGCGGGGCTCAAACTCAAGAACTGCGAGATCATGACCTGAGCTGAAGTCGGACTCTTCACCGACTGAGCCACTCAGGTGCCTCAGTTGCCTTTTTTTTTTCTTCTTAATTTTCTTTTCTTTATCATGGTAAAATAGAAACAACATAAAATTTACTACCTTCCCGCATTTTAAAAATCTATTAAGTAGTTTCTACACCCAACATGGGGCTTGAACTCACTACCCTGAGATCACGAATCGCATGATCTTCTGACTGAGCCAGCCCCCTGCCCCCCCTTAGCCATTCTTAAGGGTGCAGTTCTGCGCACACTTGGTACATTCACGCCCTTATGCAAACGTCACCACCATCCATCGCGACAGGTCTTCATCTCGCAGAACTGAAGTGCTGCCTCTGATAAGCACGAACTCCCCGGCCCCCAGCAGCCGCCGTTCGGCACCCCAGCTCTGCACTGGCTACAGGTGGCATCATGCGGTACGGGCCTTTCTGTCACTGGCTCATTCCACTTCGCCTGAGGTCCCCAATGGTCATCCGTGTCAAAGCCTGCATCAGAATTCCCTTCCTGAACGACAGTCCGTCGTAAGCATATGCCCCTTCTTGCTTCTCCATCCACTTGACACTGAGTTGCTTCTGCTCTGGTGAATCACGTGGCTCTAACATGGGTGTCCAGGGGCGCCAGACGGCTCAGTCGGTTACGTGTCCCACTTCAGCTCCAGTCACCATCTCGCGGTTCATGGGATCGGTGATTTTCATCGCGATGTCAGGGACCCCATTTGGAGAGTCCTGATCAGGAAACTCCGGGCTCCCAGCCCGAGGTTTACAGAGCCTGGACCACACCCGAAGCTCTGGCAGGGTGGAGGGAGAGACCCACAGGGAAGCCGGGTGTTGCTGGGCCTTGTGACAGATGCTTTCTAGATCTTTCTTCCAGGGCCGGCTGCAACCATTCCTCTCTCTCTTCCACGCCACTCTATCACTTGTTCTTGTTCGAATCTGAACTATTCCAAGCATTCATGAGATGGTAACAAAGCCTCTCTGGCACCAGCTTCGGCTTCGTCGTCGTTAGCTTGACATTTTTGCCATAGTTGCTTCAGGTTTTGAAAGAAAACCAGGCCAGTGAGAGGAACCTCCGCAGGATCGGTGGTTAGGAGCAGGGTCTCGGAGCTAGCCTGCTTAGCTCACATCCCAGCCTGGCCCCTTAGCAGTTCAGGGCTCTTGGGTGTATTGCTCACTGCTCTGAGCCTCAGTTTCCCCCTCTGTGGAATGGGGCTAATAAAAGTGCCCACCCCAGGGGCACCTGGGGGGCTTGGTTGGTTAAAGCATCCGATTTTGGCTCAGGTCGTGATCTCACAGTGTGTGGGTTTGAGCCCCGCGTCGGGCTCTGTGCTGACGGCTCAGATCCTGGAGTCGGCTTCAGATTCTCTGTCTCCCTCTCTGTCCCTTCCCTGCTCTCCCTGTGTCTGTCTCTGTCTCAAAAATAAATAAACATTAAAAAAAAATAAAAAACAAAAGTGCCTGCATCATGAGGTGCCTGGGTGGCTCAGGGGGTTAAGCATGTGACTCTTTTTTTCTTTAAAATTTTTTAATGTTTTATTTTTTTTTGAGAGAGAGAGAGAGAGAAAGTGTGAGCAGGGGAGGGTCAGAGAGAGAGGGAGGTACAGATTCTGAAGAAGGTTCCAGGCTCTGAGTTGTCAGCACAGAGCCCAACTTGGGGCTTGAACCTGCGAACTGTGAGATCATGACCTGAGCTGAATTCGGACGCTTAACTGACTGAGCCACCCAGGCGCCCCAAGCATCTGACTCTTGATCTTGGCTTAGGTCATGGTCTCACGGTTTATGGGATCAAGCTCTGCGTTGGGCTGTGTGCTGGTGATGCAGAATCTGCTTGGGATTCTCTCTCTCTGCCCCTCTCCTGCTTATTCTCTGCCCCGCCCCCAAATACATAAACCTTTAAAAAAAAAAAAAAAGGTGCCTGAGTCAGGGATTTGGGAAAAATGAAATGGGGAAGGGGGGCACCTGGGTGGCTCAGCTAAGTGTCCAACTTCAGCTCAGGTCACGATCTCACAGTTTGTAGGTTCAAGCCCCATGTTGGGCTCTGTGTCGACAACTTGGAGTCTGGAAACTGCTTCAGATTCTGTGTCTCCACTCCCCCCCACCCCCCGCCAAAAAAATAAATGAAAACATTTAAAAGAAAAAGAAAGGAAAGGTGAAATGGGTTCCTCTGGGCAGAGCACTTCAACCCAGTGGCAGACAGACACCCTCCTGGTCAATCGGGGATACGTGAAACATCTGAGTGGCCCAAAGCACGTGTTCCCGCTGAGGTTGAACGAGGCAGCGCTTTGCCTTCTCATTGTTGGCAGTTTTGCTGTTAAAAACAATCTCCCCGTGTAGTCCCCAAGTGCCACCCAGGGTCCCCAAGTGCAGGCAGGCTGTGATGTGCGCTCCGGAGGAAATATGTGCATTAGACGGGCTTCCTTCCAGCACGAGTTACACCGCTGTCGGCCATGAGTTCGGTGTAAACGAATCCACAGCTTATGTTAAGTTGGGCGGCTTGAAACCGAAGTACCATTAAACTAAGGTGGTGTCGTGATGGGCTGATGAAAATGTGAGCAGGGGGCTTGGAGGACGCGGGCCATACCCACAACTGGACACTTGTGGCTGCCATGCGGAATATAAGCGCCTCAGATAACAAAAATCGGCTGTTTTATTAGGTCGAAGCGTTGATAAATTATAGCGTCAGTTCCAGCTTGTAGCGCGGCGGCTCCGTATGGCCGGCGCCACACTCTGCGCCCGTCCCCTATACGATAACGCGCACTGTTGTGTCTCGTGCTGTTAAACTTGTGTTTGATCCTTTCCTTCCTCGCCACACCTCTTTCCGTCACTGGCTTTCTCACTCACAGCCTCCCTCTCCTTCTCTCTCCACAGCTGGCCCCCGAAAGGACACTCCTCAAGTCCCCAGCTGGGGGCCCCGCGTAGACCTGGAGTGGACACCCCCTCCTTCCCTTCATGATTCGTTTGTAGCGCAGGTAACCGGCCGAGGGTCCCAGTCCGTGCCTCGAGGGGCGCATGTCCCCGATTCCCCCTCCCTGGGCCCACCTTGACCCCTGGACGAGGAAGGAACATTCCTTCTTGGCAGAGCCTGGCTTCGCCCCTCCCTCTCCGGCCTTGGACCCTCCCCCACCGCCCCTGCCCCAGGTCATTTGGACCATCCCCCTGCCTCCATGCCAGCCGAAGGTGGGACCATCTCCCCACTTTCCCCTTTTCTCTGGATGCTTTGCAGATCCTGCCTTTCTGTCCCCTGGCTGGGCCCTCCCCACCTCCCCACCCCTGCCCCGGGCTGGTTGGGAAGGGCGGGGCTCATAGGCCCAGAAGAAGGAAGCCGTTGGTGGGGCTGGGGTGTGGAGCTGGAGAGAACATGTTGTCACCACTGCCAAATGCCAGGAGCACCGGGGAAGGACCTCCCTTCCCCGGCGGTCCCCACGGCCAGCTCCGGAACGCAGAGTCCGTGGCGTGTGTCGGGAATCTGTTTCTGCCAGCTTCGTGGGCCCTGCTCCAGGCCGGGGTTGGTAGCCCAGGGCCCATGAAGTGCAGACGTGTGTTTCCCGTGGACCTTGGGAGGGTTTCTTGCCTTTGTCAGAGTCTCTGGGGCATTGTTTTCACAGGCGACCCTGAACCAAACGTGAGGAGCCCCTTGCCAGGGCTCTTTACATCCCACAGTATTTGGGGGCTGATGGGAGCTGGGGTGGTGGTTGGGGTGGCCGTCGCAGAATGCTGTCAGAGGTGAGGGGCTTTAACCAGCTGGGGGCGCACGTGAGGTTGTGTGTGTGTGTGTGTGTGTGTGTGTGTGTGTGTGTGTGTGTGTTTGGGGGGAGGGGAACCCACGACAGTCACCACATCCTCAGTGAGGTTCAGGACGGTTCCCATGGAGGGCAGATCCCTGCCCCACCCTGTTCTCCAGGGCTGGACTCTGGCTCCAGGGCCTGGCTCTGCCCCCTGCTGGCTGGGAGATGGATGACGGTCTCTGCGTCCCCATTTTCTCCTGCCAGGTGGGGATGGCAGGACCCCCCTCTTGGGAGTCACGTGTGCGTGAAGCCCTTGGCACAGGCCCGCACGCGATCAGGGCTCACTTAGCCTTGCTTGATGTCATCCTCGTGGGCATCAGATGCCGGGGCAGAGGTCGGGGAGGAGGAAAAGGCAGCTGTCTCTGGTGGCAGGGGGAGGGCTCCTGGAAGATGCTCCCCGCCCCCACCCACACCTGTAGCCTCAAGAGAACAGACACCTGGCCTTCCAGAGACCTTGGGCCCAGGGAGCCTTCCCTGAAGGGAGGGTCCTGGTGTGCTGCCATGGTGTCTGACCTTGTCTCCCCTGCCCCCTGTTCAGTGGCGATGGATGATGAGGACGGGAGGTGCTTACTGGACGTGATTTGGTGAGTAACAGGCTCCCTCTGCCCTGCCCACCCCGCCCCTGTGTCCCCTCCCTTCACCTCCTCAGTGTCTCTCCCCTTCTGTCTTTCAGTGACCCTCAGGCCCTCAATGACTTCTTACATGGATCCGAGAAGGTGAGCGCCGGGGCAGGGAGGGGCCTCCCTGGGGCAGGGGGCTGAGAGACCTGTCCCCTGGGGTCTGTGCACCTGTGCCTCGTGCCTTCTGGGAGCTGGGCCCCGGGGTCACGGCAGGAGCAGAGAAGACGAATCCCCGCCCTCACGGGGGGACTGGAGTGGACAAGAGTCACAGGTCATGCAGGGTCCGGAACAAAGCAGGAAGTAGAAGCCGTGAGGGGTCACATCCGTTCTCTGGGGCTGTGTTTATCCCAACGCTTAGTGACTTGAAGTTTGTTAGCGCTCTCACAGTTCCTGAGGGTCAGGACTTGGGCTGCAGCTTAGCGGGGTGCGTCTGGCGTGGGGGCAAGGGATCTCTCCTGAGGTGGCCGTCAGAATGTCAGCTGGGGCCGCTGTCATCTGAAGGCTTGTCCGGGGCTGGCGGAAATGCTTCCACAATGACTCGTTTCTGTGGCTGGAGGGCTCGACTCCTGACTCCTCGGCACATGGTAGCCGGCTTCCCCCGGAGGGAGTGACCTGAGGGACGGAGCCAGGAGGAAGCTCAGGGTCTCTTAGGATCTCCCCTCCGAAGTCACACACTGTCACTGTCGTCACACTGTGTTCATTAGAAGCAAGTTACTAAGGCTTTTAATCGCAGGGAGGGGGATGGAGCGCCACTTCTTGGGAGGAGGAGCGTCAGATAATTGTGGCGCGGCGGCAAACGCAGTGGGAGGGCAAACGCAGTGGGAGGGCTGTGGCCAGGGCCGTGGGCGGGCGCAGGGGGCGGGGGGCGCCAGGCACTGGCTTTGGGGTCTGTCTGGAAGGCAGAGCCGCCTAGACCCACTGGTAGAGTAGATGTTGAGGAGGAGGGTGTCCGAATGCCTCCTGGATTTGAGTGGGTTGTGACTCCTGAGGTTAGGAGTTGAGGGGGTGGATTCCATGAGGGCAGGGGGCCCCGTTGGCTGTGCCGGGTACCCAGGGCCCTGGAGAGACCTCCAGGGGGAGAGAAACCAGGGAAGCTCAGCTGTGGACACACATTCCATGGGCCCTTCTGTGGACATCAAGCGCTAGAGCGGCCCCTTGGGATCAGACAGGTCCCTGTCCTCCCAGAGACAGCCTGGGCATGGGTGCCAGGTGCCCAGACGGTGGGGGATGGTGGGGCACGCCGGGCTTTGGACTGTGTAGAGAAAGGAGTGACTTAGTCAGGAGGGACGGTGGCTGTTGGGAGGAGGTGGCCAATGTGACGGTCCTGAAGGATGTGCTAGAGAAGAAGGGCGGGGCTCAGCTTGGGCATAGGATGGAGGCAGGAGTCTAGAGGTCAAGGCTGGCATGTCGGGAGAGCCTTGTACTCAGTGCTGGGGACGCCTTGGGTTTTAAACACGCCACCAAGCTCCTTTCTCTGGGACCTATTTTCCAGAGGCGGAGCTTCCCATGATGCTTAACCCCCACGTGCCATCTTTGTCCTTTGGTCCAGTGTGACTTTAAATTGGTTTTTGTTCTAGAGCAGGGCCAGCCCGCTGCCCATCTGACCTTTGACCTTGGGTGGGGCGGGTCTTGTTGCAGCTGGATGGCGATGACCTCCTGGATAACCCCGGGGAGGCCCAAAGTGCCTTCTATGAAGGTCCTGGGGTAAGTGGCTCAGGTGTTCGTGGGGGGTAGGATCTCAGCCATAGCCCAGGCTGCCCCTGGTGGTGGCTGGCGGGAGGGAAGGGGGTCTCGTGCATGCCCTGAAGCACTTTGCCTGGAGGAGGGCAAGGGGTGAGGCAGCATGGGGCAGAGGTGAGGCCAGGCCAGGTAGGATGACCCTGGCTCTGCCCACGGGCTCCTCGGGAAGAAGGTGAGGGTCCTGGGTCCCTGGCTTTGGGGCCTCATGGGTCACTTGGGACAGAGCAGTTCTGGGGAGCTGAGGCAGATCCCAGCTCTGGGGTTCCCCGGGGGACATTTCTGAGAAGCTGGGGGCCTGGGGGCCCATCCCTGCTTCACTGTGGTTGGGTGTGACCCGGGGGAAGGAGATTGACCGATGCAGACCTTACTCTTTCTGGAAAATGGAGGCAGGGGTGATAGGCGAAGCCCAGAGTAGGGAATGCAGTGGACATTAATTAAGCACCTACTGTGTGCCTGATGGTGCCAGCTGATCTCCTCTTCTCCCTCTTCTGCTGCTTCTCCCTTCCTCCTCCCCCCAAGCCCCCTCTCCTCATCCCTCCCCCTCCTGTCTCTTTCCTCTTCCCTCTTGTCATAACTGCCACTTACTGTATGCCGCCAAGCCCTTCCCAGTCATTGTTACTTAGTGCTCACAACAGCTGTGATAATACGTTCTGAATAATTTATCTGTCATAGCATAAATGATTAACCTAGAACCCAACAAATAAATATCATGCTCATGTGATTACTTTATAGACCCAGGAACAGCAATGAGCCTGGATTCTTACTTTGCGATCATTATTCACATTGCCATCCTTTTTAAGTTTATCTTGTTTGTTTATTTATTTATTGAGAGAGAGTAGGGGAGGGACAGAGAGAGAGGGAGAGAGAGAATCCCAAGGAGGCTCTGTGCTGTCAGCGCAGAGCCTGACATGGGGCTCGATCCCACGAACCATGAGCTCATGACCTGAGCCGAAATCAAGCGTCAGGCGCTCAACTGACTAAGCTACCCAGGTGCCCCTACCATCCTTTTTTTTAATGCCCACGTGGCCCCTGGTCAGGCTTCAAGCCTTCTGTCTGTGATGGCAGTGAAGGTCATGACCGGTCAGATTTGGTTGTGGCCGTTTAGTGGTCAAGAACTCAGACTGTCCAGGGGCGCCTGGGTGGCTTAGTCGGTTAAGCGTCCGACTTTCGCTTTGGTCATGATCTCGCGGTTCGTGGGTTCGAGCCCCGCGTCGGGCTCTGTGCTGACAGCCAGCTCAGAGCCTGGAGCCTATTTCAGAGTCTGTGTCTCCCTCTCTCTCTGACCCTCCCCTGCTCATGCTGTCTCTCTCTCTCTCTCTCCTAGAAATAAATAAAAATATTTAAAAAAAAAAAAAAAAAAAGAACTCAGACTGTCTGGTTCTGGGTTGGAGGCTGATCATGACCCACATTTTGCCAAGCGCCCCCCTCTCCATCTGGGAAAGGAGGGTTGGGGGGGGAGTGCCCACCTCACTGAGCTCATTACGAACAACGACAACATGGATGGTATAATAACAACGTTAGACGATGGCTCTTGCGCACCCGCTGCAAGCCCTCAGCCTGGTGGAGCTCCAGATGTGTCACACTCCGCGTTTTGATCATCGTCTGATCAAGGATCAGGGGGGATCACATGCTATAAGCATAACCACTGCTTGTGCAGCATTTGCTCCAATATTCATACTTATACCGGCCGTGCATGTCCTGGCTCGCAATCTGGGACAGCGTGGAAGGCACTGAAGACGTGTCAGACTCCGCGCAGCCAGCACCAAGTAAGGCCCCCGACAGTGGCTGCTGTCCTTAATTAACACAGCCGTGTCTTCACCCCAAAGGCTCTGGGGCCAGGCTGTTTCAGAGCCCCGAATTCTTTCAGGTTCCGGGAATGCGGTGCGGAACGTCGCACAACATGCACACTCCCCATTCCAGGCTCAGACTCCAGAGGAGTCACATTTCATGGACAAATTCTGGCCCTCCCCAGGAGCCCCTTAACGGTTTTGGTCAGGTTTCGCTACCCAAAGAGTCAGGAAGACGTTTGCATCTGGCGGAGTGCTCCTGAGTGTGGGAATTGCAAATGGGAATTTTATGGGCCTTTCTGGCTCCTTAAAGAATAGTTTTTATTCCATCCTACTGACGTGTACAGACGGGAACGAGGCCCGAGAAAGTGAGCCCCAGGTTGTCCAGTGAAGCCCAGCGGACGCTGGGACTCCAACCCGGGTCCAGCCACTTCCAGATGGAGCGCTCTGTCTGATCTTGCGGCACCAAGTGCCCTTTGCTTCAGCCCCGCCCGAGCCAGCCCCTCGTTAACCTCTGCTCTTCCCTTCCCTTCCCACCCTCCCCGGCCTCCAGCTCCATGTGCAAGAAGCTTCTGGCAACCACTTGAGCCCAGAGCCCACGCAGCCGGCCCCCAGCGTGGACCTAGACTTCCTGGAAGATGCAATCCTGGGCTCGCCGGCGGCGGGGGGCGGCGGCGGGGGAGGCGGGGGCGCCGACCAGCCGTGTGACATCCTCCAGCAGAGCCTCCAAGAGGCCAACATCACCGAGCAGACCCTCGAGGCCGAGGCCGAGCTGGACCTGGGCCCCTTCCAGCTGCCCACCCTGCAGCCCGCTGACGGCGGGGCGGGCCCGGCAGGGGCGGGCGGCGCCGCGGCCGTGGCTCCTGGGCCCCAGGCCCTGTTCCCGGGCGGCACCGACCTGCTGGGGCTGCAGGCCCCGCCCGCCGTGCTGACCCACCAGGCCCTGGTGCCGCCCCAGGACGTGGTCAACAAGGCCCTGAGCGTCCAGCCCTTCCTCCAGCCGGTGGGCCTGGGCAATGTGACCCTCCAGCCCATCCCGGGCCTCCAGGGCCTGCCCAATGGCAGCCCCGGGGGCGCCGCGGCGGCCACGCTGGGCCTGGCGCCCATCCAGGTGGTGGGCCAGCCGGTCATGGCGCTCAACCCGCCCACGTCCCAGCTCCTGGCCAAGCAGGTGCCCGTCAGCGGCTACCTGGCCTCGGCGGCCGGCCCCTCGGAGCCAGTGACCCTGGCGTCGGCTGGTGTCTCGCCGCAGGGGGCCGGCCTGGTCATTCAGAAGAACCTCCCCACCGCCGTGGCCACCACGCTCAACGGGAACTCGGTCTTCGCAGGGGCGGGGGCTGCTACCGCCGCGGCCGGCGCGGCGCCCTCGGTGGCCCCCGGCCTCGGCACGTCGCCGCTGGTCCCCGCGCCCAATGTGATCCTGCATCGCACGCCCACGCCCATCCAGCCCAAGCCAGCCGGCGTGCTGCCCCCCAAGCTCTACCAGCTGACCCCCAAGCCGTTCGCCCCCGCCGGCACCACGCTCACCATCCAGGGCGAGGCGGGGGGCCTCCCGCAGCAGCCCAAGGCGCCCCAGAACCTGACTTTCATGGCGGCGGGCAAGGCCGGCCAGAACGTGGTGCTGTCCGGCTTCCCCGCGCCGGCCCTGCAGGCCAACGTCTTCAAGCAGCCCCCCGCCACCACGACGGGGGCGGCCGCGCCTCAGCCGCCCGGGGCCTTGAGCAAGCCCATGAGCGTCCACCTGCTGAACCAGGGCAGCAGCATCGTCATCCCCGCCCAGCACATGCTGCCGGGCCAGAACCAGTTCCTGCTGCCGGGGGCGCCGGCCGTCCAGCTGCCCCAGACACTGTCGGCCCTGCCCACCAACGTGGGTGGCCAGATCCTGGCGGCCGCGGCCCCCCACGCGGGCGGACAGCTCATCGCAAACCCCATCCTCACCAACCAGAACCTGGCGGGCCCGCTGAGCCTGGGCCCCGTGCTGGCCCCCCACTCGGGCGCCCACAGCGCCGCCCACATCCTCTCGGCCGCCCCCATCCAGGTGGGCCAGCCGGCGCTCTTCCAGATGCCCGTGTCGCTGGCCGCCGGCAGCCTGCCCACGCAGAGCCAGCCGGCACCCGCGGGCCCCGCGGCCACCACCGTCCTCCAGGGGGTCACCCTGCCCCCCAGCGCCGTGGCCATGCTCAACGCCCCCGACGGGCTGGTGCAGCCGGCCGCCCCAGCCGCCACCGGGGAGGCGGCGCCCGTCCTGGCTGTGCAGACGGCCCCCCAGGCGCCCCCCGCCGCCAGCACGCCGCTGCCTTTGGGCCTCCAGCAGCCGCAGGCGCAGCAGCCCCCCCCACAGGCCCCCACCCCTCAGGCCGCCGCCCCGCCTCAGGCCACCACCCCCCAGCCCAGCCCGGGCCTGGCGTCCAGCCCAGAGAAGATCGTCCTGGGACAGCCACCTTCTGCAGCCACCACGGCCATCCTCACTCAGGACTCCCTGCAGATGTTCCTGCCTCAGGTAACCGGGGCGGGGCGGGCGGGGGGTGTGGCGCGGAGGGGGTTGTGGCCAGGGCGGGGCTGGTGAGGGAGTGGCACGGAGAGGGCGTGGTCAGGGAGGGGAGGGGCGGGACGGGGGAGTGGCGCGGAGAGGGGTGTGGCCAGGGCGGGGCTGGTGAGGGAGTGGCGCTGAGAGGGCGTGGTCGGGGCGCGGAGAGGGGTGTGGCCAGGGCGGGGCAGGAGAGGGCGTGGTCAGGGTGGGGAGGGGGCGGGACTGGGGGTGTGGCGGGGGACAGGGGGCACTGGGACCAGAGCTGCAGGTGTGTGCAGTGCAGGCAGTGACTGGGAGGGGGGCGTCTGGAGGGGCTTGGGAGGCCCCGCTCCCGGTGATGCGTGCGTCCCCGAGGGGACAGCCAGAGGGTGACGGGGACCTACTGAAAGACAAGGAGGGAGACCGGCTAGCTGACAGACTGCTGTCCTGCTGGAGGGTGTGAGAATCACAGACAGAGCCGGGCCAGGTACAGACAGACAGGTGGGCAGACAGAGGTGAAGCCGGAGGCCTGATGGGGCCTGAGTGAGACGAACGGCTGGGGTAGCGGCTTCCCTGGTGCCCGGACCCGGGGCTTCTAGCTGCCCCGGCCTCTCAGTGCCCCCGCGCCCCGTCCCCACCACCCCCCCTGCTCTGGAGCACTGGGGAGGCCGGGGTCTTGGGGTCGGGAGGCTGCAGGGGGCCGAGGGGTGGCCTTCTGACCTTGTGCGGGCCACCCGTTTCAGGAGAGGAGCCAGCAGCCCCTCTCTGCAGACGGCCCCCACCTCTCCGTGCCCGCCTCGGTCATAGTCAGCGCCCCGCCTCCCGCCCAAGGCCCAGCCCCGACCACCCCCACCGCCAAAGGAGCTGGCCTCGGCCCTCAGGCCCCCGACAGCCAGGCTTCCCCGGCGCCGGCCCCCCAGGTAGACAAACCCCAGCAGCCTCTGCCCCAGCTCAGACCGAGCCTTGCCCTGCGACCCCCTCCTTCCCGCACCCCTCTCCTCTCCTCGCTCTGGCTGCCCTGCCTGCCTCTCTGTCTTGCTGGCTTGGGAAAGGTGTTCCTTTGCTCCCCAGAATGTTCCTGAAAGTCTCTTGGCAGCCATGGACTCCTAGGACCAGAGCCAGGCCCCCCCACACACTGTAGGCAGGGACACAGATGGGGTGCACACGGCAGGCGATCGCCCCTTAGAGTTACCATTTTCCTGTCTGGATGGATGAGTAACACATTCAGAACCTTCGTATCTCAAAAGATAACCAGAGGCCTAACTGAAAAGCCCTTTCTCCTGGAGTCTTTTCTTCACACTTTTCACAAAAACGATAGCACACTCAGCAGGCTGGTTTGCACATTCTGTCGTTCAAACGCTCATCTTGGAGATTTTGCTTCGTTCTTTCACAGACTGCACCGTTCTCTGCCGAGCAGATGTGCGGGTGTTCATTTAACCGGTCCCTGTTGCCAAGCAGCTAGGTCCCTTCCAGCCTTTAGCCATTATGAACAAAGCTGCAAAGAATGACCATCTCTGTGTCACTTTGTGGGGCAGGTTCTTAGAAAGGGAAGTGCAGGGTCTGTCACAGACCATTTGCACTTGCGGTTGTGACAGATGCTGCCAGATTGCCCTCTGTGGAGTATAAATTGGTGCACCCTTTAACAGCAGTGTGCTGTCCATGCCTGCTGGTTGCTCCTCAGCCTCAGCAGTGTACTGAGCTTGACCAGTCTGGCAGGTGAAAAGTAGTTCCTTGTCTTGTTTCAGTTTGCATGTCTTTTACTGAGAATGAGATTGAGCAGGTGTTCGTAGGTTTAGAGCCATTTGTGTTTTCTGTGTAATTGGCTGCTCGTACGCCTTGCCATTTAAAATCTGGACTCTTGGTCGTTTTCTTGTTGATTTGTAGCAACTCTTTACATATTGGGAAAATTGGCCATTGTCTCGTGTGAGTCATAAGCACATGAGAGTGCTTTTATAGGGTGGATGTTGTACTTATCCAGAAAGGACTCGTGGATGGGTAGATTAGGAGAGGCAAAGGAGAAGGCCACAACATAGGCAAGGTGACGGTGGCAGAAAACAACATGTGCTTTGGTCTTAAACAGCCACCATTTCTCTCTCAGGGTCTGCTATTTGCCACATGACCATAAGCAACCAGTTGTTTCTTTCCTTAAACAGATACTGGGGGGAAGAGGGCGCTTAATACGTGCCTGGCCTTGTGCTGACTGAGGAAACCCCTGGACCTGCCGAACCATGATGTTTCCTTGTGGAAAATGGGGATAATAGTTTCTTACAGGCCTATTAGGAGTAAACGAGTTAACATGTGCTTAGCACAGTGGAAGCACGCGGTAAATATTCATTATTGTCAGTATTTTTTTTTTTTAATTGTTACTGCGGGGTAGAGCAGGATTGGGTCCAGAGTCACGGGCTAGGACACGAGGCCAAGATGGCATCAGGCCATGTCTACATCAAGAGGAGAAGCAGAGTGGGGGAGGGGACAAGAAGCCAGGAGCCGCCTGGCCTGGCCACAACCCAAGTTGGAAGGAGGGCTTCTGGAGCGGGCCAGATGCGGGCCTTCTAGCAAGCAGCTGCTCCGGCCGAGCCTTCCATGGTCTGCTGTTCCGGGGGTTATAGAATCTCCCCCAGGCGCCGTGGGTGTGAGCCGGGCCACAGCACATCTGAGGTGACCCATTGTTCCAGTACCCAGTACTGACGAGGTTCTTAGCAGGCAGGGCTTTTCATTTCTTAATGTTTATTTTTGAAAGAGAGAGAGAGAGCACAGCAGAGGAGGGGCAGAGAGGGAGACCCAGAATCCAAAGCAGGCTCCAGGCTCGGAGCTGTCAGCACAGAGCCTGACACGGGGCTCGAACCCACGAACCGCAAGAACATGACCTGAGCCAAAGCCAGACGCTCAACCGACTGAACCCCCCAGCGCCCTGGGACCTTGTAGTTTTAGAACTGAGACCATCCCGGGGAAACCAGGACACGTTGGGGCACCTGCTTACTCCCCACGACCTTCCCCAGCCACGCCGTCTCAAGCCGTAGCCGGCACCCTCCAGGCCAGCCCTCCCTGGCCCTTGCCTCGTTCACGTCTCTCCGTGGCACTCGCCACCGTGTGGCCGGCTGTCTGGTGTCCTGGTTTGCCCTGCTCTCGCCACACTGTGAGCTCCATGAGGACAGAGAGTTTTGTCCATCGTCTCCCTGCCGTGTCCCCAGTGCCTGGTGCACCGTGGACACTCATGGAGCATGTACTGAATAAATCAACGGAGGAAACCATTTACGGAAGAGATGGAGCACATGTACGAGTACCTGGCCTGTGCCGGCTCTGTGCCGGTGGAATCAAAGGGAGAGAACGTTCTCGTAGGAGATGCGGTTCGGCCGCAGGTAAACAGCTTGCTAGAGGAAAGCGTTGAAGGTAGCAGGGTGCCCGTGAAGAGACAGGCGAGGGCCCTGCCCTAGGGGGGGTGAGCAGGAATAGCCTCTGGGAGGAGAACGTATTTAAGCCAAGGCCGGAAAAAGGAGAAGGTATGTGGAAATAGCATGTGCAAAGGCCCTGTGGCAAGGGTGAACTTGGGATGTCAAGGAACGAAAAGTAGGCTGGAAGAGGGGTAGAGTGAGATAGGGTCAGAGAGGGTGGCAGTGCCTTGTGGGCCAATATGAGTTTGGCCCTGGCAACCGCTGGAGAGCTTGCATTTGGGGCATGGCATTGTCTGATTATATGACTTTCAGTGATCCTAATGGCTTCCATTGGAAGGCAGTTTCGTGGGCACTATGAATGGAGGTCCAGAGATCAGAGGTCATGCGAGAAGGTGACGGTGCTTCAAAGTGATCACGATGATGACAGAGGGAAGTAGAAGGATGCAGGGGAACAGTTTGGAGCTTGCTTAAGGATTAGAGGCAGGAGGAGGTGGCCATTATGGTCATAACTTCATGGATGCCAGCGTTTCTGTTACTGTAAAGCCTTGGATTGTGAGCAGCTTGTTCGGCAGTGTCTCTCGCAGACATTTGGGTTTGCAAACATTTCTAATAAATTCTAACTCGATAAACGAGCGAGGTCTTGCAACACGGGTCATCCGTGACACTGAACATCACATGTCACAACTGACCCAATGGTTCTTAAAATTCGCCTTGGTAGACGAGTGCTTTGGATTATGAGTGTGTTTCCGGAATGAACTGTGCTCGCACACCAAGGTTCAGCTGTATTTCCCCGAGCCGTCCTGAACAGTTTACAAGCTTATCTCCTTTAAACCTCCACCAGGTAGGTGGTATTATTATCCCCATTTTACAGGTGAGGAAACAGAGGCACAGAGCGATTCAAACCCTAATGGTTTGTTGCCAGAAACACCTGAGGGATTGGGAAAGCCAGGCCCGAGTGTGAAGTCCAGCTCTGCTGAGCATCAGGCACTCTGAGGCATAGTTTACTTGTCTGTAAAATGGGCACGCGGCCACCGGCCTCACGGGGCGGGGGTGGGGGGGCCTGCACAGCGCGGGCTCTCAATGAGCAGATACGTGTCATTAGCAGTATCAGTAGGAACAAAGCCTGTGGCCGACCTTTGAGAAGAAAGGTCAGCGTATGCAGGTGGCTTGCAGAAGAGCCAATTCCTAGGCACACACGCGGGTCCGCACAGAGTAGGCTGGGTGCGACTTCTGTGCCTACGAGAGCGCATGGCACGGTGGAAGGTTCTCGACGAATGTTTGCTGGGTGAGCAGGTAGCTGGGTGGGTGGGCGGATGGACCAGTGGACGGGCGGCAGGTGGACGGACTGAAGAATACAGGCACGCAGAAACCTCAGCCGTGTCCCTGC
Source organism: Hyaena hyaena (assembly GCF_003009895.1). Taxonomy (NCBI): domain Eukaryota; kingdom Metazoa; phylum Chordata; class Mammalia; order Carnivora; family Hyaenidae; genus Hyaena; species Hyaena hyaena. The sequence continues at coordinate 2,771,776 of NW_024080641.1, read as the reverse complement.
TCACGGACGGGTCTGTGCATGTGCGCGCGTGCGCCAGCCGCTCCCAGGCCAGGCCGCCGTTGTCAGGGGTTCATTTATGCAGCCCGCATTCCCCAGGCACCTGCTTCGTGCCCAGCCTTTCGCAGGGAGGTGCAGGCGAGGCAGCCCTGGCCCTGCCCTTGGTGGGGCCCTGACTGTATCTTCAGGGAGGGAACACTGACCACCCTGCTCAGGGAGCTCAGGGCCTCCTGTGTCGTGTTTATAGTAGGCTTAAAAAAAAAAAAGCCATGACCTTTGTTGCTGTTATTCAAAGAGTGTTACTTGGACATGGTTTAAAAAATTCATTTTGGGGCCCCTGGGGAGTTCAGTCGGTTTGGGCGTCCAAGTTCGGCTCAGGTCATGATCTCGTAGTCTATGAGTTCGAGCCCCACGTCGGGCTCTGTGCTGACAGCTCGGAGCCTGAAGCCTGTTTCACATTCTATGTCTCCCTCTCTCTCTGCCCCTCCCCTGCTCGTGCTCTTTCTCTCTCTCTCTCTCTCAAAAATAAACATTTTTTAAAAATTCAGTTTAGGGGCGCCTGGGTGGCTTAGTCGGTTAAGCGTCCGACTTTCACTTAGGTCATGATCTCGTGGTTCGTGGGTTCGAGCCCCGCGTCGGGCTCTGTGCTGACTGCCAGCTCAGAGCCTGGAGCCTGTTTCAGTCTGTGACTCCCTCTCTCTCTGACCCTCCCCTGCTCACGCTCTCTCTCTCTCTCTCTCTCTCCCCTAGAAATAAATAAAACATTTTTAAAAAAATTCAGTTTATAGGGCACCTGGGGGTGAGCGTCTGACTCATGGTTTCGGCCCAGGTCACGATGTCATAGGTTGTGAGTTCAAGCCCCGTGCCAGGCTCTGTGCTGACAGTGCAGAGCCTGCTTGGGATTCTCTCTCTCTGCCCCTTCCCTGCTTGCACTGTCTCTCTTTCAAAATAAATAAACTTAAAAATATATATACAGTTTGAAAACAAAAAAGGGTGTACGGTTAATTCGAGTGAGTCTTCCTTTTCGTGGCATTTCCGGCCCTGGCCCCACATGGACACCCACCCTTGTCAGTTTCTTTGTAGAGTGCCATTTTGTGCCATCATAGCGCAGCCCCGCAGACGTTTGGGGCCGAGTCGTTCTTTGTTGTGGGGCCGTCCCGTGCGTTGTAACACACACGTACGTCCCCGGCCTCCACTCACGTGTTGCCGGGAACACCCCGTCTGCAGTTAGGAGACCTTCAGAGATTGTCATGTGTCGCATGGGGACAGAAGCACCTGGGTTGGGAGCCACCGCCCTGTACACCTGTTAGTCCCCCTCGTCATCTGAACTGGGACCCAGGTCAATGGGACAGCCCGTGTGTGCCCCTGTGGGCACACTTTCCCCTTGTGTTTACACACACAAACGCACCACCCTGCTCTTCTGTATCTTGCTTTGCTCATTCAGCGATATCTCTTAGACCCGTGACTTGCAGACTTTTCTTTTTAATGTTTTATTTCTGAGAGAGAGAGAGGCAGTATGAGCAGGGGAGGGTCAGAGAGAGGGGGAGACACAGAATCCGAAGCAGCTGTCAGCACAGAGCTTGATGCAGGGCTCAAACTCACAAACCGGGAGATCATGACCTGAGCTTAAACCGAGTCAGACGCTCAACCGACTGAGCCACCGAGGTGTCCCCTTGAAGATTTTATTTTTAAGTAATCTCCGCACCCAACTTGGGGCTCGAACTCACAACCCCGATATCAAGAGTCACACGCTCTATGGGCTGAGCCAGCCGGGAGTCCCTCCTCTGTTCCTTATAAATGCTGGTCACAACCCACCAAAATGACCAGAACCATTACTAATGGGCACTCGGTGTGGTTTGAGAACCACTGTCCCGCAGAACAGCTATGGGACAGTCGTCACGCATGGGAACTCTGGAACCCCCACTCTACTTACAGGCTCTGTGACCTGATTTCTCTGTGCCTCAGTTTCCTTCCCTGCAAAACGAGGGTGACGATCAGAGCATCTAGGTCACGAGGTTGTTGTGAGGAATAAGCTTATACATAGTAAGATGCTTGAACGGCAAAAGGCGTGTTGAAATTGCCACAGGGCAAAAGAAGACAGACAGACACTCTGTAAAAGGCCACTAGTGACCATTTTGGGCCTTGCTGCCTCTGTCACAGCCCCAAAGCAGCCGTAGACCACACGTAAATGAGTGAGCGCAGCCGTGTTCCAATAAAACTTTATTTATGAACACTGAAATCTGAATTTCCTATCATTGTCGCCAGTCACAAAATATCCTCCTTCTGGTTTCTTTTCCACCGTCTAAAAATATATAAAAACCTTCTTCTTAGCTTGTGGGCCGTACGAAATGATAGGCCAGGCTGCCCGAGTTGGCCCGTAGGCTGCAGGGTCCTGTAGTCTTACTATTTTTCGTGAGATGGACACGTTGTGATTCATTGATGGCTTCCCCCTTGGAGAGAGCACTGAAGGTGGGTTCCTGTGCATGTTAGCAAATGACACTCCTGTAAATATGCTGGCACCCAGGCTGTGCATGTCGGCGGGAAGATACCCACAGGGTAGATTTCTAGAAATAGAACTTCTAGATCAGGGCACCTCTGTGCTTCCCTAGCATTTGATGGAAAGCGTTGACTCGGTCGTGCCTTTGTGGGTTTCTCCCTGGGAATGCCGTCTCCATTTGGGCAGTAGGACTCTTGGTGACAGTCCACTCGTGTGGTAGTTTTTTAAAACATGACTGTAAAATTCCTTTCTTGGCGATTTAGAGAATTTCTAAAACACAGAAAAGAACAAAGAAGAAAAATAAATCCGTGCAGGGGGCCGCCGGTAACATTGCGGGGGGGGGGTTGTGAAGTTTTCTTTCAGCCTAATTTTCCCCCCCAATCCATTTAAAACATTTTTAATTTGGGGACGACTGGGCGGCTCAATCTGTTAAGCATCTGATTAGGTCGTGATCTCAGGTCGTGATCAGGTCGTGATCTCATGGTTTCTGTGAGTTCGAGTCCTGCGTCGGGCTCTGCGCCATGGGCCCAGAGCTTGCTTGGGATTCTCTCTCTGCCTCTCTTTTTCTCTGCCCCTCCCCTGCTCACCGTCTCTCTCTCTCTCTCTGAAAAAATAAACTAAAAAAATAAATTAAAACTTTTTTTTCTAAGTTTTAGAATTAGGTATTCTGTTCACGTGGCTCAGTCATCAGAGAGCAGTTCTTGGAGTTTCAAAGCCCCTCCCCAGGCCTACCTTCTCAGCCCACCGGCCCTCCAGGAATCCACAATTCCTTGTCCGTTGTATAGATGTCCAGTGTTTCGAGCGTGTGCGTGTCAATGTGGATTTACGTTTCCCTCCCATGTCTGACCGCCCAGAAGGTAGCACATTCTAGGCTGTCTTGGCAGTGTTCAGAGAGTTCCCTCGACCCCTTGTTACAGCTGGGAAGTACTGCTCCATGGGGATGCACAGTCATTCCCTCTCCAGTCAGTGCTGTGTAGATCGATGCACACTAGCCAAGTCCAGGCTTTGCCCTGCCCCCCCGCCCCCTCCCCCACAGCTGTAATAAACAACTTATCACCTGCTCACTTCCCACAAGCGCACGTGCATCTGTCAGGTCACTTCTGGGCAGCCTGTTGGCTGGATCAAAGCAGACAATTTGCACAGCTACCGCATTGCATTGCTCTCGAGTTGGGGCAGTCGTGCCACTTGAGTGCCTCAAGGTCAATGCCGGGGAGTGTCTTTATGAGATGCGCCTCATTCCTAACGGGATGAGTGATAATGGTTCCAGAGGGTGCTTGCGGTGTGCATTTCTCGTTGCAAATGACGTTGAGCATCTTTGGAAATAGACAAACCTCTGTGTTTCCTCTTCCGTGCGCTGTCTGATCATGGCCTTTGCCGCTTTTTCTCCCCGGTTGGTTGTGATTTCTGCAGGCTGATTATAGATGCTAGGAATTGAGAGGGTTCCCCCCAGTGTATCATTTGGTTTTTTGACTCTGTTGGGAAGAGGGAGGAGGGCGCTGTTGGGTCTGTATTTTTAATGAGTAGGTGATGAGTTTTTAACATTGTTATTTTAAAACGTTTAAAAATGATTTGAAACATATAGCAACATTGTAGGAACTATACAGGGAACCCACGGCTGTCCTTTGCTCTTCAACAGGATATATTAGTTATCTACTGCTGTGTAACAAATTAGCCCCCCACACTTAGCGGCTTTAAACAATAAGTATTAACTTATCTCCCATAGTTTGTGAGGATTGGGAATCTGGAAGCAGCTTAGCTGTAGGCTGCTGGCTCACGGCCTCTCACAAGGGTCAGTTAGGGCTGGAGTTATCTAAAGGCTTGTCGGGGCAGGAGACTACGCTTCTGAGGGGTGCACTTACGTGCGTGCCAGCCAACGGCCTCAGCTCCTCCCTTCGCAGCCCTCTCCAAAGGGCGCCTTAAAACACACTCCAAAGCTGGCTTCCCCCAAAGTAAATGATCCACGAGAGAGAGTCCTAGAATGAAAGCCATGGTCTTTTCTAGAACTGCCTCTTGGGCGCAGTGTATTCCCATTTCCACCAAATCTGTTGGTCACAGAGACTAACCCTGCCACAAGACCCAAGGTGGGAGGAGACCAAATAATGAGGAGGCACCGCTGGCTGTCGCCCCGATGTACCCACCAGAAATGCATTGCCGTATTACTCTCTATCCTCCCTTCTCTTGTCTCCGCCTTTGAGAACAAGAGCGTTCTCTTCCTTGATAGCAGAGTTAGCAAATGCAGCAAACCGAGCATTGAGACGGTGCCGTTATCCACGCTGTGTGATCTCACGTAGCCAGCTGTCCAGCGATCACGTAATGCGTTACTCTTACTTCCCTAGCTTGCTGGCCGTTGTCTGGCCGCCTGGCCCGGCCCCCGGAAGCGTGGGTTTCAGGGCTGGTGTGGAGCAGCCGGCTTCCTGCCCAACTTCCTTGGCTTCTTACCTGCTTTGGCCGCGTGGGTTGTTCCCCCATGTTCTCTATTGTAAATACTCCCACGGTGCGTAGCCCCGTGAGCAAGTTCCTGAATGGTTCCCTCCTATCACAGATTCCTAGAGGGCGGATTACCGAGCCCAAGGTCGTGACCCTTTCAAAGCCCCTAGACCAGAGGGCCTGTCTGGGGGACAACCTCACCAGCCCCTTATGAGAGCTGAGGGCCTCTCTGATCTCTTCTTAGAGCTCACAAGCTGTTGGGGAGGTGTGGATTGATTGGTTTGGGGTGGGGGGGCTTGTTTTGAATTGTGGGAAGTTACTGAGGGGCAGCCTTGGAAGGGTCCGGGGCATTGGAGGCTTATAATAAGTTGTAGCCTTGAAATCATGAGTCGGCCCACACTGGGGGCTCAAAGCAAAGAGCCCCATCTTTGGAGCATGGCAGCACGGGTGACCTTGGGCAGGTCCCCTGAGCCCTTTGGGCCTGAATCCTTCAACTTGGAAGTCACAGGACAGGGGTGAGGCAGGGGGACGTGGGACCAGCCATTTCAGCTCTCTGACCTCGGTTTCCCATGTATGAAATGGTTTCAGTGTTTTTTCTGCTTTCAGGGACCATACATAATGGGTGCAGGTGGCCGTCCATACATGCGTCACTGTGGGCTGTCACCAGGGTGTGGATCCCGTGACAGTGGAGGGGGGCCAGCCCGGTGTCAGGCACACAGCTGGTACTCAGGGGTCAGACGGGCTCCCCAAGGTCATGATTCTGGGGGGTGGGGGAGGACAGTTCAGAGGTGCTCTGTCTGAGGTGTGTTTTAGGCCAGGTCACCGTGTGTGTGTGTAACAGACCAGCACCTGGCCCATGCGTGCAAGTCTGATAGGCACAAACCTACACGCACACGTGCATGTGCCCACACCCGCAAGCTCAGTGGCACCCAGGTGGGCCTGCAGCCGCGGCCGCACAGCCACACGGAGGCAGAGGCCGCGGACACTTAGAGGGCCCATGAGTCAAGGCCAATGTCCAGTGGGCCCTGACTGTGACCCCCAGTTGCCACCCCCATCCTGGGCCCTCCGGGCCCCCCAGCCCCCCATCTGTGCCGGTGTCCACGTTCCTGGGTTAGCTGGACAGTCAGGCCCCTCGGGGCTGGCGGCTGGGATGCCGCCCCTATCCGGCCGCCTCCCTCCCCTCTGCTGCTCTGCTCGCGCTCCCTGGCCCCCCTGCCTCCCCGCTGGGCAGCTGGTGTGGTGCCCCCCACCCCCCACCCCCCGCCACTGATGCCACTGCTTTCTCCGCTGCTGTCCCCAAACCCTGCAGAGCTCACCTGTGGGGGGGGGAGGGGGGAGGGGGCCTGCAGGGAGGGGGTGAGATCAGAGGAAAGGTAGGGGGTGAGGTGGGGGCGGGTGGAGGGGTGGAGCAGGGCGTGAAGATAAGCCGTGCCCAGTCCCTTCTCTCAAGACAAGGGGCGGCTAAGGAGGAGGTGTTTTGGTGGGAGTGGCCGGGGTGCCCAGTATGGGGGCAACGGGACCCAAGGTTGGTTCTGACCCCCGCCCCCTCCCCTCTCCCTCCCTCCCCCTGGCCAGATCCCGGCAGCGGCTCCACTCAAGGGCCCAGGCCCCTCCTCGTCCCCGTCACTACCTCACCAGGCCCCTCTGGGAGACAGCCCCCACCTGCCCTCCCCACACCCCGCCAGGCCCCCCTCCCGCCCGCCCTCCCGCCCCCACTCCCGCCCGCCCTCCCAGCCCCAGAGCCTGTCCCGCCCGCCCTCAGAGCCCACCCTGCACCCCTGCCCCCCACCCCAGGCACCCCCGACCCTGCCTGGCATCTTCGTCATCCAGAACCAGCTGGGGGTGCCCCCACCTGCCAGCGCCCCGGCCCCCACTGCCCCCGGCCCCCCTCAGCCACCCCTGCGCCCCCCTTCCCAGCCCCCAGAGGGGCCGCTGCCCCCGACCCCCCACCTCCCGCCCGCCTCCACCTCGTCTGTCGTGGCCTCCACGGACGCGTCCACCAGGCTGCCGGCCCCGACGCCGCCCGACTTCCAGCTGCAGTTCCCGCCCGGCCAGGGGCCCCACAAGTCCCCCACGCCCCCTCCGACCCTCCACCTGGTCCCTGAGCCCGCAGCGCCCCCCCCACCGCCTCCTCGGACCTTCCAGATGGTGACCGCCCCCTTCCCGGCGCTGCCCCAGCCGAAGGCTCTTCTCGAGAGATTTCACCAGGTAATCGGAGGCAGGGACCAGCCCCACCACCCAGCCCACGAGCCCTGCCCTCCCCGCACCGTCCGACGGGGAGACCGTCCCCAGCCCTGGCACTTGGCCGCTGCCCCCCCGGGGTGCGCCCCCTACCCCTCAATCACCTGTCCCCCCTCCTCAGGTGCCGTCCGGAATTATCCTCCAGAACAAGGCCGGGGGGGCTCCCGCCGCCCCACAGACCTCCGCCAGCCTGGGGCCCCTCGCCAGCCCCACCGCCTCTGTGCTGGTCAGTGGGCAGGCCCCATCCGGGACTCCCACCGCCCCCAGCCATCCCCCTGCCCCGGCACCCATGGCCACCACAGGTAGGGGAGAGGTAGCCCCCGCAGGAGAAGGGGGGGGCCCGAAGGTGGGTGGGCAGGAGGAGAGCAGCGGGCTGGGACAGAGCTGTCACCCGGACCTCACAGGGCAGGGAAGGTGGAGGAGGAAGGGCTGTCTGCCCCCGATCCGAGGCGGTACTCAGTTCAGGGCCACCGAGGCCCGTGGGCACAGGATTGGGGGGTCACATTGTGGAGGGGCCTGTGTGCCGGTGACCCCTGAGCCCGGTCTGCCCCACCCCCACCCCCAGGCCTCCCTCCTCTGCTTCCTGCCGAGAGCAAAGCTTTTGCCAGCAACCTCCCAAGCCTGAGTGTGACCAGGGCCGCTGCGGCTGGGCCAGGGAAGTCTTCGGGGCTGCAGGTACGGGGCCACCAGAGCGGGGGGAGGGCCAAACCAGGGTCACCAGGGAACGGGGAGAGGAGGCCAACCGACAGGTGCCTGGGGGGCACCTGTGAGACAGCAAGACCCACAGACATTGAGACCCAGGAGCTATGACTCGGGTGGGTCACTGGGGGCGGGAGTGGGAGAGGTTGAGGCTGGAGGAAGAGGGAAGGGTCCGGAGAGCCCAGACTGGAGAGGGCAGAGCAGTGTGGGGGAGACTGAGGCAGAGACCGTCTGCAGGGAGTGGGGGAGGGGGGAGGGGGAAGACAAGAACACAGTCGGTGGAGGGACCAGGATGCTGGGGTCTGAGAGAGCCTCCGAGGCCAAGTCACCGCCGGTGGTGGAGGGAAGTTGGGGGGATGGGATCTGGGGCCGGGAACAGAAGGAGAGCCATGCCGGTCAGGGGGGCCAGACTCTGGGCAGTCAGCAGAGTCGGGTGGAGGTCCATACTCGGGTGGAGGCGGGAGAGGGGGCGGAGGGAGCCAGGCAGGTCTGGCGTGAAGGGCAGCACGTCCCGCAGCTGGGGGGCTCGGGGGGGAGAGGGATGAGCCCAATCATCTTTGCCGCAGGCCAGGCCGGGTGGAAAGGAGGTGAGGTGAGGGTATCTGTGGTGATAGCTCTCACTCGCCTCCCTCCCCCTGCAGTACGAGAGCAAATTGAGTGGTCTGAAGAAACCCCCCCCACTTCAGCCCAGCAAAGAAGCTTGGTGAGTTGCAGTGCCGCGCCCCTTCCCCAGCCTTCCCGGGGGGCTTGGGAGCAGGGTGTGAGGACCACCCTTCGGAAGTGGGGTCGCACAGGCCCCACCTCTTGTTAGCTGTGTGGCGTGGGGCAATATAATTCCCCTCAAAGACCCTCAGTTTCCTCTCTAGAAACTGGGGTGGTGGCTGTAGTGATAATAGGGTGACAGGTGTGGATTCCTGGACGCTGCTAAGATGGGTGGGTGTTTGGGTGAATAGAAGGATGGGAGTCCAGGATGGTGCATAGATTATTGTGGTCTGCATGGTTGTTTGGACGGTATTTGGATGGATGGGTGTTGGGGTGGATGAATGGGGTGTGGATGGGAGTTGGGGCGGGTGAATGGGGTGTGGATGGGAGTTGGGGTGGGTGAATGGGGTGTGGATTGGTATTGGGGTGATTGAAAGGGGTGTGGATGGGTGTTGGGGTGGATGAATGGGGTGTGGATGGGTGTTGGGGTGATTGAAAAGGGTGTGGATGGGTGTTGGTGGGTGAATGGGGTGTGGATGGGAGTTGGGGTGGGTGAATGGGGTGTGGATGGGTGTTGGGGTGGATGAATGGGGTCTGGGTGGGCGTTTGGGTGGATAGATGGATATTTGGATGGATGGGGTCTGGGTGGGCGATGGGCAGACGCTGGGTGCTCGCCTGCCTCCTCTCTTTCTGCCCTCCCACGACAAGTGTTTATCAAGTACCCACTCGATGCCCAGTGCTGTGCTGGATTCTGAAAACACCAGACAGGCTGACTTCCTGCCCCTGTGCTGTGCTGGTGCTGCTGGTCTCCAGCACAGGGTAGAGACGAGCATGTCTGGGGAGAGAGACAGTCACGCAGTAAAGAGACATAACCCACTGCTCGGAGCTGTGGTAGAAAACAGCCCTGGAGAGAACTGGATCTTACCTACTAACCTCCCACCCCCCCACCTTCCCAAGGTTGCTGTTGGGCCTGAGGCCGACTGGGGACGTACTGACCCCTGGTGGCAGGAGACGGTATAACAGGAGACCGTGGAGGCTGGGTTTCAAGCCCTGGCATCCGGCTCCCAGCTCTGCCTCTTCCCCGCTTTGTGTGTGGGAAGGTCACTATTGTGGGCCTCGATTCCCTCGTCTATAGAATGGGGATAGCGATAGCACCTACTCCCTTAGGCTGTTGCCGAAGTCCGTGAGACAGAACGAGCTTGTTCGCACACATGAGGACATTTCCCGGGCATTGGGTGGCCCGGGGCTCAGGGTCGGGATCCGATTTCTCCCGGCCTCACCACCAGCTCTGTGCGTGTGCGTGTGTGCGTGTGTGCGCGTGCGTGGTGTCTCTCCCCGCCCCCCAGCTTCCTGGAACATTTGCACAAACATCAGGGCTCCGTCCTGCACCCTGACTACAAGACAGCCTTCCCCTCCTTCGAGGATGCCCTGCATCGCCTCCTGCCCTACCACGTCTACCAGGGTGCCCTCCCCTCTCCCAACGACTACCACAAAGGTGAGCCCCCCCCCCTCCCACCCCGGGACTCTCCCTACCTGGTCTCTAGCGTGGGGAGGGGCATAGGAAGGATCAGGGTAAGCCCCGCCCCCCAGCGTCCGTGAGTCTGGACCTCGTCTCTTCTTCCGCAGTGGATGAGGAGTTCGAGACGGTCTCCACGCAGCTGCTGAAACGCACCCAGGCCATGCTCAATAAATACCGCCTTCTGCTCCTGGAGGAGTCCCGGGTAGGGTGCTGTCCCCCTTGCTGCCCGGGAGACACCCCCCCCCCCTTTCCCCTTGCCCCCTCGGGGCAAGGTGGAGGGAGGGAAGGAGGCTGGTGGTCAGATCCCAAGAAGGACAGTTTGGAATCTGCTCCTGTGCTTCTGCGGGTGTGCACGTGCCCCCCCTCTCCTGGCTGCTTCCCTGGCCCATTCTCTCCTCTTCTCCCCACCCGCCCCCCTTAGAGGGTGAGCCCCTCGGCGGAGATGGTAATGATCGACCGAATGTTCATCCAGGAGGAGAAGACCACCCTTGCCTTGGACAAACAACTGGCCAAGGAGAAGCCCGGTGAGCGGGGAGGGGAGGGGAAGGGAGGGAGGAAGAGAGGTGTCTCCAACTGGTGCCCCTACAGTGGAGTTACACTGGGGGCGAAGAGGGGTGTGTGGTCTTACCTTCCTCCACCACTAGGGGACACCCGAGCCCGCCTTCCCGCAGGGCCTCTGAGACCAGAGAGAAAGGAGTTCATTTCCTTCATCACCGGGTGTCAGTTTCACTCCCTCCTGGCAGAGACGGCCGCCCTCCCCACCCCACCCCCCGCCACAGTCGGGGGACTTGGGAGGGGCCGAGGGGTGGTGGCCAGCGTGTGTCCTGAGGGTCTAACGAGTCCAGGCCTCAGCCCCACGGGCTGGCGGATGGTGGATGCTGCCGGCGCACAGGCTCCCCTCCGCCAGGCTCTGCGCGGGCGCCTCGTGCCTTCGCTCTAACCCCGCGGGGCTTCTCGGCCCCCTGGTTTTGCAGACGAGTACGTGTCTTCCTCGCGCTCTCTCGGCCTCCCCATCGCTGCCTCTTCGGAGGGACATCGGCCGCCTGGGCACGGCCCGCCGCCGTCCTCAGTGTCCGGGGCCCCCGCCCAGCCCCCGCTGCACCTGCCCACGAAGCTGGTGATTCGGCACGGTGGCGCGGGGGGCCCCCCTTCCGTGACCTGGGCCCGGGCGTCCTCCTCCCTGTCCTCCTCCTCCTCCTCCTCCTCCTCCTCCTCTTCCGCCGCCTCCTCCCTGGACGCAGACGAGGACGGCCCGATGCCCTCCCGCAACCGGCCGCCCATCAAGACCTACGAGGCGCGGAGCCGCATTGGCCTGAAGCTCAAGATCAAGCAGGAAGCCGGGCTCAGCAAGGTCGTCCACAACACGGCCCTGGACCCGGTGCACCAGCCCCCGCCGCCCGCCGCCCTCAAGGCAGCGGAGCCCCCGCCCCGGCCGCCGCCGCCGCCGCCCCCGGCCGCCGGCCAGATGAACGGCACCGTGGACCACCCGCCGCCCGCGGCCGGCGACCGCAAGCTGGCGGCCCCGGCCCCGCACTGCCCGCGGCTGCCCCTCCGGAAGACGTACCGCGAGAACGTGGAGGCCCTGGGCGGCGGGGCGGGGGAGGGGGCCGCGAGCGGCAGGGCCCGGGGCGGCAGCCCCGCGCCGCTGCCCGCCAAAGTGGACGAGGCCACCAGCGGGCTCATCCGCGAGCTGGCCGCCGTGGAGGACGAGCTGTACCAGCGCGTCCTGAAGGGGGCGCCGCCGGAGCCCGCGGCCGGCGGCGGGCAGGGGAGCGGCAGCCGCGACCCCGGCTGGGAGGCGCCCGCCGCCAAGCGGCGCAAGTCCGAGTCGCCCGACGTGGACCAGGCCAGCTTCTCGAGCGACAGCCCGCAGGACGACACGCTCACGGAGCACCTGCAGAGCGCCATCGACAGCATCCTGAACCTCCAGCAGGCGCCGGGCCGGACACCCGCGCCCGCCTACCCGCACGCCGCCCCGACGGCCGTCACGCCCGCCTCCCCGCCGCCGCTGCACAGGCCGGAGGCCTACCCGCCCTCCAGTCACAACGGTGGCCTCGGCACCAGGACGTTGAACAGATAACACCGGGCCGGTCCTCCCTTCCCTCTCCCGCCCCCACCCCCACCCCCACCCCCTTCTGCGCAGACGCCGGGGGGCAGCTGGGCGTCCGACCTCAGCCTCCTGGGGGACACGAGCCGGGGATCCCCTGACACTTTTTCTTGCCTAAGTTATTTGAGTCACAAAGGCCTCCTCCCCCACTGCCTGCGCCAGCCGGGGTGTTGGGTGGGGGTGGGGGGTTGAGGGGAGGGGGCTGTAATGTAAAATGCCCCCCCCCGCCCAAGGTGGGGGTGATCCCGGTGTGTCGTCATTTCCTATTTCTTCCCGCTTCCTGCCACACTCCGCCCCACCGCTGGGGGAGGGGGGACGCGTGTGTGTTTGCCAGGGATGCAGGTACCCTGGTCGTTCCCACTGTTTACACGCGTGTCCCCGCGCTGGGCTTGTCCGTGTGGCCTCACAGACCCACGCGCCGAGGGCGCCCCGAGCCGGGAGGTTCCCTGCCAGCCTCGCTCAGCCTCTCCCTAGCGCCCCCACAGGCTGTAAGAGGAACCGCAGGGCAGGGCGGGCGTCAGCCAGCGTCCCCGACCCCCATCTCGGAGGGCTGTGCCCCTGGGCACCGTGTCACATCCTTGTGTGTGCGTCCAGCTCCGTGTCCTGTGTCCCCCCCGTGTGTGTGCTCGAGTGAGCAAGAGAGAGAGAGAGAGATTTCGAACCCTCCCGTCCCTCGACTTAAAATCCCAGCAAACCTCCAAAACAGGAAACCGGGGTCTTCCTCCCACCCCTCCACCCCCCCACCCCCCGCTTCCCCAGCCAGTCTTCCCTCTGTTCTTCCTGCCGCCAGCCACCCGCGCCAGATTTTGAAATCTCGGAGACAAAACTAGTACTGTAAAATAAATTTTTTTTACTGTATTTATTGTGTATAACGATTTTTTTAAAGGAGAATTCTGTACATTTAGAACTCTTGTAAATTAAAAACTGATCCTTTTTTTAAAACTGTACTGACTCCGTCTCGGCCCCATTGCTTTTGGGTCTTCGTGGGTTGGGGGCGTTGTTGGAAGTCTAGGGGTCGGGTCCAAACAGGAGTGGGGACGGGGATTGTGAGGGCTCAATTCTACATGTGTTTGTTGAATGCCTCTTGGGTGCCAGGCTCTCCGTTCCAGGCACAGGGGTGCAGCGGAGCAGGAGAGACAGAAGCCCCTACCTGGGGGAGCCGACTTAGTGGAGAAGGCAGATGGAAAGCAGTTCAACCAAACTCGGGTGATTCTTATCATCCCCCCATAAAGTTACAGGTCCCGCAAATGCAGAATTCGCGAATACTGAACTGCCGCTCCTGGAGGAAATAGGGGTTCGCTGCTACAAACCTCTGCAACATTTTTGTAAGCTTCTTGGTACATAACCTCGTGTTATGTGTCTTTCTGTAAAGACACGATTAACACACATTGTTGATCCGTCCGCATGGGGCTCATGGCCAGCAACGCTGTATAACTCGGGCCTGAAGGAAGCTTGTCTAACACCTGTACCTGCTGCATAAGGCACATCCCAGCCTTCTTGCGCTTAGGGACGCTGGACAGCACCACCAGGGCGCCTTGGACAGTGACATCACCGACGGAAACACAGAAATGTGAAAACCCGGGCACTAAACAGAACTTGAAAAGGCTGCTTGTCAGTATGAGAGCTGAAAGCAACCTCAGCCGGGAACATGCGTGCTGGATGACTCCACGCAGGTCTACAATTGTGCTGCGAGTTTGGGGGGGTCGGGGGTACAAATGAACTTTAACAAGCAGATGAATTCACAGATGGGGCACCCGGACATAATGAAGATTGCCGGTAAATGCGGGCAGTGTCGGCTGGAGAGAGGAAGAACAATCGAGCAGCACGTGCTAGTGTCCTGGGGCCACCATAACACATGGTACCACCAACTGGGTGGCTTAAAAGACCAGACATTTGTTCTTTTACATTCTGGAGGCCGGATGTCCCACGTCGAGGCCCCAGCAGCACCATGCCGCCTCTAGGGACTCCGTGTGAGGGCCCTTCCTTGACTTCCCGGTCGAGGGTGGTCCCACGTGTTCTAGCCTTGTGGCCATGTCCCTCCTTTTTCGACCTTGGTGTCTCCTAAAAGGAGCCCATATTGGATAATAGTCTCCCCTCCTCCAGTGTGGCCTCCACTTCGTTGGCTTACAGCTGCAAAGATCCTGTCTCCAAATAAGATCACGGTCACGGGTGCTGGGGGCTAGGACATCAGCATATCTTCCGGGGGGACACAGTTCGTAACACGGGATAGAGAAACAGATAAGGTTAGTCCTTTCCTCGGACGCCTTTGTGTGAATTAGAAAACAGCGTCCCTTTCTTCTGGGCCCTGAGGTGACTATTTTTGTTTTAATTTATTTTGAGAGAGCGGGAGAGCTAGGAGCAGAGACAAAGGGAGAGAGAATCCCAAGCAGCCTCTGCACTGTCAGCCCAGAGCCCCGTGTGGGGCTCGAACTCACAAACGGTGAGATCATGACCTGAGCCGAGATCAAGAGTCGGACGCTTAACTGACTGAGCCACCCGGGGGGCCCCTGGGCACTGAGTTCTGAAGCGCACGGTGTGAGCCGGATTCCAGCCCCCTCTGGTGGTTCAGTGAGTGAACGGGTGGTTCAGTGAGTGCTTTGTGCAGTGGACAACCTGTGGAACTACACGTTAGGACACTCGGGATCAGTAGGAAAGGAAAACGCCTTTGAGGAGGTGACATTTGAACAGAGATATACATGAAATGGTAGCGAGAGCGCCACAGTGAGATCTTGGGGGGGGGGGGGCGGGTGGGAAGCACCCAAGGCAGAAAGAGCTCTGAGGCCGGAGCGTGTCTGGACTGTTTAAGAGACTGCAAGGAGGCCCGCCCATGTGGCTGGACTCTTTGGAGGGTGAGAGAGGGAGAGAAGGAACGAGGGGGAGATCAGAGGGAACCCGGCGGGCCGATGGTGTAGAACCCTGTGCTTCGCAGTGATGGCGATGATTTCGCTGAGCCAGCGGTGAGCCAAGGGCAAGGTCCTAAGCTGAGGGCTGTGAGCCGACTTGGGTTTCCCGGGCGCCCTCTGGCGGCCGCGTGAGGAACAGACGGGGCGATTGCGGAAACGGAGCCCAGCCAGCGGGCGGCGGCGCGGTCCAGGCGTCCAGCACGCGCCCCGTTTCTCTGCAGGCCCTGGGGGGACTTATGAAAGGGGGGAGCTGATTTGTGGGGTCTCTGAAAGAGAGACGACCCCTCCCCCCGTCCTAGCTGTCTGTCTACTTCCCCACGTGCGAAATAATGCCCAGAAGAGCGCGTTTCTTAACATCCTTGGATCCGCGCCCGCTCCGGGGACCCCACGTGGCTGCGCCAAAAAGTTCGCGGGTGATTTCCGCGGAAATTCGGGAAAGTTGGCTGCCTGCAGCCCGATCACTGTTTCAAGCCCTCCACCCGGGATATTTCATCTGGTCCTCCCAGAGGCCCCAGTGTGGGGACTGGTACCCCATTTTACGGATGAAGAAATTGTGGCCCCGAGGGATGCCGTCATTGGCAGGCTGGGCTGCCCGCCAGGTGGTCTGGCTGCAAGCCCGCGACCTTGGCTCTGCACACTCGGCTTCCCAGGGAGCTGGGGGCCCTCAGCAAGGCCTTCCCAGGAGGACAGTGCAGGAGCCAGAGCCCCCCACCCGCTGGGGGAGGAGACCGAAACTGATCTCAGCTCCTGCCAAGTTAGCCCCAGGGACCACACTTCACTTGCTCACAGATCCCAGAAGGAGCCGAAGTTAATCTCGGTGGGGGGCCTGTGGCGTCTCCTTTCCTGCAGCTGAAGTATCTGGAAAAAGAGGCCCAGAACAGCTAGCTCAGGGTTCAGGTCACCCCGAAGCTCATCGCTAACTACCAGCCTGGCTGGCCTCCTTCTCCAACTGTTTGGGCTTTTTTTATGTAGTTGTGGTAAAACATGCATAATGTGAAATTTAGCATTTTAACCGTTTCTTTTCTTTTCTTTTTTTTTTTTTTTTGACGTTTATTTATTTTTGAGAGACAGAGCACAAGCAGGGGAGGGTCAGAGAGAGAGGGAGACACAGAATCTGAAGCAGGCTCCAGGCTTCGAGCTGTCAGCCCAGAGCCGGCCGCGGGGCTCGAACCCACGAACGGACTGAGCCACCCAGGCGCCGCGATTTTAACCGTTTCTAAGCACACTGTTCGGTGGCACTAAGTGCCTTCCCCTGGTGCAACCATCCCCTCAGACCCTGGAACTCTGTCCCTGTCAATCCCCAGCTCCCCCTGCCCCCTCTCCTCAAGCCCTGCAAACTACCCTTTCACTTTCTGTCTGGATGGCTCGGGCTGCTATTAGCCCCTCAGGGGTGGAGCCAACAGTATCTGATCTTCCGTGACTGGCTTATGACACTCGGCACAAGGTCGCCATGGTTCATGCTGTAGCGCGCGCCAGAATTTCTCCATCCGGTTTTAACGCGTGGGGAGGGAGAGAGCTAGGGGCAAAAAAAAAATTCTGAGCTTGTGCCTTGGGCAGAGGTCTCGCGAGGCTGCCCCGGACTCGAGATCAGGGAGAGAGGAGGACGAGGGAGCAGCCTTGGTTATTAGAGCTCGACGCATGCTTACTGGGGCAGGGAGTGTTAACTAGGCGCTTTTTCACCCCACTGACCCCCTTCTACAATTATGCCTCCAAATGCACGGAGTAAAACCCAGAGGATTACGAGGGGACCCATTATACTGAAATCCACCTAACAGGGTCTTTGAAGCCCCCCCCTCCCCCGATCCGTGACGCTGTTGCGAGGGCTGCCGTTAAGAGACACTAATTAGACCGAGCTACTGGTGGGTCTAGTCGGTGGTGAGTAAACAATTACTAGAAATCACGGGGCGCCTGGGTGGCTTAGTTGGTTAAGCGTCCGACTTTCGCTTAGGTCATGGTCTCGCGGTTCGTGGGTTCGAGCCCCGCGTCGGGCTCTGTGCTGACTGCCAGCTCGGAGCCTGGAGCCTGTTTCAGTCTGTGACTCCCTCTCTCTCTGACCCTCCCCTGCTCACGCTGTCTCTCTCTATCTCTCCTAGAAATAAATTAAAAAAAAACATTTAAAAAAACACAATTACTAGAAATCCCACACGACAACCTCTACGTGCTGCAAACGTCCACAGTCCCCTCCGTGGTGTGGGTCCGGGTCCGCGAAGGCACGCGCTTTCTTCCGGTCGTGGCTGACACACCGCGAAACCTCAGTGCAAGAGCCGGGGTCGTTTTCCTCTCCATGGCCAAGTTCTCAGCCCCTCCGGGATCTCATCCGAGCTCGCAGCAGGCTCAGAAGAACTATGGGGTCGCTTCTGCGGGGAAGGGAGATGACCCGTGTCGAGGTGTTTGAACAGGACCAGGCTTGTCGCAGTAAGAGCGTCAGTCACCGCTCCCTCCAGGCCTGGTTGGGTTTTTTTTTTAATGTTTGTTCATTTTTGAGAGAGAGAGGCAGAGCATGAACAGGGGAGGGGCAGAGAGAGAGGGAGACACAGAATCCCAAGCAGCTCCGGGCTCCGAGCTGTCAGCACGAGTAGTGAGATCATGACCTGAGCTGAAGTCAGACGCTTAGCCGACTGAGCCACCCAGGCGCCCATTCACCCATTTAAAGCGTACGATTCAGGGGCGCCTGGGTGGCTCAGTCAGTTGGTCACCTGACTCTTGATCTCGGCTCAGGGCATGATGTCACAGTTTGTGAGTTCGAGCTCCACATCGGGTAAGCTGGGGTCCCACTTTGGGTAAAAACATGAGCCTCACTTCTCTGTCTGTCTCTCTCTCTCTATATATATATCCATTCTCCCACCCCACCCCTCATGGGATTCTCTCTCTCTCTGCCCCTCGCTCACTTGCACGCTCTTTCTCTCTCTCTCAAAAAAAAAAAAAGAACATTTTTGCCACCCCAATTATGTACATTACCTACAACCGATTAAATATTTGCCCGAGTGCGCACTGGGTGCCAACACTAAACAAAACAGACACAAATCCCTGCTGACATTCATGTGCAGGGAGAGATTAGAAATAAGTCACCCTGAAAATAAGTAAACAAAAATAAAATTTCAAAAAGGAAAACTAACATCTCTATTCTGGTTGATGGTGCTCATGGCTGAGCCCCCAGGTGCCCCCCTCTGTGCTTTTTTATTTCACTCCTCTGGGACTCGGTTGTCTCATCTGGAAAATGGGGATAGCAATGCCCACTCCTCATAGGAAGTGCTCAGTAATAGTGAAAGATTAAGTCAGCAAGTATTTACTGAGTCCGTGTGGTGTTTCGGGACCTGTGCTGGCCTGGGGGCACAGCAGGAAGCCACCCAGTGCGAAATCCCTGTCCCTCGTGAGGCTTGTGTTCTTGCCTGGGAGCCGGTCTCTTAAGCAGAGAAATGTAGCCTGTGTAGAATGGGAGTAGAACTGTGGAGGAAATAACGCAATGATAATGGGTGGATGGTGGGGGCTGCATTAAGCAGGGAGCTCAGGGAGGGCTTCTCTGAGGAGGTGACATCTGAGCACAGATGCAAAGGAGGGGAGGGAGGGAGCTGTTAGGATCCCTGTGGGAAGAGCGGTTTGGATGGTGGGAACAGCAAGTGCAAAGGCCCTGAGGTTACATGGCTGTGGGTGTGTTTGAGGAACATCAAAGAAGCCAGCGTGGCTGGAATGGAGTGAGCCAGGGAGTGAACCAGGGGGTGAGGGCAGAGGGACGGGGCAGATTGCCAATGGTCTTCTGGGCCCCATTTAGGGCTTTTGGTTTTGCTTTGAGTTCTGTAGAGAGGAGGTGGGGTGGGGGTTGTGAGCGAGGAATTTCGTGAACTCAGTTAAGTTTTTAAATTATTATTGCTGGGGCACCTGAGTGGCTAAGTTGGTTAAGCGTCCAACTTCGGCTCGGGTCATGATCTCACGGTTGTGGGTTCGAGCCCCGCGTCGGGCTCTGTGCTGACAGCTAGTTCAGAGCCTGGAGCCTGTTTCAGAGTCTGTGTCTCCCTCTTTCTCTGACCCTCCCCTGCTCACACTGTCTCTCTCTCTCAGAAAGAAATAAAAATAAAACATTTGAAAATTTTTGTAAAAAATAAAATAAGTTATTACTGCTGCTGTTCTTTTATTAATGTTTAATTTATTTTTGAGAGAGGGCGCGCGCGAGCGGGGCAGGGGTAAGGAAGGAGGGACAGAGGATCCGAAGCAGGCTCTGCGCTGACAGCAGCGAGCCCCAGGCAGGGCTCGAACTCACAAACCTGGGAGATGGTGACGTGAGCCAAGCGGTAGCCTCAACCGACTGGGCTACCTATATGCCCCGCTGCTGTCGTTGTTGTTAGTCGTATTAATACTAGTATTCGCATGTTAAGAGATGCCACAGATCCAGGAGTGAGTGGCCCAGCGTCCGAGGTGGAACGGGGTTTGAGCCCCGGCTTGGAAGCCCGGCTCTGGGACCCATGTCGAGAAGCCGCCCAGACGTTCCCCACCAGGGGGCGCCAGAGGCCGGGCTCCCGGTTTGAGGGGGGGGCACCTGGTCCCGCCCCCCCCGCCCCTCCCTTCCCGCCTCCCCGCTCCGGGCCCCACCCGGCTCAGACGGCTCCGGACGGGACCTCGAGCACAGGCCGCTCCGCGGGCGCCTCGGATCCCCGCGGGACCCCCGTCCAGCCCGCCGCCCGGTGCAGCCGCCCGCGCGCCCCATCGGTGAGTGGCCCCCGGCCGCAGCTGCCGCTTCCCAGCTCGGGATGAATCCCCTGCTTCCCTAAGACCCTCCGCCCGCCCCCCCCCCCCGCTCCCGCAGTGTGTAACGGTGTCCCCGATGTCCCTGTTGCCAACCCTCCAGGAAACCTCCTGGCCTCCCCGAGTCCCGCCAGCTCCTTCCTTCCAGTCTGTAACAGCGCCCCCTTCCCTCCTCGCTCCTCCCCGTCGCGCTCGGGGTCCCGGCTCGCGTCCCCACCCAATCAGCCAGAAGCGATCCGCTCCTTAGTCTCCCTTCCACTGGCCTCACCCCCTCCTCCCACTCCGGGGCTCCTCTCCTACTCCACCAGCCCCGGGGACTGTCCAGCCACCCCCACATTGTCCCTCAGACCCCTCCCTGCCCAGGACACCGCCCAGGGCCCCCTCCCTCCGCCAACATCCCAGTTCCCAGCTCCTGCCTCTCCTTTACCCCCCTGGCACGCTTTCCCCTACTCTTTCCCTTTTTATTTATTTAGTTTCCTTTAAGTATCATTGTGATTTTACGGATTCTAACATTTTTGATTGGCAGTCCATTTTGATGCTCAAACGGTCCCGTATTTGGCCAGTGAGGGCTCCTTCAGGGTGGCCCCTGGGTCCCCGTGACACATCTTTGAGCCCCTTTCCAGTACTTGATGCAGGTTCACTTATTCTTCCCTTGCCCCAGCCATGGAATCAGCCCTTTCTCCAAGAAGCCCTGTTTTTCATGTTTTTTTTTGTTTGTTTGTTTTGCTTCGCTTTTTAATGAAAAGCGGTGTCTGGAGACGCCAATCTGACCAAAATCTGGTTCTGTGAAAAGATCAGTAAAATTATAAGCATCTACTTAGACTGATCAAGGGAGAAAAAGAAAGAAGACACCAATGACTGATATGAGGCATGAAAGAGGGGGCAGCACTACAGATCCTACAGAGGATGAAAAGACAGTAAGGGAACATAGAGAACACAGTCTGGGTGCCGGGGTGCTTGCTGCTGCTGGGCGGGTCATCTGTTCTCCTGACTCCTTAGACCTATGATAGGAGCACAGGCTCTGAGGTCAGGTTGCCTGGAGCCCCAGACCGAGCACTTTCTGAGCAAGTGATTGGGGCAAGTTACTGTTCTCTTCGTCAGTGAGCCCCCTTCGTGAGTCAGAAACTTGGGGATATTAACAGCCCCATCTTACAGTGTTGTTATGAAGGTGAAAGGGGTTAGAGCGGTGTCTGGAATGCCGCGATCATAAATGTTATGATTCTTGCGATCCTCTGAGGCCCCTCGCACCTCGGTGCACCCAAGCAACTCCTCAGCCTTATTTCTCGCCCCTCCTGTGTCCAGCAACCTCTTCATGCGTCTCACGCTCCAAGCACACACCATCCCCCTCCCTGTTTTGCACTGCATCCCTGTTTTGCATGAAAGCAAGCAGTTCAAAAGTCACCTCAGCCAGAGTTTGCCAGGCTGTGGTCAGTTCACGGTGTCCCCCGCTCCACTGCCCGCAAGCCCACCGCCTGGCATTTCCCAGG
Organism: Hyaena hyaena; assembly: GCF_003009895.1. NCBI lineage: Eukaryota > Metazoa > Chordata > Mammalia > Carnivora > Hyaenidae > Hyaena > Hyaena hyaena. Next base: position 2,750,460 of record NW_024080641.1, on the reverse strand, counting down.
CACCATCGACTGCTTGGTGCCAGGTCCTCTCCTTGCGGGGACTCTGAGTGGGGACCCTTAGTCCTATTTCTGGATCCATAGCTCCTGACACATGATTTCAGTGAAAATGTGTGAATTGAGGGAAGCAGGGGGAAGGGAGGAAGGAAAGGATGAATGGGTGAAGGAACGCAGCTTGCACAGCTTCCCTTTGTCCATTCTCCTCGGTCCCCGTCCAATCCTGCTTCTTCAGCCGCTCCACCGCTAGCCTCTTTTTCTTCCTCCCGCTGGGATGGTCCCCTTCTTCCTCCCTGAACGTCACCTCCTGCCCTCCGCCATCGCCATCCGTGCTCTCTGCTGCTCCGCCTTTACCCATTCCCCACCCTCCTCCACCCATTGCACCTTCCGGCTCCCTTCCTTCTCCTCCCCCTCCACCAGGCAGCCCCCCATCAATACCCTTTGCTCTTCCGGCAGGCAGCCCCCCACGCGCACCCCCACATCTCCGGCGGCGGCGGCGAGCCCAGCGGCCACCATGTTCAGCTGGCTGAAGCGGAGCGGGGCGCGGGGCCAGCAGCCCGAGGCCATCCGCACGGTGACCTCGTCCCTCAAGGAGCTGTACCGCACCAAACTGCTACCCCTCGAGGAGCATTATCGATTCGGGGCCTTCCACTCGCCGGCCCTGGAGGATGCCGACTTCGACGGCAAGCCCATGGTGCTGGTGGCCGGTCAGTACAGCACCGGCAAAACCAGCTTTATCCAGTATCTGTTGGAGCAGGAGGTACCGGGCTCCCGCGTGGGGCCCGAGCCCACCACCGACTGCTTCGTGGCCGTCATGCACGGGGACACCGAGGGCACCGTGCCCGGCAACGCCCTCGTGGTTGACCCGGACAAGCCCTTCCGCAAGCTCAACCCTTTCGGGAACACCTTCCTCAACAGGTACGCAGCTCGCAGCTCGGGAGGCACGGGCGCATCTCCCTGTGCCTGGGCCCCGTCCCTGCCCTGCACGCGATTCTCTCGGTTCAGCCCCAGGTCCCTTCTCTCTTCTTGGTTCTCCCCCTTCCTGCCTCGGCCCTTCTCCCCCCTCGAGGGCGCATGCAGCCAGCTTGCCTGGGTCCAACTCTTCTCTAGCTGGGTGGCTTCTGGGCAAATAACTTAACCTCTCTGAGCCTCTCTGTGCCTCATCTGGGAAATGGGGATAACCATGGTCCCCACTCACATAGCGCTTAGAACAGTACCTGGCACAGAGTAAGTGCTCAGTAAACATCCTCTGTAATTTAAAAAAATTTTTACTGTTATTCTTTTTTTAATATTTATTTCTGACAGAGCACAGGAGAGGGAGGGGCAGAGAGAGGGAGACACAGAATATGAAGCAGGCTCCAGGCTCTGAGCTGTCAGCACAGAGCCCGACGCAGGGCTTGAACCCACAAACTGTGAGATCATGACTCGAGCCAAAGTCGGATACCTCACTGACTGAGCCACCCAGGTGCCCCAGTGTTTATTTATGAGAGAGAAAGAGACTGTGTGTGTGTGAGCAGGGGAGGGGCAGAGAGAGAGGTCCGGGCCTGATGTGGGGCTCGAACTCACTATCTGTGAGATCACGACCTGAGCCAAAGTCAGTCGCTCAACCAACTGAACCACCTAGGCGCCCGTGATTTTTTTTCCCCTTAAGTAAGTGTTCTTCTCCGTCCTGATCTTCCTTTCCTCTTTCGAGATCCTTCCTTCCCTGTGCCTGATTCACCGTCTGCGGAGCCCTAGTCTCCTTTGTTACAGGGCCTCTCCCCTCGCCCTTCCCTGCATTGACCCCTGCCTTTCCCTCTCTGTCAGGTTCATGTGCGCCCAGCTCCCCAATCAGGTCCTGGAGAGTATTAGTATCATCGACACCCCAGGCATCTTGTCGGGAGCCAAACAGAGAGTGAGCCGCGGTGAGTGGGCCAGTGGAGGGAGGAGGCGGCCGGGTGTCTGCTGGGACGTGGGCCCGTGTCAGCCGGTCCTGAGCGGGCCGAGCAGAAGGGAGCCGCCGGAGGCCGTGATCCCTCCGTGTCTCCGCACGTTGAGGGTGCTGGGGAGGCGTGCGCACGAACGCGAACACGTGTGAGCAGGGAGCAGCTTCGTGTCTGGGCTGGCCGGAGGGATGGAGAGGGAGAGACCGAGAGAGACCGAGGGAGACACGGAAGGTCAGGGACGAAGATTCTGAGCGCGGGACGGCCGTACAGGAGACAGGAGCCCCGAAGAGGAGGCAGAGGCCGGCCAGGGAGGCCCTGGGCCCGGCACGCTCCTGCCTCCTACTTCTGGGCCGCAGATGGGGCCGAGCAGGGGTTGGGAGGGGGGATCTGGGCTCCGGCCAAGGCCCGGCCTGGAATTTATAAACAGCTGTGCAGGGGGAGCTGCGGGGAGTGAATTCCAGCGGGGCCTCGGGGGAGCCGGCCCCCACCCCGGCCCGGCCAGCTCAGCATCTGCGCCCCCCTCCCCAGCCAACCCGCAGTTTTCTTGGAGGCCCGGCACTGGGGCAAAGGAGGCTGCCTTGTAGGGCAGAGGGCACGGGAGGCCGGGCCGCGGGGCAGGGCGAGGGCGAGGAGGGCTCCCGCGTCCCTGGCCTCCGCCCAGCGGGCGCGCGTCCCCTTGGGAAACAGGCAGGGGGCAGCTGCAGAAGCGATCGGAGGGCGGGCTAGCAGCCAGCGCGAGGGGGGAGGCGGGGGGGGGTGGGCTGGGGGCTCCTGGGGCACCGCCCCCCGGGGCTGGGCCTGGGCGAGTGGGCGGGGCGCCGGGTGGGCGCTGGAGGCTTGGGGAGCAGAGAGTGGAGATCGGGTCTCCTTCCCTGGCAGGGTGGGTAGAGGAAGGGGAAGAGAGTCGGGGTGTGTGTGTGTGTGTGTGTGTGTGTGTGCGCGTGTTGGTGTGTCAGGGACACGCCGGTACCTGTGTGTGATTTTGTGCGGCCGCATAGGACTGAGATCCAGGGACTTTTGTTGGGTTGTGTGTGGCTGCGTCTGACTTATCTCCGTGCATAGTTGTGTCTTTGCGAGTGCAAGGCTGTGTGAGCAAGGGTGTGTCTGGGAGTCTGCTCTGTGGAGCATGTGGCTACGATTGTGTCCACACATGTGTTCACGCATGCGCACTGGTGGGGCGCGGGCTGCCCCTGCTTGTAATACCCGTGCACAGATGTGTGACTGTAGGCAGCACAGCGGAGACTCTGGTGGGGCTCAAATCCGGGCTCTGGTAGTCTTAATTATGTTTAAAGTTTATTAATTTATTTTGAGAGAGAGAGAGAGCAAGCAGGGTAGGAGCAGAGAGAGTGGAAGAGAGACAGAATCCCAAGCAGGCTCTGTACTGTCAGCACGGAGCCTGATGCCGGGCTCGAACTCACGAACCTGATCATGACCTGAGCTGAAACCAAGAGTTTGACGCTCCTTCGACTGAGCCCCGGCCTGGGGCTCTGCTATTTTTAGCCTGTGCCCTTTGGGCAAGTCTCTGAACCTCTCCCTGCCTCAGTCTCCTCATCTGTAAAACGGGAACAGTAATAGTATCAGCCTCGGAGGCTGCACAGAGGGGTAAAATTAAGTGTCAAACCCTGCCAAGTGCTTCCGTGGGTGGCACACAGTAGGCGCTGTGGGTGTGCTAACAACTGTGTGCCTGTGTTGAGCGCCGTAGCTGTAAACCCCCGGGGCGCTCCCTGCCACGTCCCTCGTTCCCACGCTGACTCAATCTCCCTCCCTCCCGCCTGCCCGCATGAGACACACTTCCCAGATCCCAGCCTCTGTGTGTGTGTGTGTGTGTGTGTGTGTGTGTAGACACTGGGGAGAGAGGGAGCCCCAGAGGCCGTTCCTCTGGTTACCTGGACCTTCCCGCCCAACAAAGTCCCCCACCCAGTCCTCAAGTTCCTCTTCTGGAAAATGGGGTTCATAAGGCCCCCTGTCTCCTGAGGTCATTTTGAAGACCCTGGGAGTTGAGTCAGGGAGAGGCTGAAGTGATGCCAGGTGAGTCAGCGGTGGCTCCCTGCTCTGCCAGTTAACGTCTCGTCCCCCAGATCGCCATTGCACCCCCTCCTCCGAGAAGCCCACTCTGATGCCCCAGACTGGGTCACGTGCCCCTGCTGGGCTCCCCCAGCCCAGCCTGACCACCCTGGGGCTGGGTTTGTGTCCTTGGTGGACCAGACCTGATGAGAACAGGACTGGCATTATCCTGGGGACGGTCCCTGAATGACACACCCACGGTGTCCTGCGTGCATCGTGACTCGTACTTGTCAAGGACTCACCATGTTCCCAGGCCGTTTGTTTAACGGTTTATTTGAAGTACAGTTTTACATGCCTGTAGCTCACCTTTTTTTTTTTTATTATTTTTTTAATGTTTTATTTACTTCTGAGAGACAGAGAGAGACAGCATGAGCAGGGGAGGGTCAGAGAGAGAGGGAGACACAGAATCTGAAACAGGGTCCAGGCTCTGAGCTGGCTGTCAGCACAGTGCCTGACGCAGGGCTTGAACCCATAAACCATGAGATCGTGACCTGAGCCGAAGTTGGACGCTTAACCAACTGAGCCACCCAGGCGCCCCTAATTTTTTTTTTATTTATTTTGAGAGAGAGAGAGCATGCACAAACAGGGGAGGGGCAGAGAGAGAAAGGGAGAGAGAGGATCCAAAGCAGGCTCTGTAATGTCAGCACAGAGTCCAAAGCGGGACCTGATCTCACGAACCATGAGATCATTACCTGAGCTAAAATCAAGAGTTGGACTCTTAAGCGACTGAACCACCCAGGTGCCCCTCTTTTTTTTTTTTTTTTTTTTAAGAGAGAGAGACAGAGACAAAGAGAGAGTGGGGAAGGGGCAGAGAGAGGGAGAAAAAGAGAGGGAGAGAGACCAGCGCAGAGCCTGAACTGGGGCTTGCTCCCATGACCCTGGGATCATGACCTGAGCCAAAATCAAGAATCAGACACTTAACTGACTGAGCCCCGCAGGCACCCCTTAGGCTCTTTATGTATACTAGCTCATTTTTATTCCGTTAATCTTTGCAACAGCCCAACAAGTTATATTCTGTCATGACTTCCATTTTACAGAAGAGGAAACAGAGGTTCAGAGAGGTTTCCCCCTTGCTTAAGGTCACACAGCTGAGGTGGGGGGGCAGAGTTGGGATTCGAACCCAGGTCTTCCTGACTGCCAACACTCATCTCCACTCTCCTGAGCATCGCTTGTTGAATGAACGAGTGAGCAGCAAGAGCGGACAGTGTGAATGAATGAGGGAATGAATGAATGAATGAATGAACGAATGAACGAATGAACAAATGAACGACACAGGAGCCAGTTGTTGAGACAAGTACTCCGCGAAAAGGGAGGACTTGTCTCTGTGTGCTCTGAGGTATCCCCGGTGTCCGGGATAGAACCTGGCACACAGAAGACTCTCTGTAAATATTGTTAAATAAACTCAAAATATTTACCATCTGTTATGGCCAGAGCGGGACCGCAGCCAGCATGACCTCTTTAGCTGTTGGACTGTGGAGAGATCGGGAAGGCCTAGGGCGGGGCTGGGGTGATGGAGGCACTTGGGGAGACTGGGGGGTTCAGAGGGGCACAGAAAATCTGTTAAGAAACAGTTCAGTACTTTGACAACCTATACGTCTGGACCAGTGCACACCACTTATATCTGCCTAAGGAATGAATGGGAAGGGGGCGGGTGACTGTCCTCTCTAGTCAGGTGGCCCGACGGACTGGGGCCAGGGTGATGGGGAAGGGGGGGCTGGTGGGGGGGGGGGCAGAGCAGCGGGATGCGCTTGGGGCCTTGGCTGTTTCTCGCAGAGAAGGGTTTTGAGAGTCAGCGACCTGAACGACTGTCCGGCCCGGTGTCAGTCCAGAGGAGTGGATGCTTCGGCGCGGCTGGCGGGCGGGGGGCAGGCTGACCGAGTCCACCGCGTCCCCCCAGGCTACGACTTCCCGGCGGTGCTGCGCTGGTTCGCCGAGCGCGTGGACCTCATCATCCTGCTCTTCGACGCGCACAAGCTGGAGATCTCCGACGAGTTCTCGGAGGCCATCGGCGCGCTCCGCGGCCATGAGGACAAGATCCGCGTGGTGCTCAACAAGGCGGACATGGTGGAGACGCAGCAGCTGATGCGCGTCTACGGGGCGCTCATGTGGGCGCTGGGCAAGGTGGTGGGCACGCCCGAGGTGCTGCGCGTCTACATCGGCTCCTTCTGGTCCCAGCCCCTCCTGGTGCCCGACAACCGGCGCCTCTTCGAGCTGGAGGAGCAGGACCTCTTCCGGGACATCCAGGGCCTGCCGCGCCACGCCGCACTGCGCAAGCTCAACGACCTGGTGAAGCGGGCCCGGCTAGTGCGGGTGAGCCGCGCGGGGGGCGGGGCGAGGGGCGGGCGGGGGCGGGGCCAGCGCTCGCCCCGCCTCCTGTCCCCGTGCACTTGGCTGCTAGTCTCTGATGAGTTAGTCTAACAGATTCCAACAGGCACAAGGCGGAGTGGGGGGCCCAAGCCCTCCCTGTGCCCCGCCCTCCTCCGCGCTGCTTTTCCTCTCCACCCTCGTCTTCCGTCCCCTTCCCGGCATCCATTGCACTTCACGCTGTCCTCCTCGCTTTGACCTCAGGGCCTTTGCACTTACCGTTCCCTCTCCTGGAACCCCCCCCCCCCTTCCTCGTCTGCCTCCCACCTGGCTCTCCCGCTTGGCCCACTCCTCACCTCCTCCTCCCAGACCTGGCTCAGCATGCTCAGGAAAGCTTCCTTGCCCGCCCTGCCTTTTTAGGACTGTAACTCTCTCCCCCGCTCCCGTCTTGCTTTATCCGTGCTCTAGTTTTCTTCACAGCCTCCACTGCCGCCTTACATTATCCGTTCTTTGAGTTTCTGGGTTTCCTGCGTGCCTCCGCCTGCATTTAAGCTCCACAGAATCAGAGATGTCTGAATTCATTTGCCGCTCTACCTCCAGCGCCTGGAACAGAGTTGGTGCTCAGCCTGGAGCAGAGCTGGTGCTCAGTAACTATTTATTGGACCGATGGCACTTGAACAAACACTCTCGTTCAACACATCCTGTCCGGTGCCTGGCCCTGTGCTGGTGGGGGTGGGGGGGCGGCTTCAGAGGCTACAGCAGTGACCAGCGCAGTTCAGGGGAGGAGTCAGACCCATCCCCAGGCAGTGATGGCCCAGCGTGGGCAGGGTTGGTACTGGGGAGCTCAGCAGGGAATTGGGGCTGGGGGCTTCTTGGAGGAGCCGACATCTGAGCTGCAAACTGGAGAGTGATGAAGGGAATATTCTAGAGAGTGGGACTAGCAAGTGCATGGACTGGAGATTAGAGCATGGCCAGTTCGCGCCAGAGGGAGGATGTCAGTGTTGAACCCAGTGTAGACAGTGCATGTAACCGAATCTGAGGCTGTGAGGTGGGCGGGAGTCAGACCACCCGGGGCTGTGGCCTAGAGCCTGCGCCCGTGTCCTGAGGGTACTGGGGAGCTATGGAAGTGTTCCAGCAGAGGAGAGACAGAGTCATACTCGGGCTGCCTTCTAGCGAGTGGATTGAAGGGCGGTGAGACAGACCAGAGGCCAGGGAGGAGGCTGGATGGGAACAGGGCCTTGGGGGAGAGGAGGAGAGCACTGGTCTGAGAGCGATTTTGGAGGCCAAATGGAACATTCACAGGGGAGGCTGCCAGGGTGGGGGTGGGGCAGGAAGCTGGGCGGGCAGGGAGGCCTGGGAGGTTATGGGAGGTGGAGGAGCCTGAGGTGTTGGTTTAAGGAGCAGCAGAGAGGGGGTGAGTCAGGGCCCCCACCCCCACCCCAGGAATCCTCCTTGGGAGGGAGCGGCCCGGTGTGGATGGCTCCAAGCCTTCAGAATCCACCTTTCTCTCCTCCCCCATCCAGGCTCTGGACTGTCTCTGTCTCTGTCTCATACATATATATATGTATGTGTGTATCTCATTTCTCCCTCTTTCTTTTATTTATTTATTTATTTTTAATTTATTTCTAGGAGAGAGAGAGAGACAGCGTGAGCAGGGGAGGGTCAGAGAGAGAGGGAGTCACAGACTCTGAAACAGGCTCCAGGCTCTGAGCTGGCAGTCAGCACAGAGCCCGACGCGGGGCTCGAACCCACGAACCGCGAGATCATGACCTGAGCGAAAGTCGGACGCTTAACCGACTAAGCCACCCAAGCGCCCCCACATTTCTCCCTCTTTCATAGCTGTCGTCTCTCTCCCTCTTACTCGTTCTCTCGTTCTCTTCCTCTCCTCTCATTCTCTGTCCCTTCTCTCTCTCCATCTCTCGCCCCACTCTCGTTCCAGCTCTCCCTCTGCGTCTCCGCGTCTCTCTGGGTCGCCCTCATACCTCACGGACCCCTGTCCCCAGGCCCCTCGGGGACAGCGGACAGTGGCGGGGAGCTGGGGCCCAGGACCGTGGGACAGAGGGGCGGGGGCGGGCCGGACACCTGGTGCCCCCGCCAGGCGGGAGGCGGCTCCGGAAACCCGGACAAACCCCGGAGCCCGGGACCCGCGCCCCGGCCCCGCTCGCCCTCCCACCTTATCTCTTCCTGGCACCTTCCCCCGCTTCCTCTCTGGAAAAGCCATCAGCGCCCTCCCGCCGTGCCTCTTTCTGGGTCCCCGAGGAGCGCTGCAGGCCCCGCCCCCTCGCCCCACTGGCCCGCTCTCGCAGGCCCCGCCCCCTGCTTGACCACGCCCCCGCCCTGATTGGCCCCTCGGACCTGCAGCCCGCTCCTTCCCGTTCCTCCTGCGGATCCGTCTGTGGCTCCCCAGTGCGGCTCACACGGGGTCCGCTGCGACCCAGCCTCGCTAGCCCCTCTTCCACCCCGTGTCACCCACGCCTTCCCCGCGTACGATGCCGCCAGCCTGGGTCCGGCCATCAGCAGCCCACACCATTTCCCCCGGCAGTACAGGGCCTTTCTGGACTCTGGGTAAACTACCCCTCCGTGCCTCGGTTTTCCCGTCTGTTTCATATAGGGTCTGGATGAGTCACCTGGCTCCGCCCTTTGGCTGAAGTCATCATAGCTGCTAGAAAGAGCGATTTCACTGTGTTGTGATGTTTGAGGCCAAGGTCTCTGGAGGGGCTGATTCTAAAGCGGCCAAGGGGCCCTGAACCTTCCGTACCGAGGTTCTCTGAGGCGACTCTGGGACATTTATTCCACAGGCAGTAACTGAGCACCTACAACGTGCTTCCTTGCTTTTCTAGGCCCTGAGTTTACATGATGGAACAAACCAGATGACGAGGTTTTTGTGTGTTTTTTTTTTTTTGCTTGTAAAATTACTTATTTTTTTTAAATTTTTAAATGTTTTTTTATTTTTGGGAGAGACAGAGTGTGAGTGGGGGAGGGGCAGAGAGAGAGGGAGACACAGAATCTGAAGCAGCTCCAGGCGCTGAGCTGTCAGCACAGAGCCCAACGTGGGGCTCGAACCCACAAACCGTGAGATCATGACCTGAGCCAAAGTCAGACGCTTAATCGACTGAGCCACCCAGGCGCCCCTGCAATCACTTCTTAACGGGGAAGTGGATATTAAACAAGTGAATAATATACAGTAGTGTATGTGATAAGGACCGTGAAGGAAAATAAAGCAGAGGAAAGACTGGTGAGGGACTCCCTTTAGGGAGGTCAGGGAGGGCTTCCCTGAGGAGGTGCTCCTGAGCAGAAACCTGAATGAAGGAGGGAGAGTGGAGGTCTGGGGGAGGCCCTACCAGGCAGAGGGAATAGTAAGTGCAAAGGCCCTGGGGTAGGAACAGGCTTGAACAAGGAGCCCAGGGTGGCTGGAGGAGACAGAGTGGTGGAGGTAGGAGGTCATGAGGATTCAGAGCCAGCCAGGGGCCGGGCCACCAAAATTGTTAGCATTCTAAACCTATGAATCATTCAGAAGAACTTTAAAACCGTCTCATGGCAAAGCATTTAAGCTCAGTTAAACTGCTCCTTCCCACCCCTGATCCCACCCATCGGCTCGCTCCCAGGGCCTCTTCCCTGGAGGCGGCCCCCATGAGGGGTCACTTGTGTCTTTTTCCAGATGTATTCTATTTTTATTTAAGCATTTGCAGTTAATTACCGAGCTTCCGGTTAAAAAATGCAAGTGTTCATTATTCTGCCCTCCTTGTTTGTTTTTTGATAACTTATGAGATTGGGGATCAAAACATTCCCAAGTTCATTGCTTTCCTCCACAAGTGTTTCTTGAGTGTTTTCTGTGTGTATTGTACCGGGTGCTGGGGACAGAGGGAATAGATAAGGTCCTAGCCCTCCTTGGACTCATATTCTGATGGTAGGAGACAGAATAAGTAAACCACCAGATTAGAAAAATAATAAGTTGCAATAAACGTGGGGGTGGAGGGGGAAAGCGCAGGTAGAAAATAATTGGATGGTGGTAGTTGGGGCACCTGCTTCTCATAGGATGGCCTCTGTGAGGAGGTGACATCGAAAGGAAGGTGAGGGGCCCAGCTTGGCGAGATCAGGGCAGAGTTCCAGGCAGAGAGTGGCGTGTGCAAAGCCCTGTGGTAAGGGGAAGATTGGCATGCTGGTACAAGGAAGGGAGGTGAGGGAGCTGGCACAGTGAGTTGGGGGGCAGGGGAAGATGCTGGATGAAACACCAGGAGCCAAAATCATGGAGAACCATAGTTCTCAAAGCTTTCTGCCATAGGAGCTCACGGCACCCTTGAAAATGATTGAGGGCCCCAACGTTCGTAGGTGCATGGGTTGAACCTGTCTATATTGACCACGTTAGAAATTAAAACTCAGACAGTGTTTAATATTCGCCCTGTCATATGTCTTTTTTCTAATTTATGTTTATTTACTTTTGAGAGAGACAGAGAGCGAGTGGGGGAGGGGCAGAGAGAGAGGGAGACACAGAATCCGAAGCAGGCTCCAGGCTCTGAGCTGTTGGCACAGAGCCCGACACGGGGCTTGAACCCATGAACCGTGAGATCATGACCTGAGCTGAAGTTGGACGCTTAACCAACTGAGCCACCCAGGTGTCCCTCTTGTCATATTTCTTAACCAACAATAATCATGTAATTATTAAGTAACAATGTATTTCTAGGTTATCGACAGGTTTATGATAGTTTTCTTTATATTTATTAATATCGATAATAGATATTACAAGATCATTTAAAATAAGAGTAATAAGCCTATCACGTGTTAACCTCAGTCCCATATGTTTTATGAAAATTATTTCCAAACCCTCCAGAATTACAGGGGTCGGTCGCCCTGTTTTACATTTTTTGCACATGTCTTTAATGTCCGGCTTCCTGCATTCAGTCAGTTGCAATTTCACACGTCCTGTGGCCCTTTAAAGACTCCACTGTCCACTCTGTCCACTGGAGGGAAATAGCACCTTCGTATTGCTATTAAAATAGTTTTGACTGTATGAGTCCCTGAAAGGGCCTGGCGGGGGTGGGGCGAGTGGTGGTGGGGGGACCCCTGGGGTTCCCCGGACCACCCTTTGAGAGCCTTGTGGGCTGTGGCGGGGATTCTCTACTTGGATGAGGAGCAGATCGACACTTGGGCACCGGGTCTCCCGGTCTGGTGTTTGTTCCCAAAACACAGAGAAAAAGGCCCCACCAGCTGCTGCTGTGTGGAGAAGGGATCACAGGGCAGAGGAGGCCGCAAGGCGGGAGGGGCGCCTGGCGTGTCTCCCCAGGGATGAGATGCTGACGGGTGCCGGGGGGGGTGGCACCCGAGGGGGACAGAAGTGAAAGCAGAGGGACGGATGCAGGAGGCGAGAGGAAGGGGGCTCCCGGATGCACGGGCTGTGGCTGGTGCGGGGTAAGGAGCATCAGATCCGCAAAGTTTTCTGCAAGCCCGGCCTGAGCTGGGGAGGGAGTTCGTTCCCGAGATGGGCACAGCTGCCTGCGACAGAGCTGGGGGCGGGGGTTGGTGGTGGCTGGGCCTCGGAAGACAGGGGCTGCCCAGGAATGTGGCCAGGCAGCCAGGGTCCCGAGCTCCAGACAGAGCCCCGGGATGGTATGTACATTTGGGGACGGCCTGCCTAGGAGAGGAGGGAGGGGACCTTCCCGCCCTCCTCCCCCCACCCCAACCCCCAGCTGCAGCGGAGTGGCGGTCACCCATAAGTGCTAGAAGGCACCTTCCGGAGCTCCTGAATCAGGAGCCCTGGGCGGGGGACGGGGGGGGCCGCCTGGGGGGCTCAGTCTGTTGAGCGTCCAACTCTTGATTGCGGCTCGGGGCGTGCTCTCACGGTGTGTGAGTTCGAGCCCCACCTTGGGCTCTGCGCTGGCACCGTGGAGCCTCCTTGGGATTCTTTCTCCTCCTCTCTCGCTCTCTCTGGCCCTCCCCAGCTTTCTCTCTCTCTCTCTCTCTCTCTCAAAATAAATAATGAAGTTAAAAAAACAAAAAGCAGCTCTAGGTGGGGGCGCGGCGGGCTGAGCCAAGCACCGGTACCCCCCACAGGTGCACGCCTACATCATCAGCTACCTGAAGAAGGAGATGCCCTCCGTGTTCGGGAAGGAGAACAAGAAGAAGCAGCTGATCCTCAAGCTGCCGGTCATCTTCGCGAAGATTCAGCTGGAACATCACATATCTCCCGGCGACTTTCCCGACTGCCAGAAGATGCAGGTGGGAGGTCGCCGTTGGTGGGGGGCGGAGGGGGTCAGCTTCTGTGGGCTTTGGGGCGGGGCCTCGGAAACCAGGGGCATGGAGGGCAGGCTCTGGAAGACATCTCCTGCGTGTGGGTCCGCAAGAGCATGGTTTTGTGCGTTCGGACGTGTGAAAGAGGAGAAAACCCCAGATGACTGTGGTTTACTCAGGGTGGAAGTTCGTGTCTCTCCATAAAGTCCTAGAAAGAAGGTGGCCCAGGGCTGGTTTGGTGCTCTACAGAGCCAGGGACCCTGTACCCTTCTTAGCTCTCCTCCGTGCCTGGTGTCCGGGTCCAAGTATCCCACATGGTACAGAATGGCTGTTGAAACTCCAGCCATTTCATCTGCATTCCAGCCAGCAAGAAGAGGTGAGAGAGAAGGGAAGGAAAGATAATGGCACAGTCTCTCTCTCTCTCTCTTTTCTTTTTAAGATTTTATTTTTAAGTAGTCTCTGCACCCAATCTGGCGTTTGAACTCAACCCCAAGATCAAGAGTTGCACACTGTACTGACTGAGCTAGCCAGGAGCCCCTACAATCTCTCTCTTTAAGGATGTTTTCTAGAATAGTGCCATCCAGTAGTACTTTCTACCATGTTGGAAATGCTCTCTGTTGTGCTGTCCAGTATATGGTAGCTGCTAGCCCCATTGAAATGGAAACTTAGGTTTTATTTAATTTTAACTAATTTAATATTTTTTTAATGTTTATTTTTTTTGAGAGAGAGACAGAGTGAGAGTGGGGGAGGGACAGAGAGAGAAGGAGACACAGACTCTGAAACAGGCTCCAGGCTCCCAGCTGTTGGCACAGAACCCGACGCAGGACTCGAACTCACGGACCGTGAGATCATGACCTGAGTTGAAGTCAGACACTTAACCGACTGAGCCACCCAGGCGCCCCTAAATTTATTTGTTTTTTATTTATTTTGAGAGAGAGAGAATGTACGCACACATGAGCATGAGCAGGGGAGGGGCAGAGAGAGAGGGAGAGAGAGAGAATCCCAAGCAGGCTCCACGCTGTCAGCATAGAGCTGGACTTGTGGGCTTAATCTCAAGACCATGGGATCATGACCTGAGCTGAAATCAAGAGTCGAAGCTTAACTGGCTGAGCCACCCAGGGCCCCCCCGCGCCCCGTAACTAATTTAAGTTTAAATAAGCACAGGTAATTACTGTATTTTGGAGAAGGCAATTCTATAGTTGTGGATGCAACATGTGCTGACATCCAATTGGCCAGAACCCAGTCATGTGACCAGAGCTGGCTGCACGCTGGGAAATGTAGTCTTCCCTCTCGGTGGCCACTGTCCAAGTAATGTTCAGGGAGTCCAGTACCGAGGAAGGAGAGACGAATGGATATTGGGGCTCCCCTGGCCCGTCCAGGCCTAGGATTAACCAGTTTGGGGAAAGCTCTGGGTCTGGGTGCCGTGCTATGGGGTGAGTAAAGAACCACGAAGGCAGGCAGGGCAGAAGTGACGAAAGGAACGTGGGGACAGAGGGCCAGGCTCAGGCACGGAGGTGGGGACTAGCCCCCGGGCGCGTTGCGCCTCTGTTTTACGGCTGCATTAGCCTGATACTCAAAGAGCCTGTGACCTTTGGGTCTGAGGTGTTTTCTAACCCCAGACCCCGAGGAATCATGGTAGAATGCATTTCATTTTGGCCACTTCCTAGCTCCGAGAGTCTGGGCAAGTCCCCTTTCCTGAGCCTCAGTTTCTTCAACTGGAAAATGGGCACTGCGATACTATTTCCTATTGCGGGGAGTGCTGAGCCAGCGGTACAGCGTGCGGCACGGAGTTTGGTCTGGATCAAGGTCTTGACCTCAGCGCTGCTGACACTCGGGGTCAGAGTGTTGGCGTCAGGGGTGCCCTACGCATCTTCCTGGCCCCTCCTTGCTGGATGCCAACTGCACCCCACCAGCTGTGACGATCAAAAGTGTCGCTAGATGTTGCCAACTCAGCAGCTGTTAGCGTGACACTGGCATTCCCTGCACTCATCCAGATGAGTTCATTCAGCCTTTCCCACCCCCCAAATGAGGGCCGTGCCCGTGTTGCCGATCCATTTTTGCAAACGTGGAAACCGAGGCCCAGAGAGGTGGGGTCACTTGCCCGAGGACACGCAGCTCCTATGTGGCAGAACCAGGTTGGAACCTGGGCTTCCCGGCCCTGGGGTCCAGACCCCCAGCCCTCTATGTCCAGGTCAGCGGGCCTCTCCGCCTTGGCTCCGGAAATCAACGTAGCGCCATGACATGGATGGCTCTTTGCTGCGACTCTCCTGGGCCAGGTGACCGAGAGCTACCGCAAGAAGCCACAGGACTGCAAATCCACGCCCACAGCTGCTACAGCACAGGATGACCTCTGGGGGGGACGGGGGGCTCCCAGGGCCTCCCTGGGATCTGGCCACCTCAGATCTACCCTCCCAACTTGGCAGCGAGTTTTTGTGAAGCGGGGTGACGAGCTAACAGAGCAGCGGGAATGGACTTGTGTCACAGTGGGGGGGCCGGGCGGCTGCAGCTAGGGGTGCCGCGGAGGGTGGGCAGACCCAGGGCTGCGCCCAGTCATCGGAGGGGCCCCCCACCTCCCTGCGGTCCGGACATTCTGCGGGCACGCCGGACGCGGCGGGGGAGGGCCTCTGGGACACTGCTGCCCAGGTGTCCTCTGAGGGGTGGGTGCCCGAGGGGAACGCCTTGTGCAGGGGTCTGAATTCTCACGCACCGGCCGCTTCAGCTGCCCAGGGGTGTCCCGGTGACACGCGGGGCTGGGGACCCTTGACGACGATGTCCCCTGACTTCCCAGTGCCCCCCCCATTCTCCCCGCCCTCCCCCCCGCCCAACAGGAGCTGCTGATGGCTCACGACTTTACCAAATTCCACGGGCTGAAGCCGAAGCTGCTGGAGGCGCTGGACGAGATGCTGACGCACGACATCGCCAAGCTGATGCCCCTGCTGCGGCAGGAGGAGCTGGAGAACACCGAGGCGGGCGTGCAGGGCGGCGCCTTCGAGGGCACCCACATGGGCCCGTTCGTGGAGCGCGGGCCCGACGAGGCCCTGGAGGACGGCGAGGAGGGCTCGGACGAGGAGACCGAGTGGGTGGTGACCAAGGACAAGTCCAAGTACGACGAGATCTTCTACAACCTGGCGCCGGCTGACGGCAAGCTGAGCGGCACCAAGGCCAAGACCTGGATGGTGGGCACCAAGCTCCCCAACTCGGTGCTGGGGCGCATCTGGAAGCTGAGCGACGTCGACCGGGACGGCATGCTGGACGACGAGGAGTTCGCCCTGGCCAGCCACCTCATCGAGGCCAAGCTGGAGGGCCACGGGCTGCCCACCAACCTGCCCCGCCGCCTGGTGCCCCCCTCCAAGCGGCGCCACAAGGGCTCTGCGGAGTGAGCCAGCCACGCTGCCTGCAGGCCCTCCCTCCCGCTCGCACTGCTGTGGCTCCCCAGCTCCGGCTGGCTGCACGCACGCCCCTGCCCCAGCCTTACACGCACGCCGCACGCCCACCCTCCCAGCTGTAAGGACCGAGGTCTCACCACCCGCCGGACAGTGGGGACCAGGGGAGGGGCACGGCTTCTCTGCCCGGCTTTTGCACCTCCACCCTTGTATACACTTAGGCACATCACATTGTCATTAACACACACACACACACACACACACACACACAGAGGCATCAATTCAATTACGGTCCATTCAAGTATTTATTGAGCACCTATTATGTTTGAATGTGCACAGCCTGCTTGGGGGACTGAGGATTACAGCAGACAGCCAAACAGACAGACGGATCTGCCCGCAGGGCGCTGACATTCTCAGGAGGGAGCATCTACACAGTCACACAGACACACACGTAGCCCTAACCCGTCTGAGCCCCAATTCTGGGCCGGAATCCTCGCCTCTCTCCATAGTTCAGCGGCCATTTGTTTGAAATAACAGAAAGGCCCCCTGGCCCCACTTCTGGACATCCAGGCAGGGACCGCCCCCCACCCCCACCCCACTCTATCATGTTCTCAGGCCTTGGGACCAGGGGAGCTCAGAGGGGGAGACACGACCCCCTACTTCCTCAGGTGGACCCCCCTCAGCCCCTTCCCCCCGGTTCTCACCACACCCCCTGCTTTAATAAGGATTCTTAGGCGACAGAAAAGCCCCTCGGCTCCCAGCTTCTCCCAGACTGTGCCCACTTCAAGGTATTTTTGTCCTCGGCCCACCTGCCCTAGTTTGAAAACCCAGCCTGCCCGCCCCCTCCCCCAAGCTCCCCACAGCTGGTGGCCTGAATTCGGGGCATGGCGTCTCTGCCATCAGCCCATATTTAAGTAGCGCCCCTACCAGATATAAAGGCCTCGGGGCTTTATTTTAGTCCCCTTTCCAAAGGGACGCGAGGGAGGGGCTCTTGGTGCTACAGCCCTCCCCCCTCCCATCTAAAAGGGCCGCTCACGCCGGCCCCGCCTTTCTGTGCCTTCACCACACACTAGTGCTTGACCCTGGTGGGGGACCCCATGGGAAACATGGGTCGGCTGACGTAGGTGGGGACGATGCCCCCCTCCAGGGTGCTCGCTGGGATTCCCACCCTCCCCGTCGCCCCCCACCCCATGCCTGGGAGGGGCCTGTGACCCGAACAGCGACCGGCGTCCCCACAGAGCAAATAAAGCCAAGGCTTCTTTCCACGAGGGTGTCAGGCTGTCTTGGGAAGAACTGGGGCGGGGGGCAGATCGCTTCCCCCCCCCCGAGTCCCGCGGAAGGAGAGCCCTGGGTGGGACTTGAGCGGGGGGGTGGGGGTGTCCAGGATCTCAGGGGCAGGGGGATGGGGGTGGGGTGGAGGCCATGACTCAATGCCGCGGAGCCTGATGACTCAGGCCCGGGCTGGGGGCCAGACCGACATATTTTCCGAAGAAAAGTTACTGTGGGGCCCTCCCTCCGGGACATCCCTCCCTCCCGCCTCCCCCGCGGGGGCCTGGGAACCAAGCCCTGGGGCGCGGGGCTGTGTGCGCGCGGGCTGGGCCACCTGGGGCCTCCGCCCCCCGCCCTGGGCGACGGCGTGCAGAGCGTGGAAAGCGCGTCCTGACACGTAACGCCCGGGGAGAGAAGGGCTCCAGCAGGAGAGGAGGGGGCGCTGCCTTCCAGGACTCACGCCCGGGGACCTTGGCCTTCGCTTCGCGGCGCATCCCGCGGGCTGAGCCCCAGACACACGCCCGGACCACACCCACGGCGCTCGGGACACGCTGGCCGCGCGCTCTCCCCGCCCACGCGCGCTCTCCCTGCTTTCGCGGCCCCCGGCGCCCTCTGGCGGCCACTCGGGAGCTGCGCAGGCTGCGCGCGGGGACCCCTGTGCGAGGCCGGCGGGCGGGCGGACGGGGAGCTCAGGGCTCCAGGGCTCGTCACCTTCCCCAAGCCCAGCGCAAGGACCCAGCTGTGCGGCCCCCGGCGTGGCGCCCTCCCTCTCTGTCCCTTCTTCCTTTTCCAGGCCTGCACGGCCTGTATGAGGCTCTATGAACGGTGGCCAGCGCCCAAGGGCCTCTGAGCTTCCTTCCTTATTTGTAAACATCAAGGATTAGTCGAGTCTAAGATGAAGTCTCAGGGGGCGAGGCAGTAACAATAGCTAGCGTTTAGATGCCAGAGGTGCGTTTAATTACCGCGTTTCCTGTCCCGAACAAACCCTTATCGTCCCTATTTCACAGATGAGGAAAGCGAGGCACAGCTAAGCAGCTTGGCCAAGATTAATGATTCTGAGCCTAGACTTCTTTAAAAAAAATTTTTTTTTAATGTTTATTCGTTTTTAAGAGACAGAGCATGAGCATGAGCACAGGAGGGGCACAGAGAGAGGAGACACCGACTCCAAAGCAAGCTCCAGGCTCTGAGCTGTCAGCACAGAGCTAGATGCCGGGCTGGAGCTCATCAACCGCGAGATCATGACCTGAGCCGAAGTAGAATGCTTAACCCAGCCGCACAGGCGTCCTTCCGAGCCTCTACTTCTAACAGTATGTTTCTAACACTCATGGCATATGAGGTTCTATGCTCCCAACCTCGACATTCGGAAAGCGCTTGGATTCCCATTTGAGGACTCTAAACCGAGAGGCCAAACATTGGGAGACCAGAGTGTGGCTTCTGCCCCATCTGCCACCCACGGTTCTGCCTTTCTTTTTAAATAAAACTGTATTAAATATGATAATCAGTAAATTAAATATATAGGGGTTCCTGGGTGGCTCAGTCGGTTAAGAGGCCGACTCTTGATTTCAGCTCAGGTCACGGTCTCATAGTTCTTGAGTTTGAGCCCCACATTGGGCTCTGGGCGGCCAGTGTGGAGCCTGCATGGATTCTCTCTCTCTCCGCTCCTCCCTGCCTTTCTCTCTCAAAATAAATAAGCTTTAAAATTTTTAAACAGGGGCGCCTGTGTGGCTCAGTCGGTTGGGCGTCTGACTTCGGCTCAGGTCATGATCTCACCGTTCGTGGGTTCGAGCCCCACGTCGGGCTCTGTGCTGATAGCCTGTTTCGGATTCTGTGTGTGTGTGTCTCTCTCTGCCCCTCCCCCACTCATGCTCTGTCTCTCTCTGTCTCAAAAATAAATAAACTATAAAAAAATTTTTAAATAAGTAAAATAAAAAATTTAAATATAAAAATAAAAATATACGAAATTAAAAGCAAGAAATTCCTGGGCAACCGCAAAGGTGTTTACCTAGATTAGAGAAGCGAACGTACGACCCACTGACAAGAGTAATTTGCATAGGAGGGAGGAGCTATTTACCCTTATCTCCGCCCCTTTACTAGGATGGAGGCAACAGGAAGTACGTCATGGGAGGGGGCGGGAGATCTGCGCGCGCAGGCCACAAACCCGCCTTTGCGGCACCCGCGGCCGAGCGCTTCCTTTGCCAAGATGGCGCTGGGAGGCAGTGGCGGCGGCGGCGCCCCGCGCTTGAAAAACGAGGCTGACTCCGGCTTTCTGGGGCTGCGGCCCACGTCGGTGGACCCGGCGCTGCGGCGGCGGCGGCGAGGCCCACGAAATAGAAAGCGAGGCTGGCGGCGGCTCGCTCAGGAGCCGCTGGGGCTGGAGGTCGACCAGTTCCTGGAGGACGTGCGGCTACAGGAGCGCACGAGCGGGTGCGTGGGGCGGGACTTCCGGGAGCCGGGCCACGTTCCGAGTGGCGCGGCGCGAGGCCGAGCGTGCTTCAGGGGGACTCCGGGGGCCTGGGAGCGTCCGTGTCGCGCACCGCTGGGGAAGCTGGGAATCCTGGGTGGGAGGTTGGGGGACCGTGAAGGGGTACCGGATATGGGAGCGCCAGTGTGAAGTTAGGGTGCAGGTAAGTAACTAATAATTGTAGTGTAAATACGCCCCGGGTACCTGCCTTAGACTAATATTTTAGGTATTGCGATCAGTTAAGTCCTAAGTTATGGAAAGTGAAGGGAAGGACCTTATCTTGGAGGGATCCCATGGCAGGAAGAAGTTGCTTGAATGAGCCTAACAGTGGAGGAAAGCTGGGCCCCTGAGAGGTTAACCCCCCCCACCCCCCCGCAGGGCTGCTTGCATCCTTCCCAACATCCTTGGCTGACCTTCTCCATTCCCACCTCCCAGTGGCTTGGTATCCGAGGCCCCCGATGAGAAACTGTTCTTCGTGGACACTGGCTCCAAGAAGAAAGGTAAGGGAGTGCTTTCAGCGGCGCCTGTCGGGTCCCCATCACAGCCTCTGGGAGAGTCATTGTTAATGACAGGGCTTGGATGGCGGACGCCTGCTACAGAAAGCACGCTAAAGGCTTACCCGTCAGGTTTTCTTTTTGAGAGTTCCGAGCTCTCCGTGCACAGAGAGGCCGGTAAGGGTCTGCGCGGGGAGTAGCTTAGATATTCATTAGCAGGTCTGTAGTGAACTTGCAGAAAGCCACAGTCAAAGACTTGAAAGGAAGGAGACCTGTTTTAGTAAGATGCGGTTTAGTAATAAGTGGGATCAGCTTTGATGAGAAGCTAAGAAGCTTGGCATAATCTGCACACTTTTATCTGCCAAAAGGCGGGGTCCTGTGGAAAGTCCAGGGGGGCGGGGGGAGGGTTAGGGATTACTGGAGGGAGTCATAGGCTCTCCGTCAGTAAGGAGAGACACAGACCAAGAGTGGGCGGTCTGCTTTCACGAGGGGATAGAAAACGAGGCTGAGGGGTCTGCTTTAGCTAGCAAGTGGCGAGCACCTTCAGGGAGCACGGAGGAGTCCAGGCCCCGGCTCTTTTCTAAGGAACACCAGAGCACCTGGGTCGGTGAGCGGGAAAAGAGGGAAGGGACTGCTTTGAGGTGCGGGAACCTTTGAGCAAGCAGGTGAGGGGTGATGAGGCTAAAGAGGTCAAGGTGCACGGAAGCGAGCTGACCTGGCGTGCGGACAGTGAGGGGAAGTCCAGGCCTGCCCTAGGGAAGGGCCGGGTGGTCGCCAAGGCCTGCTTTGGCCAGTATGCGTCTCTTTGGGAACAGAGGAAGGGCAGTTCACAGGTTCTGCTTTAGATTTACCAAAAAGAAGAATGTTTTAACGTGTATTTTAAGTGGGGGCAGAGTGCAGAGATAGAGAATCTCTCCATCTCCCTGATAGCCACCCAGGTGCCCCTGTTTTAGGGTTAAAAAAAGAAACCTGGCAGAGGGGAGGGGATACCTGGGCAGCTCAGTCCATGATCTCAAGGTTCATGGGTTCAAGCCCAAGCCCCACATCGGGCTCTGTGCTGACAGCTAGCTCAGAGCCTGGAGTCTACCTCAATTCTATTTCCCTCTCTCTGTGCCCTTCCTTGCTCATACTCTGTCTCTCAAAAACAAACATTTAAAAAAAAAAGAAAAAAAGCTGGGGGCGCCTGGGAGCTTAGTTAGTTAAGCATCCAACTTCAAATCAGATTTGAATCGAGTTTGAGCCCCGCCCCCCATCAGGCTCTCTGCTGTGAGCATGGAGCCTGCTTTGATTTCTCTGTCTCCCTCTCCTTGTCTGCCCCTCCCCCTGGTTGCACACCGTCTCTCTCAAAAATAAACATTAAAAAGTTTAAATCCGAAAAATAAGAGGTGCCTGGGTGGCTCAGTTGGTTAAGCGTCTGACTTCGGCTCAGGTCATGATCTCATGGTTCATGGGTTCAAGCCCCATGTTGGGCTCTGTGCTGACAGCTAGTTCAGAGCCTGGAGCCTGCTTTGGATTCTGTGTCTCCCTCTCTCTGACCCTCCCCTGCTCACGCTGTCTCTCTCAGAAATAAATTAAAAAAAATTTTTTTTTTTTTAATAAAAATAAAACAGCGAAAGGCACTGTTCGTGGCCTGTTAGTCTGGCCGTGGCTCTCGGGCTCCATTCCAGTGCTACAGCAATTCCAGCGACACGTGACTGACTGACTCGTGGCTCTCAGTTTCAGGTCCTGGGGACACAGGAAGGAAAAAAAAGACCGGGGCGGGGGGGGGGGGCGGTGATAATAGATTGTGGACTTTCTGAGGTGATCACCGGGCTCTGTGTTGTAACAATTCCTTTTCCAGAGCAGGTGGGCGACTCAGTCAGTTAAGCGTCCAACTTTTGGACTTTGGCTCAGGTCATGATCTCGCGGTTTGTGGGGGCTGGCTCAGGTCATGATCTTGCGGTTTGTGGGATCAAGCCCCGCATCGGGCTCCGCACTGACCTGCTGGGCTCTCTGTCTGTCTCTGTCTCTGTGTGTTTCTCTCTTTGTTCTTCCCCTGCTCACACGTATGCACTTTCTCAATAGACTTAAAAAAGTAATTTGAAAAATGAGACCACGCTGCAGGCAGTCGTGGGAGCTGGGCGTTAGTGGGAGCAGAGGCATGGAGTGTGGTCTGTGCTGAAGTGGAGTCGCAGGCACGGCGTGGGTCCCGCCCTGGTGTCCTGCGTCTGGGAGTTCGTGCTGCTCACAGTCCAGGCGAAAGGGGCAGACAAGGTCCTGCTTGAGGACCAGCCGCTTTGGGTTCCGAGACCAGCTCCTTCTCTCTCGTTAGTGTTTCTGGCTTTGTGGCCATTCTCGTGCTTTGTCCGAAGCCGGTAGTGGGCGGGGCTCTGGGTCTGACTGTGTTCCCTGCACAGGGCTGCTCAGGAGGCGGGGGGCGGGGGGGGGGCGGGGGAGCCGGAGCTCGGACACCTTGGGCACCTCTGTCCTCAGGTGGAGGCCTGGGGTCGGCCTGGGCCCCCTCCCCCCGTGCCTGCCCTGGGCGCGGGTCTGATGGCTGCACGGAGCTGTGTGCAGGGGGCGGGGGGTGGGGAGGCCTGGGCCTTGGATTCCTTTCCTTTCTCCCACTCCCAGAGCTGAACAAGAAGAAGACCAAAAGCCAGAAAAGGTCACTTCTTCTCAAGAAACCCCTTCGTGTCGACCTCGTCCTAGAGAACACGTCCAAAGTCCCTGTCCCCAAAGAGTGAGTGCCCCACCATCCCCGGAGCTTTTTCTGTTGCAGCGGCTGCCACTCACTTTCTGGCCCCAAGGGAGTTCCTGGGGAGGGAGGGGCAGGGGAGGGTCACCTGGAGGAGAGGAATGGGGGCCAGATTGGAGGAAGTGGGGTGGCGGCCGAGGCAGGCAAGTGCAGGGCCCGGGCCCAGCCAGGAGGTCGGGGTGGAGAGGGGCCGTGGCACGGCCGGTCGGGCTGGCTTGGTGGCGGGCCCGCGGGAGGGGAGGTTGGGCGGGTGGTGGAGCGGACAGCGGGCGGCTCCTGCGACGGGGACATGGGAAGAGTGGCTGGAGACGGCCCTGCGGAGAGGGGCTCCGCAGCTGGGCGGGGGGGCAGGAGGGTCCAGGAGCCCCACCGGGGGGAGCCAGGCCTCCGCTTCACCCACGGCCACTCCAGCCTGCTGCTTTTCCTCGCCCCAGTGTCCTCGCCCACCAGGTCCCCAACGCCAGGAAGCTCAGACGGAAGGAGCAGCTTTGGGAGAAGCTGGCCGAGCAGGGCGAGCTGCCCCGGGAGGTGCGCAAGGCCCAGGCCCGGCTTCGGAACCCTCCTGCCGTCAGAGCCAAGCCGGGGCCCCAGGACACCATCGAGCGGCCTTTCTACGATCTCTGGGCCAAAGACAGTGAGTACCCTGGCTGTCACTCGTGGGTGGGGACTGGGCTGCCTTGCACAGCTGTGTGGGTTGTGCACTGCCCAGCGTCTAAGGGAAGTGCTCCACAAGTGTTTATTTGATGATCCCCACCAGAGTTCAGCCTTTTTTTTAAAAATTTATTTCTGAGAGAGAGAGAGAGAGAGAGAGAGAGAGAGACAGCATGAGCAGGGGAGGGTCAGAGAGAGAGGGAGACACAGAATCCGAAACAGGCTCCAGGCTCTGAGCTGTCAGCACAGAGCCCGACGTGGGGCTCGAACCCACGAACCATGAGATCGTGACCTGAGCCGAAGTCGGACGCTTAACTGACTGAGCCACCCGGGCACCCCCAGAGTTCAGCCTTTTAAAGTGCCTTCCCTTTCATGGGGCGCCTGGGTGGCTTAGTCGGTTAAGCATCTGACTTTCGCTTGGGTCATGATCTCGCGGCTCGTGAGTTCAAGCCCCGCGTGGGGC
>NW_024080641.1:2719506-2726449 GCF_003009895.1 Hyaena hyaena | reverse complement strand
TAAAGTGCCTTCCCTTTCTTGAGGGCACCCCCTGCCCCCAGCCTTGCCTCCCGTCTGCTTTCTGGATCTGTGCATGTGCTCTTCTGGCTGGTGCTCAGAATCCCCTGGAGTCTGAGAGTCAGTCCTTCCCTCGTCTGCGCTTCAGTGCTCTCTGTGAAGGGGGAGGGACTGGAGGGAGCCCTTCGGGCAGCCACCCCTCACTGCCTCCACAGACCCCCTGGACCGGCCCTTGGCTGGCCAGGACACCTTTTTCCTGGAGCAGACCAAGAAGAAAGGAGTGAAGGTGAGTCCATGGCCGCAGGGCGTCCTGGGTGACTGGTCGGAGGAGGGCTGGGGTGACAGGAGCTGCCCTGCACCCCGGTCTCTGCCTGTGGCCAGGCCCGTGCGTGCAGGAATCCGGGGCCCCTGGACCTGAGGGGAGAGCAGGCGGGTGGGCAGCAGGAGGGGCTCCGGGGCCGTGAGTGAAGGTCGCTGGAAAGAGGCCTGTCCTGCCCGGTTCACCTGGGGAGGCAGCTGTACCTAGATGGGGCAGGGAACTGGGGGGGACACTGGGCTGGGCTTGTGCGGGGGGCTGGGGGGGAGGCCGGTCTGGTGGGAGGGAGCACCACCTGGGTTCAGAGTTTTATTTCGAGTGGTTCTGTGCAGGAGAGGGGGGGCCAGATGCGGGCCTGGAGGCGGACACTGCCCTTGGGCGGGGGGGGGGGGGGGGGCTGCTACCCCCGGGCTTCTGGACACCGACGGCCTTTGCATTCAGATTCCGTCCGGGTGGACCCGGGTTCTTGCAGTTTTTTTCCCTTTTTTTTTTTTAATGTTTGTTTCTGAGAGAGAGTGGGAGGGAGGGGCGAATCCCAAGCAGGCTCCGTGCTGTCAGAGCAGAGCGCGCTGCGGGGCTCGAACCCACAAACCGGAATCAGGACCTGAACCCAAACCAAGAGTCGGACATTTAACTGACCGCACCACCCAGGTGCCACCTCCTGCATTTGTCACAGGCCCTGCAGGGCCCGGGGCTACCCTAGGGGTCTTCGTCAGCCCTGTGTCACCTGCGCCCTGCTCTCAGTGACAGAGGCAGCCTCGTGCCCTCGTCCGCAACTGCGGCTCCCACGGGGGTCACCGGGACTCTCAGGGAGGGCAGGCCGCGCCCCTGCCTGCGGGGGGCTCACCCGGCCTGAGGACAGGGCTCCCAGGCCTCATCCTGCCTTGTCCTCCAGCGGCCGCCGCGTCTGCACGTCAAGCCCTCCCAGGTCCCTGCCGTGGAGGTGACGCCCGCCGGGGCCTCCTACAACCCGTCCTTTGAGGACCACCAGGTACGCGGCTCTGGGCAGCGCATGCGTGCACACACGCGTGTGCACATACACACCTGGGCACCTGACCGTGGTTGGTTCCCTCCTGGGGCTCGTGGTCCAGTGGGGGGCTTGGGAGTTGGGGGGTCAGGGAAGGCTTCCCAGAGGAGGGGACGTCAGAGCTTTGACCAAAGGTCTGAGGAAGAGTTGTCATGGGAAGAAGGGAATGGGCGTTTCAGGCGTGTGCGAGGAACACCACGTACGAAGGCCTGGAGGTACACGAGACCAGGCCACCTTTCGGGGCAAGGGGGTGCATGAGACGTGGGTGCGGAAAGCCTCGGTGAACACTCAGCAGTACGACTTAAGGCCCAGGGTAGTTGAGTGATGTGGACGCTTGGCCGGGGGAGCCTTGTTTGTGTCGCGGGGTCCGTGAACTCTGGGGTCGTGAATGGAGGACGAGCCGCCTCCGGGAGGGCATGGGCTCCCAGAGAGACTCAGAGACGGAGAAGGCGCAGGACGCTGGGGCGGGTGCTGCTCAGCCTCGTTCATGGTAGGAGCGTGTCTCGCGGCCCCCCAGGAACGAGGGGGCTTCTCCTCACCCGCCGAGGGCAGAGAGTCTGTCGTGGCGAGCGTTGGGGTGAGGTTGCCGGCGAGCAGAGGGGGCTCGGTCAGGGCTGACAGATGCTGGGCCAGGACCGGAGGCAGCAGCCCGTCTGCTCTTCGCTGAAGCTGCTCCAGAGACCGGGGCCTCGCGCCTCGGGGATCCCCCGCTGCAGCCGCACGGCCCTCACCAGCGCTCGAACGTTCCATTCGCCCCCCCCGTTCCCACCTTCCCGTGGCTGCCCCCGCTCTTTTTCCTGTCTTTACAGGCTTGCCTCAGCAAAACCTTCCCATGTGTAGGGGTCGGGGGGGGGGCGTTGGGGAGCAGACAGTCCCTCCTGGCTGCACGGGGAGACCCTGGAGAGGAGGAGGGCCTGGGGCGCTGGGGGCACCGATGGCTGCTGAGAGGGCCAGGTGCGTCTGTGACCCCCAGGAGTGGCCTGGGGGGCCTGGGTCCTCACCTCCACCCCTTCTCCAGACCCTGCTCCTGGCGGCCCACGAGGTCGAGCTGCAGCGACAGAAGGAGGCAGAGAAGCTGGAACGGCAGCTGGCCCTGCCCAGCTCAGAGCAGGCTGCCACCCAGGTGAGCCCACACCTGCCGGCCCCGCCCCCTCCCCTCGGCCCCGCCCCACCCGGTTCCTTGGGCACCTCCCCCACTACTTCTTCCCCCTCCACCCCCCCAGGAGTCTGCATTCCAGGAGATGTGCCAGGGGCTGCTAGAGGAGTCCGACGGGGAGGGGGAGCCCGGCCAGGACAAGGGGCCCGAGGCTGGAGGGGAGCAGGCCGAGGGAGCTGAGGCCTCGGTCATGGCCATGCGCCCGGCCGCCGTGGAGAAGAAGACTGAGCAGCAGCGGCGGCGGGAGAAGGCCGCCCGGAAGATGGTGAGCGCCGCAGGGCCCCCCCCCGCCCCCCCAGGCTCACACTCAACAGCCTGCCTGCCTTTCTGTGCTGTGTGCAACCCTCTCAGCTGCTGGTCAGTTGAGGTCCGTGTCCTGGTTCCCTCCAGGCCCCACTTGCGCTCCCGATGCAGCGGGCAATGTGCTAGGTCAAGTCCGTGCGGATACTTGGGGGGGGGGGGGTGATGAAGGTGCTGCTGTGAGGGAGGGGGGCGTCCCCGGGGAGGGAAGGCCCGGCCCCTGGCTGACCGGCCCGGCCCTTTGGCAGCGGGTGCAGCAGGCTGCACTGCGGGCCGCCCGGCTCCGGCACCAGGAGCTCTTCAGGCTGCGTGGGATCAAGGCGCAGGTGGCACAGCGCCTGGCGGAGCTGGCGCGGCGGCGGGAGCGGCGGCGAGCACAGATACTGGCCCAGGCGGACCGGCCTCGCAGGCTGGGGCGGCTCAAGTAAGGCCGGCCGGGCGGGGGCGCTCCTGGGAGGCCATCCTTGCCCCCACGAGCCCCATGTTCTCAAAGGGTTGCAAGACCCAGTGGGGCCTTTGGACGCTGCCCCCGGCCCGGCTCACTCTCCGGGCACCCCTCGCCCGTGCTCTCCAGGTACCAGGACCCCGACATCGACGTGCAGCTCAGCTCAGAGCTCTCGGGCTCTCTGAGGACCCTGAAGGTACCTGCCTGCAGGGGGCATGTGCTGTGGGGGGCCCTGTGCCCAGTGATGATCCCCATCCTTGCTCCCCGTGCCCCCAGGGGCTGTGGGCGACATCACGGCTGCCCCCGGGTCGGGCCGGCTGGGCTGATGCCTGGGGGCTGAGGGCACAGGGTCCTCGGGGTGTGCTGGTTCGAGCTCGTGACCCCCAGAAGGCCTTTCTCCCCCGACCCCTGGTCTCACAGCCCCGCCTTTCCCCTCTTCAGTCCCAGAGAGGTCTTTTCAAAGCCCGGAATGGGCCTTGTCCCCGCCCGGCTCAGAACCTGCCGCAGCGCCCAGGGACCCTGGGCTTCTCCCCGCGGCCGCTGCACGGTGCAACCTGCCTTGGGGCACCGCCCAGCTCTGCGTCAGCACCGAGCCAACTGGGCGCTGTGTCCTGTGTCCCCTGGCCTTCACCCCTGCCTGGCGTGCCCTCTGCTCCTTCCCACTGATCCCCACACCCCCAGCACAGATAGTCTGCGCATCCACACCCACCACCGTCCTCCCCAGGGGCCAGGCCGTGCCCGTAGAGAGGTCATAGGGCCCCCCCTGTTGAGGCTTCCTCTCTGTCCCGCAGCCTGAAGGCAACATCCTCCGCGACCGGTTCAAGAGCTTCCAGAAGAGAAACATGATCGAGCCTCGGGAGAGAGCCAAGTGAGCCCCGGGCCTGGCAGGGGGCAGGGCTGGGAAGCTCCTACACCGGACGGTGGGGGGGTGAAGGGGGCTGGCTGGTCACCGACCTCTCCATTCCCTTGTCAGGTTCAAGCGCAAGTACAAAGTGAAGCTCGTGGAGAGGCGGGCATTCCGCGAGATCCAGTGAGTGGCCCACCCCTCACCCTGCCAGGCAGACGGGCCCATGGCGGTGATGGAGACGCTTCTCACCTGCTCAGACCAGAGGGCAGCCCCCCCAGATGCATTTGAACTCCTAGTCGGGGCAGGGAGAGGCCCCAGAGGGAGGTGGAAGGCCCAGACTAGGGTTGGTGGGGGGGGGGGGGTCGGGCAGGTGAGGCCGTGGGGGCCGCCCTTCGCTCGGCACCCTCAGACCCATCACCAGAGGTCGAGTACATTTTCATGTCACTGGCACTTCTGTGCTGGTTCAGACCTCCTGACCGTCTTTCCCTGTCCCCAGGTTGTAGCCGCCGCAGATGCCGGAGCCCCCGCCCTGCAATAAAGCACCTGTGACCGCCACTCTGGGCCTGTGTGTGACTTGACTCCCTCCTGGAGGCAGTCTCTTTCTCTGTGTCCCATTCCCCCCTCTCCCCCAGCACATAGGGACGCAGGTACCGGAACATTTGCCTGCCTCCGTTTGGGCCTGGTGAGAACCCAGACCTCAGGGCGGGCAGGCAAGGAGGTGGGGCTTGCAGGCTGCATGGGGGCTGGGGGGGGGGCGCGTGAAGTGGGGAAGTGAGGATCACACCCAGGCGTCACGTGCAATAGCCCACGTCTTTCCGTCCCTGTGACTGAGGCAGGCCTTGGGACAGCCCTGCTGCAGGGGTGACGTTTCTGGGCCCCAACTGTGCTCTTCAAGCAGGTGGACTCGCTCACTGGCCCCATTACAACCCAGTTGGGGAGGGGGCTAGTCCTCCCTGTTTTAAAAGGAAGGAAACAAGCAGGTCAGAAGGGCTAATTCCGTCTCCCCAAACCTACTTAAAAAGGAGTTGAGTTTGTTTATTTTGAGAGAGAGAGCACGTGTGAGCAGGGAGGTTGAGGGCGAGAGGGAGAGACAAATCCCAAGCAGACTTCACACTGTCAGCACAGAGCCCGACCTAGGGATCGAACTCACGAACCATGAGATCGTGACCTGAGCCAAGACCAAGAGTTGGACACTTAACTGACTGAGCCACCCGGGTGCCACTGAAAAGGATTTTTTAAAACATTTTTTCTACAAGCAATAGAGGACAGTCTGACTGTAAATCCTAGATACAGTGTGTAAGGATGCCAGAGCACCGTGACTGTTGCCCTTGACCTTTGCTCTCTGTTCAGACCCACATCCTTCTCCCCCTAGGAGCTGTCACTGTGGGTCAGTGTGGTGATTTCGTTAGGTTCCACCTCTGCTTCTCTTAAATTACATACACATGTGCATGAAAACAGACTGGTTTTTAATGTTTATTCATTTTTGAGAGATAGAGTGTGAGCAGGGGAGGGGCAGAGAGAGGGAGACACAGAATCCAAAGCAGGCTCCAGGCTCCGAGCTGTCACCACAGAGCCCGAAGTGGGGCTCAAACTCGGGAACCACGAGATTATGACCTGAGCTGAAGTCAGACGTTCAACGGGCTGAGCCCCCCAGGCGCCCCTGAAAATAGAATTGTTTTAATCTTGCTGTGTTTTGGATACGATCATGCCATGTGTAGTTCTACATTTTGCACTTTAGAGCATCTTGGAGAACTTTCTAGGCCTGTACAGGGTGCTTGTTCATAGCAGAGTGCCAGCATTCGAGTGTGTGGTAACGTCACTACCAGGCTCCCCTGGCCCTGTCTCATGAGGCTGGAAGGCGGGTGACATGTGCCTTCACACATATGTGCGTGTGTGCGTGTCTGGGTGTGGGTGCATGTGTGTAGGATGAGACCCCAGAAGTGACTCTGGGCAACAAGGGAAAAATCTATGCAAACGGTCATGTGATAGGTTCACGCATATAGTTCACGTGGGATGTGCTGACCGGGCGCTCCAGCCACCTAGGGCCCCCTTGCCCGCTGGCACCAGGCCTGCTCTGTGACCTCGCGGCTTTCATTGAACTGCCTGGTTACCAGAGAGCGCAGGTGTGCATACGCTTTGCTGTCACTGGCACTTTCTTCCATGAAAGCTTCTGACCATTTTCCTCCTAGACTGTTCATCATTTTCTTGTTTGCTTGTAGTAGCTCTTTATTTGTTACAGATCCCAAAGTCTGTCATGCCCGTTGCAAACATTTGCTTGGTGCGAGGTGTCATTTGCCGAGGTGTTCAGTGTTCTAGTGTTCTGTCGGCCTTTCCCTCTTGTTTATTGTGGCCTTTGGAAAGGTTTCTCTGGCGCGAGACATTTATAAAAAT
This sequence comes from Hyaena hyaena, assembly GCF_003009895.1. NCBI lineage: Eukaryota > Metazoa > Chordata > Mammalia > Carnivora > Hyaenidae > Hyaena > Hyaena hyaena. The sequence continues at coordinate 2,719,970 of NW_024080641.1, read as the reverse complement.
AGAGCGAGCAGTTTGTAAAAGAAGTGAATGAAGGGAAAGACTAATGGCAGGGCCCCCTCCCCACTTCCTCCCACAGCCCGTAAAACAGTCACTGCTTTAAGGAGCTGTGCCTGCCGTCCCGCCCCCTCTCCCACCCTAGAAATAAAAAGGAACATTTTCCAGACAAGAAAACAAGTCTTTGTGTGTGTGTGAGGTGGGGAGCCAAGGGGAAGGGTTGAGGTGGAAATGAAAACCACTCTTTAAAAAGAGCCCTAAGCCCCTAAGCCACAGCCTCTGACCCAGTAGATCCGTCCTGGGGAATAAGTCTCCAGGAACCTTCTGGAAGAGGGGAGGAAACTAAATGCCCGGAGACGGCCATCAGGGCATCCGCCCAAGCACACGGGCGCCTGGGGGTGGGCTGGTCAGCTCTCCAAGGACGGTCGGCGCAGCCCGCAGGTTCCAGCCCCCCCGGGGGGGGGGGGGGG
>NW_024080641.1:2711448-2718441 GCF_003009895.1 Hyaena hyaena | reverse complement strand
GGGGGGCCTCTGCGGCCACTACCCGAGGGGTCAGGCAATAATAACGACGGACGTGCTTATGTTCAGATGCTCTGTGGGAAGATGCAAACAGCATCTGTCGCCATCGCGCTGACAACAAGCCCAGTGCCCAGGGCCTCGGGGGTGGGGGTTCCGGGGGACGCTTACTCCTTACGACTTGTTTTCCAGCTCCTCCGAATCTTCTACAGTGGAGAAAACCTTTTTAAAAATGGGAATTCTGGGGCGCCTGAGTGGCTTAGTCGGTTAAGCATCCGACTTTCGCTTAGGTCATGATCTCGCGGTTTGTGGGTTCGAGCCCCACGTTGGGCTCTGTGCTGACTGCCAGCTCGGAGCCTGGAGCCTGTTTCAGTCTGTGACTCCCTCTCTCTCTGACCCTCCCCTGCTCACGCTCTCTCTCTCTCTCCTACAAATAAATAAAAAAACATTTAAAAAGAAAAAATGGGAATTCATGGGGCTCCAGAGCGGTTCTCTCGATTGGCTCAGCGTCCCACTCTGGATGCAGGCTCAGGGCTTGAGCCTAGGGTGGTGAGTTCAGGTGCCGGATGTGAAGCCTACTTCAAAACCAAAAGCAAAAACAAAAAAGGAATTCAGGTGCGGACAAGGGGTCCTCCGTCTATAGGAAGGTGTCTGCTGTTGCTCTATTTGGAAATTTAAAAAGACACAGAAACCATCCAAATACAGAACAGTAGGAAATGGGTTTTTCCAAGCAGCATGTCTACACTTGGGTTACTTCACCACCATTTTTGAAGAGTCAGCTTTTAGACGAATTTCTGGTGATCTGGGGAAACACTGACTGATGATCTGTCTCAGAGAGTGTTAAAGGGGTCAAGGGCACAGTAGGACCTTGACCAGTTTAAAAATGTCTGGATATGGATGCACAGAGAAAGGCGTGTGGAGAATGTGGCCCCGAAGGCGGATCATGGTGGATTCTTTCCTCCTTCCCTAAATCACTTTTCTGTCCCTTCTCCGGGGCCTCCTGGGCTCCTCAGTGCGGGGGACACTGGGTGGGCCCAGTCTGCATGAAAGTAAGCCGCTGTGAAAAGTTGCCATTCTTGCTGCATTCATTTCCCTGCAAAAGAGATGGTGGCCCAGAGAGGGTAAGACATTTGCCCAAGGCCACACAGACTTGCCGAGAGTCCAGGCCCAGCCAGGATTTTCTCCTTTCCCCTTGGAGAACCCAGCCTTCTATGAATGAGGCAGGAGCACAGACAGCTGAAGATTCCCTCCACCCGTGTTACTTTTCCTATTTGCTCGTGGGGGCTGAGGTGGCGAGGGGGAGGGTGGACTGATGATCGAAAGTCCTGTGACCCAGAGTCTGAAGGGACACTCACATGAGTCCCCCTGGCCAGAAACCTGGCCCCATGATGTATCCCTCTCTTCCTTTAATGGCAATAATAAATACCATTTAAAACATTAATACCTGTTTCATCTCTACAAAGCTGTTTCTGTCCCAAGTCCTTGTGTCTGGATATTGTGACCCCCCCCCCCCCCGGTTTTTGTTTTTGGTTTTTGGTTTTGGTTTTTTTTTTTACAGTTGAGGAATCTCAAGCACAGAGAAGGGGAGTGACTTGCCCAGAGATTCTAACCTAAGCCGTCTCCACTGTCCCTTTGAAACAGCCCTTCCATTGGCCCCCAGGCCCATTCAGCCACCCAAGTACTAAGCCAAAATACTGAGTCCTCTCCTGCAACTGATATTTGAGCAGAGACTGGAAGAAAACAAGGGGGCAGCCATGTGGATATCACAGGGGAAACTTTGCAGGTGGAGAGAACAGCTAGTGCAAAGGTCCTGGGGTTGAGAATTTCAAGAGGGGCATGGGAGGCCTGGCTGCCTAGAACCAAGTGAGCCGAGGAGAGTCCCTCTGACTGTGGACCAGGAGCAGATTGTAGGGGGCCAGAGACGAAGCAGGGGACCCACTGAGAACGCAAACCGCAATAGCCCGGGCGGGAGATGACACTCCTGGACCAGTGCAGAATCAGCGGAGGTGGGAGTGTGCCAGAGTTTTGATAGATTTTGAAAGGTGGGATGCACAGATTGTTTAAGAGGCTGCGGGCACGAAGGCCAGGGGGAGACCGGGGAGAGCACCAAGACTATTCTAGGCAGAACATTCACGTGGATGGAGGGGCCCCATACTGGGATGGGGCAGGAGGGAACACACATCCAGAACATAAAGCTCTAACATCTCCCGCGGGGGGGGGGGCGGGGGGTCCTGCGGAGAGGGGGACAGAACGCACGAAAACGGTATGAACGAGGGGGAGGAGGCACGAGAGGAAAGATCAGCCCAGATGGGGGAGGCTGGGTTTGGAGCAGAGAGATTTGGGTTGGACTTTGGCCCCATAAGGCCTGAGCTTCCCACCAGGCTTGTCACTGGCGAGGTGGCGGAAGTGGCTGAACGCGGGTTGGAGCGCAGGGGGCTGGTCAGCTTGTGGGCACGGGTGACATTTGAGGCAGTGGGAGTGGGGTCTAGGAGTTGAATATAGACGAGAGGAGAGAGAAGACCGAGAGACGGGGGGTGGGGGGGGACTAGCAAAGGGGGCCCAGCGGATGCGGCCAGGAAGGCGCATGAGCCACTCCCCCCCCCCACGCCCACCCCCACCAGGCTGGAAGCGCCCCCAGGAGGGAGGAGGGCTGGCCAGGCGGTCCCAGGCTGCAAGGCCGAAAACTGCCCCGGGGACCCAGGGCGGGGACGCCCCTGGTGACCGTGCCCGGCGCGGTCTCGTGACGCCGCCCGTGGTCCTGCGTGAACACGAACGTCCTCCTCTCTCTGGTACTGACGGTCAAAATGCCTCGTTTCCCAAGTTCAAGGGGAAACGAGTTAAGATGCGGGAGAGACAGCGGCCGCCAGGGGGCGCCTAGAGCCCTCGCCCGGAACCAACCCCGCCCCCCCGGGGAGGTTCAGGTGCGACCCTAACCCCCCTGTCACCTCTACTCAAGACCCCTCCAAGGGCCACACTGCAGCAAGCGGCACAAAAGCCAGACCCAGGTGGGAGGAAGCGGCTGCATTCTGAATGGGCAGGGGCAGATTCGAGAAGTCTCTCTAGGTCCTCCCAGAGGGTCTTCTGGGGGTCTGTGGGCCTGCGGGCTGCGGTTTGAGGCTTGAAGGTCCCCAGCAGTCGGTGAGACTTGATTAATACGTCCACACGGGTTATAAGCCCTCCGCTTGGGCGCGGCCCAGGACCGAGCCCTGGGGGAGAGGGGGGTGGGGGTGAGCAGGGGTCGCAGATGTGGAGGGGGCGGGAGGAGGGGGTCAAGGGCGAGGGCCAGCGGGAGGACAGGAGGGACCGGATCCCTGCCCGTGAGCGGCGTGTGTAAGTGGCGGTGGGGACGAGGCCAGAAGGTTGGGAGACAGCTGCTCTACCGGGCCTTGTCACCTTGCTGTGGCCAGAGGTATCAAGCCTCCAGCCTCCAGCCTGACTATGCCACTCCGTTCCCCTGTCCGTGCCCACCCCGCTTGTCAGGCTGCGTCCTTACCCAGAACCCCTAGGGCGGCCAGGCATCAGCTCACCCCCTTCATCCATCAATGGATTGTATCTATCCATCAATGAATCCATCCACCCATCCATGTCTCCACCTGCTGACCAGCCTTATCCATGCATCCAGAGAATGCATGCTGTGGGACTCCATTTCTTTCTTTTTTTTTTTAATTTTTTAAAAAATTTTTATTTATTTCTAGGAGAGAGAGAGAGAGACAGCGTGAGCAGAGGAGGGTCAGAGAGAGACGGAGTCACAGACTGAAACAGGCTCCAGGCTCTGAGCTGGCAGTCAGCACAGAGCCCGATGCGGGGCTCGAACCCACGAACCGCGAGATCATGACCTAAGCGAAAGTCAGATGCCCAATAGACTAAGCCACCCAGGTGCCCCAATGTGGGACTCCATTTCTATGAAGTTCTAGAACAGGCCAAACTGTGCGGGGTGACATAGGTCAGGCTAGTGGTGAGCCTTGTAGGCAAACTGACAGGCAACGTGCATGAGAGAACTTCTTGGAAAAGGAAACGGTCCATATCTTGATCTGGGACATGGTTCAATGGGGGGGGGGGGTGTGAAAAGTTCACCAAGCTGTACACTTAAGATTTGCACACTTGAGGCTCCCAGCTGGCTCAGCCCAAAGAGCATGCAACACTTGATCTTGGAGGGTCATGAGATCAAGCCCCCTGCTGGGCGTAGAGCTTACTTTAAAAAAAATTTTTTTTAACGGGCACCTGGGTGGTTCGATCCATTAAGTGTCCAACTCTTGGTTTTGGCTCAGGTCGTGATCTCACGGTTCATGGGTTTGAGCCCTGCATTGGGCTCTGCACTATGGGCGTGGCACCTGCTTCCGATTCTCTCTCTCCCTCTCTGCCCCTCCTCTACTTTTACTCTTTCTCTCCAAAATGAACATTAAAATTTTTTTCAAAATATTTTATTTATTTTTGAGGGAGAGAGAGAGACAGCATGAGCAGGGGAGGGTCAGGGAGAGAGGGAAACAGAATCCGAAACAGGCTCTAGGCTCTGAGCTGTCAGCACAGAGCTCAATGCGGGGCTCGAACCCACGAACGATGAGATCACTACCTGAGCCGAAGTCGGACGCTTAACCGACTGAGCCACCCAGGCGCCCCGACATTAAAAAATTTTAATTAAAAGAAATGATTTGTAGGGGCGCCTGGGTGGCTTAGTCGGTTAAGCGTCCGACTTTCGCTTAGGTCATGATCTCGCGGTTCGTGGGTTGGAGCCCCGCGTCGGGCTCTGTGCTGACTGCCGGCTCAGAGCCTGGAGCCAATTTCAGAGTCTGTATTTCCCTCTCTCTCTGACCCTCCCCTGCTCACGCTGTCTCTCTCTCTCTCTCTCCTAGAAATAAATAAAACATTAAAAAAAATTAAAAAAAAAAAGAAAAGAAATGATTTGCGGGGTGCCTGGAGGGCTCAGTCAAGCTTCCGACTTCAGCTCAGGTCATGATCTCATAATTCGTGAGTTCGAGCCTCTCCCCCTCCCCCCATCGGGCTCTGTGCTGACAGCTCAGTGCTGGAACCTGCTTTGGATTCTGTGTCTCCCTCTTGCTGCCCCTCCCCTGCTCACACTCTGTCTCTCTCTCCCTCAAAAAATCAACATTAAAAAAAAAAAGATTTGCCCACTTTACTGCGGGAAAAGAAAGTAAATTTTTGAAAAGGTGCACTTCATTATGTTTAAAAAAGAAAAAAGGTGGTCAGGGAACACCTCACGAAGGAGGTGACATTTGAGCTGATACCTGTGTCACCAGCACCCCTGGATGTTCTGAGGCTTCCGCGGGTACAGACACAGGTGTTCCTTGGTGCGCCGCCCCCCCAATACTTGCCCTCGCTCCTTTGGGCATCATATCCGCCGGAAGAAGTCACACCGGGTTCCCATCTCCTGCCCGAAGCACCAGTGTGACTGGCACCGGATGCCCTATGTACATGTGAAAGGGCGGATGAGAACCCCGTGAGCTAGGACACATCTGTCCCCAGTGGAAGAGCCCACAAGCCTGCCCTTAAAGCCTTTAAAATCCGAAATACGCCTTTCGCCTTTACGGATGCAAATGTTTCAGGTCGGCCGAAGTCTGCAAGGAAATGAACACGACCTCCCCCCAAACGTGCCTGGTACTTGCCTAGAAAGAGAGGAGAATTCTCGCAGGGAGAGTAAGATGAAGATTCCTCCTGGGGCTAAGAAATGACTTCGTTCGCTTTCCTGTTTCACATACAGGGTTAAAAAATTTTTTTTTATGTTTTTATTTATTTATTTTCTTTTTTTATTAAAAAATCTTTTTAATGTTTTTATTTCTGAGAGAGACAGAACGGCAGAAGGAGCAGGGAAGGGTCAGAGGGAGAGGGAGACACAGAATCCGAAGCAGGCTCCAGGCTCTGAGCTGTCAGCCCAGAGCCTGATGTGGGGCTCGAACTCACAGACCACGAGATCATTACTGGAGCTGAAGTCGGACGCTTAACCAACTGAGCCACCCATGCGCCCCTCTTTTCTTATTTTTTAAAAAATGTTTTATTTATTTCTGAGACAGAGAAACAGCGTGAGCAGGGGAGGGTCAGAGAGAGAGGGAGACACAGAATCTGAAGCAGGCTCCAGGCTCTGAGCTAGCCGTCAGCACTGAGCCCCACGCGGGGCTCGAACCCACAAACCATGAGATCATGACCTGAGCTGAAGTCAGGCACTCAACCAACTGAGCCAGCCCAGGTGCCCCTAATATGATTAATTTTAGGGGCACCCAGTGGCTCAGTTGGTTAAGTTTCCGGTTCTCCGTTTTGGCTCAGGTCATGATCTCACAGTTTGTGGGTTCGAGCCCCTCGGCCGGCTCTGTGCTGGCAGTGTGGAGCCAGCTTATAGGATTCTCTCTCTCTCTCTCTCTCTCTCTCTGCCACTCCCCTGCTGGCTCTCTAACTCTCTCTCTTTATAGATAAACATGAAAAAAACACACAAAATGATTAATTTATGTTATGTGAGTTATACCTCAGTTTAAAAAAAAAAGGAAAAAGCAACTCTGCGAGGAGAGGTAAGATGGGAGATAAGGGAGGGGGTCAGATCATGTGGGCCCTTGGGGACCTCCATCAGGACTCTGCTTAGACTGGCGTAATCCCCGAGCCCTGGAGGATTTTGAGAAGAGGGGCTGGCGCCCCCTGGTGGCCATGATGGGAACAGGCGGCAGGGGACGGAAGATGGCGCAGGACCCAGGGCGCCCCTGCGGGAGGTGATGTGGTCGCCCCCAGGGCTGGCAGGTGGAGGTGGGGAGGGGCGGGTGCCTCCAGGATACCTTGTAAAAGGAAATCCACCCAAAATGGCTGATGTACACGGAAAAGGAGAACTTCAAGGTTTCTGCCTGGTCCGGAGCTTCCATGTCGAGATGGGAATGGGGGGGGTGGTCCAGAGGTGTGTGTGGGGGTCCAGAGCTCTGGTCCGAGGGGCCAGCTAGACACCCCATTGTAGGCGGCAAGTAGGCAGCTGGATGGAAAAACCTGGAATTCAGGGGCTGGAAACAC